>NC_073699.1:81783068-82094910 GCF_023634085.1 Falco cherrug
CTATCAGATATTGTCTTGCCCTATATGTGCCCACACATAAAAGAACTGGATTTTTACCACATAAAAAACCACTAGAATAGAAATCATGCCTTAAGTCAGCCAAAATTGTTGCACGGATACCCAGCACTGTGTAAAATACAGTAAAATACAATTCCCTTTTCTAGTCCTGATGGATGTTTTGAAATGTTAGAATAAAATACCAGGAGTTAGTTTGCCATCATTAAAAAGTTTGTACTGTAAGTTAGATATGAAAAGCAAGAGAACTGTTATTGTAGTATCAAGCTGAATTTCTGAGGAACTTCAGTGTAGCCAAGTTTTCACTTCAAGTATCTGGATACACAAATATCTCAGGTTAGGAGGAAGACCATGAGAAATCTGTTTGCTAAATTAGTTGGCTTGAGAAATGAAACCATACAATAAAAGAAGTGTTCAGATCATTACATATTACTTACTGGACTGTAAAAAACCCCATATGATTATGAGATACAGTGAAAAGAACAGTATACGTAATTAATAAAGTGGGACTAATCCCCAGACAACACCTTTTACAATTTGATTGTAGTTATGAGCTATGTGAAGCTTCACTGGTTCATAACACCTGAAGACATCATAACCTAATTTGTGTGTATTTCCAAATAGAAATTATTCTGATCAAATTGCCAACAGTATTCTGAATTTTCAGGTACAGTGCTTCCAAAAATCTTGAGTCTGTACCTCTATTCATTATTTCGTGCATGCTCTAGAAATCTTAGATTGAAAAGGATGAGTTAACTTAAAAACAATACCATAATAATAGCAGTCTGTAGAGAGAACTTTTAAAAAATTACTTATACGTAGCTAGATGCAGAAACAGGCCATTGATCATACACAGCCAAAAGATACCCTAATGGATGACTTAAAAATTCCCAAATACAAATAACTATTTCCTAGATGAAGAATTTTGTTGAATTCAAATTAATGAGACAAATACATAGCCACTACTAAATTCAGAGAATTCTATCAGAAATGTTTTTAACATCCATAAAACTTCATTTTCTTTAATATAAAATAAAAAAATATTTTTTAAGAAAAGGTTAATTCATTATCATTGTGGATGAAGGACTGACCTGCTCTTACTTTTCCTGTAGGTCTTAACAGGCTTTCCCGTCTCTTGTATAACTGTACTACGAACTTGACCTCTGTGGTCATGGGATCCAAGAAACCTGAAATAGGGTCACTTTCCACATTCCACTTTGTGGCAGTCTACCTAGCTGTCTTATACTCATCAGTTATTTTGAAGCCAACGACTGACTATAGAACATGCAGTTTCCATAGGCACTGCACCTTATGGACATGTGCATGACATGAAAAAAGTCAGATAAAGGAAGATGACTTAAGAAAGCAGCTTTTGTAAGTGAACAAGCACATTTAATAAAAATAACCTTGTTTTCTGCCTGTAGTAGATCTATTGAAAAGCAGAGAAGATATATTATAAAACACAGAAGAAATTAAAGACTGCAAAAAAAGCTGGAAGTTGTGAGAATAAAGAAACAGAAGAAAGAAGTAAGGCAACAGTGAAACATGTTGCTTGAAATTCAGAACTGAAAAATGCAAGTATTGCTATTCCAAGTTTCAGTTTCCACTAACCAGTTTTGCAAATTTACCTGTGCAAGACAGGTGCCACAAGACTTAAGTAGTTTTTACAGTTGTTTAAAAAATAGAAGTGTCTCTTGGTATAAAAAACTTTATGTGTCACATTTCCCTGATTGCAATGCCTGCTTATGCTACACTGATTGTCCACTGTTACTCGTCTCATCAGTATCAGGCTCCCACCGTTTTGCTAGTTCTTTCATATTGTTGTAGAAGATCATCAACAGTACTGTGCAACACTACTGCTAATGAGGCCAGCTTTGCATAAAATAAAATGAAGTTATTTGTAGTTCAGGTCAGTTCCTGTACTGAACTTCTGGTGTATCACCGTAAAACAAACAAACTGAAAAAACAACCTGGGCTGAGAAAAACAGAAGTGGCTGAGTGGGGGTGGCTACAAATGACTGACAAAAATGAGGAGACAGGAGCAAATTGCTTTAATCTGGAATCGCTTCAAAAGAAATTATTCTGCTCTCTTAAGACTGCAAGAAATGGTAAATGATGCAAAACTTCTGAAGCATAAGAAGAGAAAAAGCCAGGACTGGGGAGATCAGAGTGAGAGTGCCTTTGTAAACAGAAATAGTAAGTTACATGAGGAGGTAAAAAAAATCATATGAATAAACAGCACTGTTCTCTTACAGTTCTGCTGCATGTGACTTGGGGTGTGCAGCAAAGTCTGCAGTGACTGCACAGTGTGGGATGAATAAGTAACTTACACAAGTCAGAGGAACAGAAGCAAATTAATAAATCTGTGGGACAAATAAAGAAATAGCCATTCAAAAATCATAAACATAAAGCAAACTAAGAATTATAGGGTTAGCAGCTAGAATCAAATTCAAAACAATGTGTAACGGCAAAAAAGGCAAGGAAAATATAATTCCAGGAAGCAAGAAGAGAAATGCTGAGCAACTTGCTGGATAATTTTTTCCTGACACTAAACAAGGGCACTAATGAGGCCATATTTGAAATGTTGCATTGATTTTATGTCTGATTCATTATCCTACAAATAAATATGACTTCATGGAAAAGCTACAGCTTTGGCAGACAGCTGGCTACATACATATCAGTAAAGTAAACAAGACCAGGAAATGGGCTGTAGCGATAGCTGTGATTACCCACACTTTAACCCTTATCTTGCCTTCTGGCACTGTACTATCCAGGAGTTCAGCTGACTAATCAAGGCCCAGCTTGACATAACACAGCTGTGTGACTTTGCCTCTGTTTTGCTAAGAAATCTGGTACAGACCTGCAAGACAGTTTGTGAATTAAAATAGTGCAGATCAGAAAAGCAAAAATGCAGAAGTGAAATAGCTTAGGTGGTGATCCTCGTTGCCTCTTCTGAGGATGCATTTCAGCTTCCACCCATGACAACTTATTTACTCTCTCTCAGTCTATATACATCCCTGATTTCCTGGGAAGCCATCTAGTTATGTTTAAGTTCCTTTCTGAGATCCAAAATTCCCGTGAGCCCTTTACAAACCTCATAAACATCTCCATAGGGAGCATGTAGTTAGCCTTCATGCAGCCAAAGTATTGCTTGACAATCTGGCAACCAGGTTAGGAATACACCTGCCAGTGTAAATTCCTGAACTATTGGTCCCTTAGCCAACAATAAGTAAAATACACAGATGGACTTTTAGAGACAGGAGTGGTTTGGGATGGATACATTTTAAAGAATGTAAAAATATACCGTGATCTTTGTACAGACAACCTGTAATTGTCCCTGGTATAAGAAACTCAACAGAAACTAAATGGAATCAACTCTAAGACCATAAAAATATATTGGTTTTAAGATTTAGGCCATATAAAGAAAGAACACATAACAGTTTAAGAAGAGGCTTAATAAAACGTCACTTCTTTCTTCAGTCTATACACATGAATAATATTTCTTTACCTCATTTTTCAGATAAGAAAACTGTGTTTTCAAAATGTGAGAGTTTGTGTGACAGCACTGTAATATAGATCTTAAGTGGGTGACATAGACTAAACATAGTAAAACAGAAATGCATAAAATATTTGTCCATAGACCATTCAGCACTAGACAGGTGTTTCTAAATGCCATATGAAGCTGAAGCTAGAACTAATAAGGAGAGAGAAAAAAAAGAAAAAAAAAAAGAAAGAGCCCCAAATTGTACTCTGTAAAGTCTGCTTAGGAATTTCTTGAGCACAAAAAAAAAGACCAATGAGATATACTCCTGTGGAAACTGCTTTCATGAAGGCAATTATACATTTCAGGTAAATTCTGATTAAATTCTACTTAGAGTGCATGAACTAATGGTCTGTACTGAGTAAATATCATCCAAGGATGACTATAAAGAAAATGTATTCAGACTATCCCATGTCTGGACTGATTTGTCTTCTATGGCTTTCTCTGACTTTACTGTACATATTTGAATGATCCATATCTGAATGACATATAACTTTTGTTACTGGGAGATGAATTACGTTACTTTAATAAGAATATTAGTGCTTTTTAGAACAGAAAAGAAAAACTAATGCAAAAAACATTTCCCTGTACTTAAAACATCTAAAGACAATTCGAGTTTTCTTTGTTTTACTACACTACAGCTCCTCCAGTAATTTTATATCAGTCTTGTTAATCCTTGACAAGCTGACAAACCATGAAATTCACAGCATTATTACCATGATAAAGCCATGAAATCCTTTCTCTGCTACTGTGATCTATACAATCCAGTCTATGGAAGAAATATTATTAGAGTAGTATGGAGTTATCTGAATCCCTGTCAGATTAGTTCCTGGAGGTATAAAGAAGAGAAGGCCCGATTTACCTGTATCTGCTCAGAGGATGTGACACAGGGTCCCTTTTTTTAGCCAGCTTTCTTCTGTGGCCTTCAGTGATAATGGGAGGCAATCTGTTAGTTTCAGTCAAGCATACCTGAGGTTTCTGGACAAGATAAAGCATCAACTTCCTTGTCCTAACATACTTACAATAGTAAACATAACTGGCATAGTAATATATCTGGTATATACCCATATTTTTGTGGGTATAACTCACTAATCATCTATAAAATAAATTCTGATAATCAGTTTCAACGTTAATTATACTCCCTGTGGACACACTTATCCAAGGAAGACTTGAGCTTCTCATTTCCAGCTCTGTGTTTGGTAGTAATCCCCCTGCTTCAAACTCCACAGCATCAGCAGCAGTGGCGGGGTGTAGGCTATATAATGACTCACTCCCAACACCTGTGCTTTTAAGCAGGGTAATTTCATACAAGTATAGAAGAATACAATGTAGCATAAAGTCACAACCTTCGTTTCCTTTAAATTCTTACCACACTTAAATCTGGCAGAAAAGGGAGGGAATCTGCTCAAGGAAAAGAAAAAAAAAATATTTTAAAAACATGACTCTGTGGGGGAAATTTATACAGAAACACATTTCTGGAATAAAATGTTTCAGCTGCTTTTCGTCAAGAATGAAGGACTTGTTCTCAACTTACACAGTTCTTTCTTCTTCCCATGAGAAATTCTACATATTTGTTAACTCTTATGCAAGATTTTCTTTGATAGTCAAACAAAACCTGAAAGCTTTGTGACCTTTCTGCAGAAGTTTGATTTTCACCTATGACATTCATGAGTCCCTTGCTCTGAAAGAGATATAAATAAAGCTGGATCATAATGTTTATCAAGCTATTTTTTTCAGTTGATTACAACAATGAATAAAGCTGCTATGTACTATTTGTTTTTAAATAACATATATCATAGATTCCTTTTTTAAGAGAAATACAGTGGTTCTTTGTCAGGTAATGATGGTTTAAACTTAAAGTCATTAACACCCATAAGGAGGTTTATATCTCCACTTGGAATGTGCTGCAGGGTTATGAAGCATTATTACTGAGCATATTACAACCACTGCAAGTCACATGCACATATTTAAGAACCCAGACTAAACCAGCTGCATATAATATTTATGTGGTAGAAATAAAAACACCACCTGGCTCTTCCTCACTGTTGCATTGCAGGAATAGACATACCATAGGATATGTGACAGATTCATTTTACAGCTTTTGATTTATTGCCTTTATTCCATTAAGCAGTGGCTTAAAGGCATATAATTAACATAAAGCAACCTCTGAAATACTATTTGAGGAAAGACAGCACTTTGTCAGCCCAGAACAATACAGAGGTTTCATCACAGACATTTGTTGGTCTAAACGGCAATAGCACATTGTTGTTTGACAGCAAAGCCCTGCTCTGATGTGAGACTAGGTAATCCTCAGGGCTGCTTGTGATTCTCTACCCGTCTGTAACCATCTTCCTCCCTCCCCTGCTAATGACCAGCAGACTCTATCATTTACTAAATCTGTTCATGACCCCAGAAGAGGTCATTAGCCCCAAAACTGACTGTCACCCGTTGGGCCCCTGGTGGTACTCTCCAGCTCCCATAAAACCATTAGATTGGATAGTGCTAGAAATAAGGAATCCACAAGCTGCAGTGTTGCAATTCCCTGCTTGCCAGGGAAATAAACAGGTGTGTGCTGTTCAGGGTGGTTAGTCTGCAATAGGAAAAGGCCCACAGCTTATAGGTTTTCCTAAAAAAAAGAAAGAAAAAGGAGCAGCAAAATATCACATACAGTCATTAAATTAGAGAAGGCAGGGGGAGAAAATCCTAACCAATTCTCTGCCTTTGAATTAGTTGAAATTTTGAACTAAGGCTTAGACATATTCCTGACATTCATATCTAAGTACATGGGTGACACTAATGTCATATTCCTGAAATTAAGATAGCACACAAATGTTCTTCTTTGACTCATCAAAAAAAAAGTTGAAGTGACAATTCGTAACTATGAACTGGTGATCTCAGTATTAACTTGCTGGTGTCAAATCTAGATTCAGCCAGAGATAGAGATACTGGTAGTGTTGAGAACAGCAGCTTTAACAGGAAAAACTAAATTTTTTTTTTCACAATTAATAACTTACAAATACTGTCAGGTGCTTAGATTAACTTTTTTTTAAATAGAATTTAAGAATAATAGCACAAATTCTAACCCAAACATATCTCTGCAGCAGCTCCAAGTGACTAAAATTAGTCACGAAATGTCAGGATGACTAATTTATCAGTACAACTACTCCAGCCATATTATAACAGCTAATGCTTTTTTTAATATGCTATAACTGTTAGGAAAATACAAGCCACTCATTAACCATCTGTAACAGTTTTTATGGATTTATTGCTTAATTAGGTTTGTACCTTTATTTGACAGGGGTTATTGAATATAGCATATACTCCTCTCAAGTCAGTGTAGAAGTCTAAGACAGTTTTTATGGAAGCCTATATTAAAGCGTAATTCAGTGATAAAATAAAATGTCTTAACTCACTTCAGGGAGTTTTAATATGGCCTATCATAACAAGTAGCTATTTACAGATTTTCATCATTTTTCTAGGCATTTTTTCTGATTTAAAAAGTTACTTTATGTTTTTAAAAACTAATTTACTATTTTTTCCGCTCAAAAACTCTTCTGCTCCTTCTCTGTGATGCTGTGGTTAAGTAATGATATTGAATTTATGGTACCTTCCACAGGGAAAGACAACAGGCACCATGAGTGTAACAATCCCATTTCTCTTCTGGGCCAAGCAGAAAGGGAACATTTTATCAGCTGGCTTCTAACCTAATCTCTGATTTCAGAGGTTAACCATAAAGGAGCAAAATAAACATTTTTGCATATACATAAAAAGAGCAGAGAGAATTATCCAGACCAACATCTGAAGTAGAACAAAATTGTCCCCAATTAGTTATGCTGACTTTTTCTTGTGTGGAATTTAACAATGACTGGATAAATTAATGTCAAGGAGAATAATAGACATTGAGCCTAATTCTGCTTGTCATGCTCAACTTGTATGGCTACACTGAAATAAACAGGGTGCAGATTTGACCTGTGATAATATCACTCCTCTCCCACCTGTGCAAATTCCCACTTGCCATGTGGTAGGACCCTGTTATTCAATCTCTCCAAAGATCCTGCACCTAGTTTAGTGTCAGCCCAATATATTGCCATGGGAGAGCTGCTGGTATTTCTCACTCAGTAGACATGCCTGCAACGTGCATGCAGAAACAAAGGTCTCATAAGCATTTCCAAATCTCATGGAATTATTCTAGCCAATGTGATATTTTTGGCTGGTAAAATACTGTACTTCTGATGTGATTTTTATTGACCCTGACATATAGAAGGAGAAATACAGATAATAAAGTTATAGAGGATACAAAAACTATGAGGCAGAAAGACAAGGATTAATGGCAAACTGTGGCAAGTCTTCAAAGTGCTCTGAGGTCTCTGGTGCTTAGAATGAAATCCAGTCCTGCCGAGGGCACAACAAAATGCTTATGCCTCACTGCAACTTTGCTTGGAAAGCTTAAAACATTTTCTTATGCTTCCTTTAGCATAGGCATGAATGTCCAACTTCGATGCATATTCTAAAAAGACTTTTTATTATTATTATTGAAAGCTGGATGAGAAAAAAAGAGTGAAAGAAACAAATTTAAATAATTTCACACTTTAAAAAAATACACTACAAATGCTTTTAAATCTCCAACCTAAAAGAAAAGATTTCTATAAAGCCAACTGTTAGCAGTTCCAGTGCAAAACAAATATGAGTAGTTTTTAACACAGGTCTAATATTTGGAAATAGGAACAGCTGAAAAGAGGGAAGAATGGTCATCTAAACAAATATTTGTCGGAATAAACTCATGGGCCTACAAAAATGGTAATCAGGATGAAAACTCACCAAGTTTACAAAACATCACACAGTTGTTTCTCAAGTTTCTTCAGATAGAGATTGGTCCCTGGGAAGCAGAAACATTTAGAAAATTGCTATTGGTTGGCAAACATTGGAGCTTGGAAAGCACTAAGGAAGCAAGAATGAAAAAAGTCATACATTTCACCTCAGAAACTGTAAGCAATTGAAAAGATTGGATGAGAAAGACTTGCAGGTAACAAGGATTTCAGAAGAATGTACAACAGGCTGATGGCAGACAATCTTGCCTACAACAGGACAAAATTATTTCCATTGTTGTCCTACTGGACTGGCTGTTTTGAAGTGGTATTTGACTGAAATTGTGACACTAGGCTAGATGGTCTCTCTCCTTGGAAACCAGGTTTGGAAGCAATATTTTCACTAATATGCTGGTAAAGTTTTTCCTAAAGCCAGAGCAATACAATGACAGTTTGTTAGAGCCTATGCTAAATTTCTGTCCCCATATGGAGAGGATCCTGGAATTATGAATGGAAAGACCTGGCTATTTTGCTCCCTTGTAAGCTCCCCTTCTGTAAGCTCCTAGTTTTCATCTCCTACAACTGTACATAACAGGTGAGGTAATTTTTGCCCCCCACCCCAGCCACTGTTGCCTCCATGCCTGCCATACTCGACTTTCTACATCCACCCCAGGCACAGACAAGAAAGGAGAGATGTCGGCCAATGCATGGGCAGCAGTGACGTTGTGTACACATAGGTTTGAGGAACAGAGGTTATAGCCTATCATCTCTCCCCTGACCCAGGATCTGCTGTAACATAGATTGTTATTTGTGTTCAGTGAGATTATTCCAGTGCATGAATTTATTTACTGCTGTCAGCAGTGGTAGTCATGAAAGTATGAAGGTGTTCCAGACAAATATAAGCCATGTTAGCATAATTACTGTGCAAAACAGGATAAGCCTAGTGTTGCCACTGCTAAAAGGAACTAACACTCACTTTGGCTTCATCAGTATTTTTTTTTTCACTTTCACAATCTGGTATTCAATATCCTTTATCATTTTATGTGGAGCTCTTTGAAGATGGAATAGATTTCAGAGTTTCAAACTGCACTGTGTCAGTTACAGTTACATTTCTGAAAATAAAGTTCCAAAGGATTTTTTTTCTTTCTTAATAATCTTAGTTTCATTAGCAATCTTGCAATTGGCACTGATGCTTGATAATTATAAAGAGTTTTAGACAGAAGCGATTAAGTTTTGGCCTATATAAGGGCATTAGAAAGAAATCGTACCTGGAGCTTACGTCCATCAGAAGTGTCCACTAACAGGGCAGACTTGTAGGTATATACACATAGGACTCAATCACATAATCACAACAAGACTAACATCCTAATAAAATAAGGTTTGAAAATTTTGAAAGGTCATGAACAACAAATATCTTTAAAGAGAGAACAGTAGCAATTTAAAATAGATGGAGCCTGCTTAACACCCATTCAAACACAGAAACACTGCACAGCTTTCAAACCACACCTTAGTTTTTTATGCAGACATTCCTCATGTTATTTGCAGCACAGAGGGGGAAAATATATATATAAGAATAATTAGTAAAATTAGCATGTGTTTTCTAATGACAGAGCTAACAGTTGAATAACACACATAACATATTTTTAATTTTTAATTTGCAAATTGTTGACAGTTTTATATAGCATTTGCCCATCATAATTGCTCAGGTAGATATATAAAGTTATGTAATATTACTCTCAGTTCTTGAGTGTACAAGTGCAATAAGATGCTTAGGTAGAGCTGATGAAATACTGAATCCTTTAAATGGAGAAACCAGTTAAATGGCATCAGAAATAAATATATATATTTATATCTTTCCCATTGTGGTTCCTGCTTAAGGCAGGATTCCTTGAAAAATCAGGCTATTGCAAAATTTATTGGCTATGTTAGAAGTTTAAATTTAATTTTGTCTCATCACATTCATATAAAGTAATTCTTCATGTCTGATCTTAACTGCAATAAGGAGGCTAGATGCTTGTGTGATTTATTTGGCTGTCTAAACTCTGGCATGGAGAACAAGAGCTTTGCAGCCCTTGTGGCCCACGTTTTATATTATTTCAGTATGCATGAGTTTAAAATGAAGTATCAGTCGCACATGAAAGTTTAAAATTTACCGTCTATGATAATATCTTTATTCAAAATTTATTGGAGAGCATATATAAATTTGGAGCAAGTATCACTAAAGAACATGGCTCACTTTTGTGAATACTCCCAGACAAGGTTTTGTGTTAGGAGCTCAACACTGAATTATTCTTTCAGAGATACCCTTTCTGACCTGCTAGGCCCCAGAATTCTGCTTTCAAAACTCCCTCAGGATCTATCCTACACACTTGACCCAGCTTATTTGGGAACCCATATTCTTCTGTGCTCAACTCCTAGAGCTCTTTTAAGCCAGAAGGAGTCTGGCTGGCTCTTTCACCTGTCTGCCCATATAACACAAGCACAGAAGCCTGCATCCAGAATTTTTCCCTTAAGCCCATCACTTTGATCTGAATGGTAGCTTCTCTTTTACAGAAGACACATAATCCTGAAAGCCAAAATAGACTGTAAAAGTGGGTATTTGTCAATGACAGTTAAAGTTCCCGGCTCCCTTAAGCATTGGGTAAATTAGAGGATACCAGCACTGCAGCTGTTCTGTAGGAGCAGCCTTATTTTCTGTCACTTACTAAATAATCCAGAATTTGCTGTTCCTTCTCTTAAATGCTTTCTTGCTTGAATACTTTTTACTAGACAGACTGTAATTCACCTTGTGGCAAACAATAAACACCTTTTGTACCACCTCTCATTGTGGGTTCTGCATAGAGTGGTAGGAAGTAAAGTACAAGGAGAACTTTCTTTCCACAATACCCAGCACTTTCTCACAGGGCAGAAAGCCTCTCCTGATCTTCAAATATTCGCTTTGGTGTCAGGGTGGGAAGGGGTGGATAACTAGCAGGAGAGCTCAGTGCATTTATGTAGTGTTACTCCAGACGGTATGCTTATGGGGCTACTTTTTGTTTCGCTAGCTGGCAGGAGCCTTTGGTTTGCCTTATGAAGCACCTCAGAATGAGTGAAAAGAGCAATACCACCAGGAGAAGGACCTGGAATTGCCAGTAAGGCAAATGTAGCTGGTTTGTCTACATTGTCAATAGTTCCTGCAAGAGAGAAGAGAGGTTTTACTCTGCCATGTACTGAACGCTCTAGCTATTATCCCAGATTACTTTTAGACATATTAAGTGTCATCACAGCCTTCAAAAGGATAATGACTGTCTTAAATCCTCACTTTCCTTTTTTTCCACTCATGAGGTTATTTACATGATTATGGTATTTAGCATTTGACCCAGCTATAGACTAGAGGTAACAGGAACAGAGAGAAAAAAAGCAGTCTGGAGAATGATTTCACACCAGCAAGAATGAAAGCACATGCAAGTCTGGTAATGTGAACCTTTCTTACCCCACAGTGTGGGTTTATCTCACAGCTTTTCTACAATACGCTTCAGCCACACCTGTGACTTCACATACAATCCCTACAGATTTGAAAAGTATCAAAGACAGTATTCTGTAAGACATTTCACTCTCTTCATTTTGCATTTCTCATTCATGAAATGCAAAAATTATTCTTCTAAAAAGGACAATTGCTGCCTACAATCTATATTATAAATTTCAGCTATTATTTCATCTGCTAAGGCCATCTGTAATTCATAAAACTGTACAAGATTCAACCAGAAGGCAAGACCTACCTGTACCAACTTCCTTAAAAGTATATAACAAATGCATACCTCCAAAGAATCATGGATAGAAGGGGTTATAAATCTAAAGACAGCATGAATAAGAACAGCTATGAAATAGGGGACCATCAGGTAAAACAGTGAATTGTACTTGTAATGTGTTCACAAGCAGATGTGACATCAATCATCATTAATTAATGACTGGATTTCGAAATACTTCTAAGTTTTTTGGGCAAAATGAGCTGTATCTTTAAAGGATGTGTTCATTATTGTGTTGAAAATCCGTAAGCAATGAAAAATAGGGCTATGTAGAAGATAAGCAATTTTATCACTAATTAAAGAAAAGGCTGGTAAACCTATTGAGTAAAAGAGATGTCTGTTTTAATCTATGCCTTAGAAAGATTATTTGATGAATGATAGAACAAGGAAAAAAACTTAGTTTTTACACTGCTTGTTACAAGTACAGCATTGATTTTACCACTTCTTGCTTACAGGTGCTTACATGCTTATACAGTTCATTCTGATGTTCTAGAAAATCTCTTAGAAAGTAAATTGAAGAGCTCACACATCAGAGTCAAGGAAATTATGAGGATATTTTGTGGTTGTGTTTTGGGGGCTTGGGGGTAATTGTTCTGCAGGAGAAATAGTCTGCTTTTTGTCAGATATGTAATGAGCAGATTCACAGTAAGAATAAGATAAAAATCTTTCTAATCTAACAACTAAAGAATACCCTTGATAATAACTGAACAACTCTTAATGAATTCATTAGCATAGAACAAAGGAAAATAATAGCCTCATTTAACAACTTCACACACTGTTACTGTGCATTTTCAGCAACCTTTTAAGATGTATGTAAAAAAAGAAGAAAATCATGGATTTTAAGCAATATATGAATAAACAGCATTACATTTAAAAGCGTTAAAATACAACCTTATTCAAAGATGTATCCAGCTAGTCTCTTGGTATGTTACTGAATAAATCAATAATCATGGAAGAAGAGTCCCAAAGAGCCCATACTCGGCATTTCTAATACATTTTTAAAAATCTAATTTTGTATTTGAAATATTTTTTTTAAGTCATGGCACAGTAAGAGTTTTTTAATGATGTAAGGCTGAGGTTTTCTTGCAACTGAAATAGAAAATTTGATGATGGTGGAGTGGTGTTTCTCTGAAGGGAACAGGGCAGTCTATGGCAAATATAACTGCATCACATGGATACTACTCACTCATACGGGTTTGTCTAAGTAGAGAACTACAGAATACCATTTCACTTAATTCACAGAGAAATGAGGTGTGAGTGGACAATTCTGCCCTTTGTATTGCACAGCAAACTGCATTTCACGTCCACTTACATTGTTTATCTTTCTCAAGTTCTGCCACACGTCTACTTCACTATTGTTACTTTTAATGTTATGCTTATGAGAGGTAGGACCCCGGTTATCTTGAGTAACTAAGGAAAGTGATTTTAATTTGAAAGATCATGAGATATGCCATTTTGTTGATGTTAGTATGGAAGTTCCAGCTTGTTCCTGATGATCTTATTAGCAGCATCAAATCAGTGGACACAATTATTTGGGATCTTTCCCCAGAGCTCAAGTAGGAAGCATCAATATCAGCACTTTCCTAAATGCAGCAGCCAGCATTTTGATCAATAAGGAATGAAGCAAAATTGCCTCCTTGTGAATGGCATATCCGAGCAATCTATGCCAAGGTTTAGAAGGTAAATAGAAGATAAAGTAGCATGATCCTGCCAAAGAGTACCAGAAAATATTTATATTTTACCTTTCACTCTAATTCATGGGCTATAAAAGGTCAGCGGCCTGTTTGCACATGGGAAGCGCATCTGTTTTGTGAGTATTTATTAAATATTGCAGGCTCTTAAGGTGCCTTTTTCCTGTCAGTAAGCTGCTATTTTCCTTCTCCAGTGATGATTAAGGCCAAACTATCTGCAAGTTTAGATTTAATTATAATTTAAACTCGAGGGAAAAACAGACTTCTTCTTTTAAATGTGTTCTAATTAGGGATGATATTTTCAGTAGAATTTATAAATGTATTTGTATATGCACACATGTATACATACAAATATACACATATGCACTCCAGACACAGGTGCTGTGCAAGTCAAATGAGTTGTCATACAATTATAAGTATACTCAGATGTACCTGACAGTATAATTTGTTTTGTCCAACCAAGAGTATTAAAGACAAACAGGTCTGAAGAGTGAAATGGCCTGCCTGGTCATCCGGCGGCCAACATACATCCATCATTCCAGTAATTCAAAGAAAAAAAATAATAATTCTCCTTCTCTCCAGAAGTAGCAATACAATTGACCTGCCCTGAGTGCAGAAACTTAGCAACAGAGGGCCATTGTAGAGGATGTATTCACTCTTCTGGAGGGCCTCAAAGGTCAGAAAAATACTAATTTTATCTGAATCAGCCAATAGGTAGGAAATATAATCTCAGACTTGCTTTAAGTGAAGCAAGCTACAATTTTTAAAAAACCCTCTCCACTGAGGTGTGTGTTTGTCATAACAAGCAAGACATAGAATTAAGTGATAAACAATTTTTTTTTCTTAATAACAGAGCTGTGTCCATTTTATGTATCCCTATGTTTTCCTGTGCTGGACTGACTCTGTCATGAGGAAAGCTTACCATGGAAAAGTATTAAATTTTTGTAACCTTTCTTAAAATATGTTTTAGAAAGAAAAGCAAGTTTCTATTACCACACTGAGAAACCCAAACTTTTCCCACATTTAACCTTAAGATAAGGAATGTGAAAGGTGGGAATGTGTAAAACTTCTACTGCTCCCTCAGAAATGCACAGTGGTTTTGCACTGTGTCTGACAGCACAATTGTAAAGCCCGACTACTTCTGCTGACTTTGGAAAATCTTACCCAAAATGCAGATTCCTGTAAAACAAATCAGCAGACAAATAAGTGAGAAGATACTGATCCCCTTGTACCACTGAATGACTTCAACGAAATTTGTAGCAAAGTGCTACTGGTGAATCAGGCAGATCAATTATATGTGTACGTACCCACCAAGTTTTTTTTGGCTGGAGAAAAAAAATGTACTAATTATGTGAAATGCATTCTTTTCCTTTACATCTGTGTGAAATACCAGTCTTAAAAGAACTAAAATTTTTGGTGTAAACTGCCAGAATTCATCACATAAAATATTCACAGTTGATAATTTCACTGGCTCTAGTACCAAGTGCAAATGACACACTTTAAATACCCTGTAGCATTATATAAGCCAAAGGAGTGACACTTCCAGCAACAGAATCACTGATGGTCTCCTAAAGACTGGCTAGCCACTTAATGCTATTCCTACCAGTACATCCTCTGAAAGGAGATGCCAGCTTTGACGAACAGGTCACCTGGTTGGCAACAAATAATTCCACCTCAGCCAATTTGCAGATTTTTTAAACTCCATTTTAAGCAGCCTTGTCCAGAAGGCCAGTGCTGTCATCCAGCACGTGCAATGAAGCAAACAGTAAGAGGATGGTATGACCAGACTGAGTGATAAGTAGAGGTCAATTTGTACTAATGGACAGTGTTTGTGCAGACAGTAGAAGCTTGTCTCTATGCCCCAGTAAATCAGAAGATGTGGTTGGAGCAGCAAAATCCGATTCTAAACACAAAGTTCCTAGAAACAATAGAAAAGTCAGTCTTTTCCTTCATTAGCTATTTTTGTCTGTATTTCCTACAGTCCTTAAGATTTCGGTTCAGAAGAACCAAAGATTTTCCTTGTCATTTTGTACTTCCAAAAGTTCAGCTTGCTACATTCCCCTAAGCAATGCTTCTGACTTGATCTCATCTTTTGCCATCATTAGGAAGGACAGAAGTGTTTCAGCTAAGAAAAGGAGTGCCAGTTTGCAGCCACATCTTAGCAGAGGACAAAATTGGGGTTTTGACCAATAAAAGGCTTTTTTCTTATTGTTTGCTAACACAAGGTATGCTTCAGATCCAGAATATAAGCCTGTCATAGCCTGTTCAAGATGATTTCTTCTGGTGAACTAATTCTGAAGTCAGTAATAAAACTCACACATACTCTAATGAGACTAGGATTTCACTGAGAATGAATACTGAAACTTTCATAAGTAAATACGCTCTTCTAAGGTTTCCCATCAATTCATCAGCACAGGAGGGTTAAGCAGCTCATACAAGTATTCAAAGGGTACTGGCTGCCATGGTGGATGAAATATGAGTGTTAATTCTCTAGAGGGAAAAAAATATAACAGGTTAAGTTCATACACTTGTCTCTAGATTGAATGCGATGAGTTGATATATAGCAATTTGAAACTCCAGTCCTATGGGTTGCAAGGATAGCAAAGATTGATTAAGTAGCATGGTATTAAGCATTAATCAAGATTAATAAAACTGATTCCACTGTACAGATACAGATAATAAAGAAATTTAGGTGGAACATATTTTCTCATTAGAGCTCACACTCTTTTAGAAACTTTTTAGAAAAAAAAAAATCATATCATGTGACTATCAATAAACTAACTATATAAAAATGAACCAGAAGCAATTGTTCAGTGAACTTTCAAAGAATACTTTGCACATTATTTATGTTTGGCAGATCACCAGACAGCTACAGCCACCAACAAACTGAGAAACTGCCAACATCAAACTTAAAGAATTAAACAGCCCCAATGCACCAAATTCTGTTCTTTGAAGATTTATTAAACTTTAAATAAGTTCACTGGAAATCAGAAATCCCATTTCTTTTGATCCTTTCTGTGTCATGCTCGCAGAAAATGTAAAACTCCATCTTTTAAAGGCAGGTTTACTGAACAGCCCTGCACCACTAAGTTTATTGCACAGATTTCACTCTACCGTGTATCCATGCAACAATCATGACTGTATTTGATCCTGAAGAGCCCGCCTATTCCTGAATGCAGTTGCATGTCATGGATGTTGAACGTGCTCTGTATCTAACAGGATCAGTCCTTCTGTCTCTGTTTCTTTCTTTCTCAGTTGACTTTCTCTAGAGCTGTGTAAGCTTCCCCAGTGAAGTAGATAATCTCAAACAAGACTTACTATCCTCTGTTGTATCTGTTTGTGTGTATTTATGATGTAGTGTCTTATGTTCCTCCTGCCTCAAGAAAAAAGAATCTGAAAGCCTAACTGGTACATAAATCTAATGTGCTGAAGTGAAAGCCTGTCATAAGAGGACTCATCAAGAAAAGCTGATCCCACTGAAGTCAGTAAGCGTGCCCTGCACTGCAACAAGGAAATCATAAGGGGCATTTTATGTTTGCACAGGAAACATTGCTTTCTGTAGATTTAAGACTGGGTTTACCTTAAGGCAGGACTATCTGTAGATAAACTGCATTCAGTCTGATAAGGCTCCAGCAATACAATGGCTCTTGCGTTGCTGAAGAACCTCCTGGTTTCTGACTTTTCCTGTGAACTGTCAAGACTGTAGTTGCAGGGCACTGTTGCTGCATTTCATGGATGAAAAGAGCATACAGAACTAAATCTGGTAACGCTAGAGGTGGCATCTTGCTTCCTCCTGATCAGACTTTAGTAAAATTGCTAGATCTCCATGAAATCACTCTGCCCTCAGTTAAAGTCAACTGCAAACCCTTGTCAAAGAATGCAGATTTTACCCCAATGCTATCATAATGGACTTGTACCAGCATCTGAAATTAATGATAATATATCATGTTCAGCACCAGAAAATTTTAATATTACCATGCTAACAATTAGAAGCCTTCTCAGAACCACTAATTGCTACATCTACTTGGGCTATTATCCATTCTCTTGAATTTAGGGGCTTTTTATTATTATTTTTCAGCACCTTGTATACAGATCCTGAGATCTGATTGAAGTGCAAAAAAGTCATTTCTGTATGTGCAGTCATTGAGAAGTCCATCTTTGTACTTCAGATGAAATCTTACCTCTGTAGTAGTCAGTGCCAAAATTAATGTTAAATTCATTGTGACTTTGAATTTCAGTGCTGGTCTGACTATGCACAGGCTGCTAGCCTTTCTGAAGTACGGCGTTAGCTACAGAGGTAAAAGTGATGACTAACAAGACTTTGGATGGGGGAAAAAACAAAATGTAAAATACCAAAAAGCAGACACGTTGCTTTGGAAGATTATTTGTTTTGTCACTATAGCTCAGAATTTATTTCGTCACTTTTACCTTAATATTGGTTTGGTTTGCTAACAAAAGGAAAACTTTTCGCTGTTTCTCAAATGAAGGGGGAATGTCTTAATGTTAATTTTCAGCTAATTTAGCCTGGGTCTCTTGGAGGTGCAGAGGTTTTCCAGGACTGTAAAATATGTTTGCACTGAAGTAATACTCATGTTAATGAGAATCAGCCCAATCTGACTGAGAAAATAACTTTTAAAATGCACACAGAATTCAATAATGTCAAAGTAATGCTGAAAAAGCTTTCCTTAAGAAAAACTCGGTTAGCTCTTATTACCAAAGTAAAGAGTGTTAAGGAGTATCTCCATAGTGTAAGCATGTATAGTCTATATTAGTAGGTGAGAGAACAATTTCATCTAAAATATATCTGTGTAAGATGCTGCCCCTCCAAGCAGTTCAGATGTATGAGTGTATTAGAAATTTAAGACCTGTTGGCTTCAAGCCATCTCTTATTTTCAATAAATTGGGTAGAAACAGAAAGGAGTTTCACCTTTCACTAACCTACTGTGTTTCTTGCCCTCTCTTCCAACCTCAGACAGTAAGACTTCTGCTGGCTACTGTAAATCATCTAACTTTCTGCATTCATTTTCAAAAGAACTCCTAAAGGTCATACCTTTCATCAACCACTGCATCATCACACATGTTATTTCAGTGATTAAGTACCTTTATGAACCAGGACATGTTACTAAAAGCCACTAGAGCATCTAAAAAGTGAGTAATTTGAATGGAAACTATAATAAGATAGTCATTCAACAAAGGCTTCTATTCATTTAATTGGGAGATTTCCTTAATTTGCATATTATTGGGGTATAGAAATCAAATTCAGTTTGAGAACAAGTTATAAGGTAAGTAAAGTGATAATGTAGTAATGAAAACAAAGCATTTCAAGTCACAAAATGTAATAGCATTTTATCAGATGGTTAGGCAAACCTATGGATTATATTACAGGTTATGTTCCTAACCATCATTTATCTTTAGAAGTGAGATTGGCTTGTTTAATTATTCTATACTCTGACTGTGACAGTTAGCTCTTTTCTTTTTTAATGCATTCTCAGTTTTTCATTGACATATGCAATGAATACAGTGGCTCTTCTGATTTTATATCCGGAACTACCTTTTTTTCTAGGGACTTCCAAGACAGATGCATGTTGCTTTCTATAAGACTCAAACTTCTTAATTAGATTCACATTTATAAAACACTTCAGGACTGATTGATTAGGATTTTCACCTTTACAACAGTGTTGTGATTTGATAAAGATAGAATTTGTTGATGCAGAAATAAGAAATGGAAATTAGCCCATTAGATGCTGTTATCTGGCAAAGAGAAGTTACCTTTTATACATATCAAATATTTAGCTTCTCCTCTCATTCTCATTTGATGCTTAACATTTTCTTATGCTACAATTTTTGTAAGTAAAATGTCAAATAGGAAACTTTCATGTTTTACAGCTGGGTATTACCCACATACGATCAAAATTTTTGTTATATTATTTAATCAATTGAGTGGTAATGAAAAACTGCAAGATGGTGTGGTTCATTGGACAGATGAGATGGAAAGTGAGAGAAGAACATATGAAAAATAAATGAAACATATGAAGCATCTCTCAAAGCACACACACGGAATCAAAAAGCATGATAAATAAAGCTGTGTGAGAAAACTAAGCAAATTCAAGGTAGTCACCTAAAGAAAAAACAGTTTATACATGTGAAAACAAGAAGCATAGTAAATAGAATCAGAGAAAGAGAAAGTTTCTGAAGGGACTCATTTTGATATCTAAAAGGTGCTGCTGAGGAACTAGTACATATCTGTGACTGTTCAAGAAACTACAGTTTGACATTGCCCCTTCGCTCCCTCTCATATATGTTTCTGCCTGTTGGTTCATATATCTGCAGGAGATTTCCTTTTGGCTTTGGAGACACTAATTAACACAAATGCTTCGAAAAGGAGCATACAGCACTAAACACTTCAATAAGATTACCCCTCTACAGAAGAAGTTTCTTAATTTTTCTCCCCTCACAATCATACCCAACACCCAGGCCATTCAGCAATCTAGCCTGGCTCAATAATGTTCATAGAGGTTATGAATATATATTTAGTTTGATGTATAAAAATCACAAAATTTCATGACTAAGCTGGCTTATGTCAAGCATCCAGTGAGTCCTCCCTGTCTTCTCTCCAGTGGAAGGGTAGGTCTCTTCTGCTTGGCCCACAGATTTGCACAATCGTAAGATTGCTACCCCTCTTTAAAATGTGATAAAACAGTAGCAAATAGGTCACAAAGTTTTTGGAAAGAGAGGGAAAGTTCATGGAACAGGTGAATGGATGAATGGACATCCTGCCAGCACTACCACAATAAATATTACTCCTTTAGCAAATCAGGTTAAAAATACAAAAGGACACATAAAATTTTAGAAGGAGAAATCTCCCCAGTGTTTTCCATCCTGCACCTGGTTTAAGGTTGTGTTGCTTACTATGTTGAAAGGATGGAGAATGTGGAGCTGAAGAGAAACAGTCCTCACACAGTTATCAGTCAGAATAACCTTAATGCTGAGTACGGCATTTTTTTCCTTACAGCTGCAATTTCTATTCCTGTTGGGTTAATTTGTTGTTTGGAAATGTTTTTTGCATGAATGAGCATTTTGCTTATAGAGAATGATTGTGCCCTAGAGCTCTGCCTCCCTGCATTTCATCATATTATGTAACTACTTCATGTCTATAAAAGCTACCTTCTCATGTGTACGCACCTCTCCCCTCGAGGACACAGCTCCCTCCATTGCTGACAGCTTTTTACCATTTGCACCATTTCCTTCCCTCTTTTTCCAATTAAGCTGGGAATAAGACCTCCCTTTTCCTGCTAACCTTGTTGTCCCTTCGGAAGGTAAGCAGGCCTACTTGCAAAATTTCCTTAAATTCATATAGTAGTTCTGTTGTTTCTGCCATCTTATTGAGAGAGATTTTCTTGGCAAGAGAAGTATTTTGAGGACAAGAGTCGAGTCATGAAGTTAATGAGCAAAGGCAGCATTAAATCCAGCACTTATTATAAGGCATCACAAACAGAACAATGGTCATCCTTCAAAACTTCTAGCAAACAGAGAAATTTGATCTTTCCTTTTCTCAAATTTAGAAGCCATCAAGGGGGAAAAGTGGATGAAAGAAGTTAATAAAATTTACTGTTCAAAAGCAAATGGAGATGCATATTCAGTAAGAAAACAGCATTGCCTGAAACATTAATGAATGGATTTAACTGGTTTCAGGACATTTTTAACCACTAACTATTTGCTAATAGCTCAGTGCTGGAAGAGATCACATTGCTAGTGTCATAAATCAAAGTCAAGTTATGAAGAATATTTCCAATATGCTACCCTTTATGTGAAATCAAAATTATTACTTTGCTCTCCTTAGACTAAACCTTGGTATTCAGCCACAAAATAGAAACGCAACCCAAAATTAAATTTAAAAATTTATTGGGCTGCCAACTTCCTATTTATGAGAACAACTTTAATGGACATAATGAGAGGGAACACACAAGCAGTGTGACAGCACCTGGGGCTTTTGCCACAGTTAGATTTCTTGCAGTCAAGAGGGAAGAACATGGAAGAGAAAACAATATTAATTCATGATTTTAATTCATATGTGCTAGTTATTTCTTCACAAACAGGGGCGGTATTTGGATGAGAAAAGTATTTTGCAATAGCAGACTGTAAATATGTGGCTGATACAAGCTTTCCTTTGGGCTGCTGGAGGTAGCAGTGCAGTTTTAAGAGATTCTCAGAGGCAGAGTTAGGAAGAAGGCTGCTCTCAGCTCCAGGCATCTGGGCAATCTGAGACACAAATCTGATTCCTCCACTTGACCTCTTCTCAGGGGATAGAGCAGGGGTACAGACTGATGTTTTTCCATGCTTCTTGTAGTTGCCTATTAAGACAGCAAATGCACTTGTTTCCCTCCTTCCTCTCCACAGCCATAGCTGGGTCACTGTCTGAGGAAAATGTGCCAGCATGTGAAGACAGACACTTACATAAGATTTTGTCTATGCAGGACAAAAGTATTGCTTTATGCAACCCATATAGGGGGTAAAAATCAGATGCCTTATGAATAATATTTGTGAAGAACTCCAAAATTTGCTGGATGAACCAGAAAACTTGTAACACTATGTCTCTGCAGAAAAGCTTTGCCATGAGAATCATGAAAGCACAGTCTATGTGAAAACACAAGTTTAGAGGAAAGGGGTTGATTGAAATGAGACAGGCATACCACAGCTGTCAAATTAGATTAGGACTGTAGAGAGTCCAATAACATGCCTGCAGGAATAATCAGGTGGCCTCCTATAACTCCCCCTGCAACCATACCTGGAAGATACCTCTTGGCAATGTACAACAGTTCAAGTTTGTCCTAGGGGCTAACTGTTATTTTTGAAGATATTCACTTGCAAAGAAACCCTCCAACAGGCTCCTTGCATCACACTGGCACAGCAGCCCAACAGAAGCCAGGACCTCTCCTCCCCTTTACTCTGCAGCTCTGTGCAGAAGAGATGGCACCTCTCCATGGTCCAGGGGCAGGGCCAGGGGACAGGGAAGAAGGGCTCACACAACACCTGGAAATTGCCAGCTCTCTTAGGGAGCGCTGGCAGACCTTGCGCAGGCCGGCTGGGCCTCCCTTTCCCGCCAGCGGGGTGTCTGGATGCTTCGCCCCCTCGCAGCCACTGCAGAGCACAAGGGGATGCGCCACTTGCAGGGGGCCGGGTCGGTGGGGGGTCACTATTGCCACATCCCGTCCACGGTAGCCCAGGCATGGGATGAGGAGGGGGCTGTAGCCCAGGCACATGAGGGGAGGTGGAGGGCAGTCCCTGTGCCCAAGGGGCAGCAGAAGGGCACAGGGGAGTGATCCCCAGAAAAGAGGCCCTCAGCCTCCCTGAGCCTCCTTCTCCCGCAGTAGGTCATCGTTCAGACCACAGAACCCCCATCTCCCAGAACAGACATATTTGGCCACATGCACCATTATCACAGTGGCCTCCTAATGTCACAAGCCACCTCACTGCTCTCTGTCCCAGGCCCTATAAATACAGGGACCTCAGCAGCTGACCCACAATTTGCTGAGCTTCGAGGCCCTTGGATTCCAAGGATGCTTGGTAGCAAGAGGTCCCAGAGCAGCAAGGCAGGTGGCTGCCCACCTTTGCATGGGAAAGCAAAGAAATGTCTTTAGGAACTGGAGAAGAGGAGGCAGCATCAGCGGGGGGGGGGGGGCACCATCAACCACATGGTAGCAATGGCCATTGCTCACATGGCTGATGGTGTGCAGCCCATGGAGGTGGATCCACCTGAAGGTCAGGAAGAGCCAGTGGAAGAGGTTCCACCTCCAGCATGGCTCACCTGGCACCACTACACTGTGCCAGGGCTCCCCTCCATGACGCCATGGCAGTGGTGTAACAGGAGCGCCCGGCCAGTGCCCCTGCCATCAGCCCAGCCTCCACACTCGGCACCAGCCGGGAGGCCCAGCCTCTCCACCTGACCACCCTGAGAGCACACCTGTAACATCTCCTGGCCATCAACAATTATTTTCCTGTTTGCCCCAGGTGGTGTGAGCCTTTCTTTCCCATCCCGCACCCCCACCCCTCCAGAATGGGGTGCCATCCATTCTGCCCTGAGCCCCAAGAAAAGGGGATGGAACAACCTGGCTTCCACCAAGCTGCTGCACTAGGGCAACAGAAGTCATCCCTCAGATGGCCACCAAGGTCCCTGGGGCCTGCAGGTGCGGGTTCTTCAGTCTGGGATTGAGAAGGATGCCTGATGGGTGGTTGAAGATGAAGCCAGACCCTTCATGGTGGTGCACAAAGAGTAGCAACAGATAAGCACAGAAGTTAGTGAGACAGCTGTTCTGGAGAAGCAGAAGACTGCAGTTCTGCTAGCAAGAAGTGATGGGCTTCAGCCTGGAGGTCCCTCCTAGCTGCTCCATTAGGAATTCTTTCCATGATTAGGCAAGAAACAATTTTAAAACCAACTTTTTAAACAATTTTAAACAAAGACAAATAATCAGTAAAAATTCTTTCCTTCTCTCTTATTTTGTCCTCTGGTGACTGCACCTGGACCCCTCTGTCCCCTCCTGGTCTCCCCAGCCCAGGAAGGACACCGGTGGGGCATGGACCCAGCTCAGGGCCTTTGAGACGGTGAAGGGCCGGGGCACATGGCACACAAGGGCAGGCTGAGGGAGCTGCCTCTGGTCATGAGACAATGGAGCAGGTTGCCCAGAGAAGTTGATGCCCCATCCCAGGAAGTGTTCAAGGCCAGGCTGGATGGGGCTTTCAGCAACCTCATCTAGTGAAAGACATCCTTGCCCACAGCAGGAGCCTTGGATGAGATGATCTTTAAAGGTCCCTTCCAACACAAGCTGTTCTGTGATTCCATGATTCTAAGCTTCTATGATTTTTAAGTCAGTCTGGGATTTTTTTTCCAACCCAGTTTATAACATCAGGAAGTGACTTCTGCCATAATAGTCCCAAAATATTGATCTGTGCCCTCTGATAACCTTTCTAGATGAAGCTAAAGAAGGTCATTAGCCCATTTCCAGTGCTCGCCTGTGGAAATAAACTTTCAAGGCATTAGATTTGGACTGATGCATAGTCTAATGCGATTAATGCGCTGCACTGTGGATGCTTTAGTGAAAGGGCAATGTATGCTGAAATCTTGTGAACTATCAGTCAGATTTGTTCAAGTTACTCATTCTGTTGCACTGTCTGAAGTTGTCATGCTTCACTCAGGCATGGTAAAAACTAAGAGTTCTGCTGTAATGTTTTGAATAGCTGACATGAGGAATGGATTTCAATATAATGGCATGAGGTGAAGAACTCACAGTACTCCGATGTTATGGTATTGCTCTGCATCTCTTTTGTCTACAGCTAGCCATGCTACTTACAGTAAATATCACACTGCTGGCTTTTGACAAGAGCACCTCACAAGAATTCATTTGCATGTCTACACGCTTTTGCCATATGTTAGCAGGGAATATGTAAAGTATTGTTCAGAGAGTTGCACACAGAGAGCCTTTCTCCAGAATGCCCTGAGATTGATTGCTATTTCTCTTTTTATTGTATTAATTGGAATAAATAGAAGTGCCTCTTTGTGAACTCAAATGAGCTAAATCTACACTTTTTCTCACAAGAAATAAATAGTATCTTAGCACAGATCCTTAAATCTCACCATCAGATAAACAATACTTAGCCCATCTGATCACTGTACTTCACAAGCATGATTCAAAACACAAGAATCTTAGTAGAAGATTCCCACTTTAGAAACTCCAGATTCTTAATTAACTTTCAGTATAAATCTGAACCTCTTCTAAAATCAGTGAGTTTGAGAAAGATTTAAAACTGGAGCCAAATTAGAGTTCTGCAAAATTAAAATCCAGTTTTTACTATAAAAGCTATGATGAAACAAGGATTTTGATGTTAGGGTTAAAAATCATATCAGCTTTGTTTCAACTGCTATGACTCATGCCTGAATTCTATGTTACATTCCCGTTGTTCCGCATGTTGTGAGCACAAACAACATGCTTCCGTTGTATATTTTTCTTTTTTTTTCCTAATTATAATCCACACATTAATTTGGATTCCTCTTGTTTTTAGCCAGCTCCTATGCACTCTGTGATCACAGATTTCTATACAGTTTACACTTACATGTTTTTCCTGATTTGTTTGCTGGTCATCTTCATATATTTAGTTAAATAGAACAGAATAGATAGAAATGATCTCTTGTATTAATTGTTCATGCTTGCATCATGTGGATTTCATTTTTGCATTTCTAAAAGAACTGTAATACAATGAATAAATGTCCTTTTTGTTCTTACTCATTTATTCAGCTTTTAAATACTTAATAAGAGACATTATATTATTTAAGATAGTAATAACCTCTTTTACCTAACAATATCACTGACCCATTAGTGCTAGCTAGAATTTTGTAGCTTTAAATGATACATAGCAAAATTAAACTGATGACCTAATCCAGTAATACTCATGAAATATGAATCTAAGAGCTGCTAGAAGTTGGATATGATAAGGAGAATGTGATAAATAACCTTGGGAATATACCTCAAGATTGTTTGGGGGAGGGAGGTTGATTCTTCGAAGTTTTATAAAACTTCTTCTTCATTTTGTATTATGATCAAACCAGCACCTTAAAAAAATATTTTTACCCTCTCACCACATCACAACTAGCCTTCTCCAAAGGTTAATATTTTCCAAAGATTAATACTTAAATTATTAAATATCTATATTCTTAATAAGAAAGTGTAACAGTTTCAACTATGATACTCACTTAAGATGTAAGAGGCCCAGTTTTAAATCTTCCCCCTATCCAGAGCAGATACCACAGACTCAAACTTGGTTATTCCGTATGCCAAGTAAATGTACGTCATTAAGGTACTTTTCTCCTTAAATTTTGACCACAGCTGGTGCCCTAGATCTTTCTCTGTCAAATAGATATATTCTTGCAGAGTAAGTTTTGTGTGTAATAATTTAGCTTTCAATGAAATAAGTGGCTAAAATTTCCAAATAGAAGATTTTTGTACTGCAATTGGTCAAGGCTTGCTTGGCTATTTTTTTAAAAAAATGTCCCTTGATCCAGTTCTGTGGTCATATCCATAGTGTCCCATAATTGCATGCTGGAGTTTGTTCTCAATAATGATCTAAAACCAAAAAGTTACCTACATAGTTGATTTGACTTTTTGTTATACCCTGGATCTATTTTGGAAACCTTTCATTCCTAGGGTGTATGTATACATCAGGTATAGCTTTTATTTCAACAGCACCATAGTTAGGGCAGTCACAAGGGTTTTAAAGCATTCTTCGAAGGTGAAAGGATTTTCCAGCTCGTTAATGGAGCAGACATCTTAACAAACTTGAAATTGAAGATCACATTTGGAAGATCACATTCCTTTAACTGTTTTGACTGCTATTATCAAAGCCTTCATCCTGAAATGTATTATAGAATATGCCTCATGACATGCCTGTCATCTGGGCCCAAGAAACTGAAGTAAATGATTGAATCTAAAACACATATGCATACCTTAAAAATATGAAGGCTTTTTTTTTTTTTTTTTTCTGAATCTTTACCCAGATTACGGCTAGTAGGAGTTATCTAAAGGAAACTTTTTAGGTATTTTTGCTTCTCTTTTGTTTCAGAAACTACTGTCTCAAACTTGCATCACTTTGTTTCCTCAGCTGGATGGTGAATTTCTGGTCAAATGAGAGGCAGTGCTTGTTGTATCTGTATCATAGTTGAAGATCCAGCTCAGTTCTTCAAAATCTGAAGAAGAAGCTGTAGTCAATGTGCTGTAGCAGTGGTTTTGTACAATATTCTCTGTTAGAATAGCTCTTATTTATGTTAACAATAAAATACACATTGATAGAAATGCCAGTTTTAGAAAAAAAATTCACTTGGCACTCAATACACAAAAGTGTCCTAATCTCTTGGCACTTAGTTATTCTGCAGTATTGAAGAGGCTCTGACTCTAAGGTTTGCTGGAGGAGAAAAATTGGAAAAGCCTCATTTACAGATTGATGCAGAGCCAAAACTAACACAAAATCACTAAGACCCTTACAAGTGGAATTTGGGGGACTGTTTGGCTGTTTGGTTTTGTTTGGCTTTTGTAGAGTAAAAAACAATAATAATAGAATACAAACAAACAAAACCCCCCAGCTTCTCCACCAGCAAAAGGAAAGAGAATCTTAAGCATCCTTGCAAATCCCACCATTCCATTTTGCATGTTCACATACAAAGACTACTTTATACTTTACAAAATCTTCCCCTAACAAAAAAATACATAGCATTGTGTTTGTGCTGCTGTGAATACTGTCAAAACAATGCAGACAAAATTTTCTTTCCCTGCAGCTTTTATTTCTACAGGTCATTTGCTGATAGTGTAGTTTACTAACTATTTCTGAGAAGATGTAAAAACATCCCAGGAACCATGTAGTGCTGCAACATGTTTTTAGACATGTTATTTTCAAATGCCACAAAATTCCCCTATAGTCAGTATTCAGACATCCCTGACTCTATTAACATTCCTTGATGTGCCTTTGCATCCTGACCTTGCAGTGTTTTATCTGATAATTTTCACCTTTTCTCTCTTCCAGTCTTAATTGCCTCTGCTCTGTGTTTTCTTGCACACCACTTCTTATAGCACTCGAGGCAGAACTGGCAGAGATGTCACTGCTACACAATAGGGGTTTTAGCTGTTTCTATATTTGCTCCTTCATATACAGAAGTGTTTTCCAGAGGCACTGTTTTTTGTGATTATGTAAAAATATGATTTGTCTAATGGAAATAAGAGAATGACAAGACACTGCTTTCTAACATTATAATAGATAATTTTTAATAATGAAATAATCCTTTCATACTATGTAACATTTTACTTCTATATTTCAACTATAATGTTAAAAGCAATAAAGACTCAGGAATTATTTTACATTTTAAATGGAATTATTAAGAAATATTTTATGTTCTTTAAAGCCAGGCTTTAGAATACTTGAGCACTGTTTGATGGCTGTCAGTCTCTAATTGTGTTCATACATTGGAATGAAGCAATTGGCTAGATGAATCAAAAACAGACAAAACCTTTTCAGGAAATATAGCATTTTCTGGGGAAAATCTTGGAAAATTATTAAATTAAAGCCAGGTTAAATTCTTTGTTTCTCTGTTTGGAATGTTACCATGACTTTTAAGAGTAGAGTGACTTTTTTTTTAGTCTTTTTTATTGCATTTACTTGACATTAAAGGCAAGCTTTTTGTAGATATCTGCAGTCATTTGAAAATCAGCAGAAATCATTGACCTTTCCTCTTGTTTGTATTTACAGGAAAGAAGGGATGGAGGTGGGGGCTGGGGGGGTGGGGGGGGTGGGGGGGGTGTATGTGTCCCACACACAGTTATTAATTCTAAAAAAAGGAAAACTAGGTTCCTTGTTGCAAAGACATGTAAAAATATAGCAATATGTACTCCCACAGTTATTATTTGCATGTTTAATTTCTAAATTATCACAAAACTACTGTTCCAACCAATAATACCACTGTTCTTGATAATCCATTGGATTTAAGAACATTGCTGAAATCTCATAAATAAATCAGATAGCCAGGAAAGCTCCAAAGAGAAAAGTAGAACTCACTGCATAATAGTAGCTGCCAGTTTTATGTAAAAATGTGAATTTGGTATGAAATCCAAATCTTTTTCTTTCCATTTATAAGGGAAACGATGCAAATACCTTGGGATTCCCATGTCATAATACTTGATTCTTTTCTATCCACTTTTTTTTCTTTTGTGTGATTTTCATTATTATAACCTGTGTGTTCAGCTGCAGCACCATCTAAACCTTTCCCTTAAAGTCTGTGGCACTCACCAGGAAATGAGATTTGTGTGCCTTCTCAGTAGTGACGACCAACCAAAGCTCAGATTTAGTTGACAGATGAAATCAGGACAGGACAGGACCCATAACCACAATACTGAGTATTCCAGCCAAAGTGGTTTGTTAGGAAGATACCAGATCTGGATTCCAGGAAAACTGAGAGTCTGCATGAATTACCGAAGGGGTTAGTTGAAGATAAATGTCATGTCAGGCTAAAGGTTGGAGAGGTAGAGGAACTAAGCAGTAGGGCATATTTTCACATGAAAAATAAGGCCAAAGACAAGAGGCAGTGCAGGGCCCTTGGGCAGGTACAAAGAATTGTTTAAAAGGTCAGAGTTGGCATCCAAGCTAAGACCAGAGCAGGTATACCCCAAGGAACAGGAATCTCACAAAACCACATCTAAACTACGTCACGAAGTTGGTAGAGTTCCTTAGGTTCTAGTTAAGAAGGGAAGAGAGCAATCCCTGTATTAAAAAATAATGTGGAAACAAACCAGCAGATCATTGCTAAGGTGAGCCTGATGGGGGCTGACAATCATGGCTCTAAAGTGTTTACTTTCAAAAAAAATAGGGAGCAGACTTTCTGTTTTATTTTGAAATTATAATCTGCTGGTCCACTTTTAAAGGAGTGCAGATATTCCTTGCAACTCAGTAAGCAAATACTCTTCTTATTATTTCCGCTTACTCAAACAGCGAAACATTCTTCCATGCACAGGCATTCCTTATGATGGAAATTATCTCTTATTTTTCATAGCACTCAAGAGAGCTCCAACTTTCACAAACCACTAACAAAAGACACAAAAGGGCAAATAATAAAATGGATGAGACATACATAGTTTCAGTTAACTGCTGTGATTCCTACCTTCTGGAAGATGGGCAGAGAGATATTCTTCCTGCTTACTCAGGTACAGTAAGGACATTTGTAGCCCAGATCCTCCCCAGAAGTTCTGAAAAGCATATTAGACCAACATAAAATACCAAGAGCAGCAAATTAATTGAAGTTTGGTTGCCTACTGATTTTCAGGTTTTTGCTTCATCACAAGCATCACGGTGGCAATTCCAGCTGTCTGAACACCTTCTAAGCCCCTCTGTACTGTTAACACCTCCCTGACATGGCATGTGTCTGAGCCATGCAGTAACCAGCTGAGGAAGAGGTGGCATGTGTTGTGACCGGCTTGCAGATCTACGTGTATTAATTCAGCAGCTACTGTATATGACCTAGCCAGCAAGCCAAAAAGATCAGATAACTATTGATTTCATCATGTTGCCAGTATGTCAGGGGGGTGCAGCAATGCTAATCTCTTTCCTTTATCCACCACCAATTTTCAGGGATCTTAGGGAATTCAGTCTCTTTGATCCTAGTTGAACTTGGCCAGCAGGCATAAATGTCCCTGCAGGAAAAGAAGTGGAAGACTGAAAAGCTGTCAGATGGACAGTGCAATTCCATATGCTGCATTTCCTTAGCAAACCAGTTCAAAAAATAATCCAAACCTACCTCTTGAATGTTAATCTTGCAAACAAAATCTGTTCTTAAGAGGCTGAGTATAGCTGGTTGTACTGTTAACTAAACAGCATAAAATTTAGGGTGCGTAGGAGGACTGTATATAAACACCAAAAAAAGCAAAGGACAGCAGTAACATATTGGAACAGGTTCAGGGAGGAAAATGTCTTTCTTTTCATTTTTTTTTCCAACCTGTCACTTTGAAAGGTGTAGTTACCACTTTATGTGGATAAACAGTGCAACTATATGGGTACTAACAGAGTGTAAATTGTACAGATCATTAGAATAGAATGTGTAGAACACAGAACTATAACAGACCTTAATCTCAGCAGGATGCAAAGCCTCTGTCTTGGTTGAGGTGTATATTTGTTATTTCTCCTCTGACCCATCTACCAATTTCTTCCTCCCAAGCCCACTGCCTAGTACCAATACTCTGGACGCACACTACTCTTCTATACTGAATGGAACATCAGGGTATTCGGCATTATGACCAGATATTTTAGACCTAGAGGGCAATTAATACTGAAAGGCATGATTTTTTTAAATTGTCACAAACCATTGCTATAGTCACACTCAGACACATAACAGAAGAGTCTTTAACATGTATTTCCTTATTATTATGTTTAAATAATGATAGGGCATATACATGTGTGTTCTACTGCTCAGAGATGGGAAAGGTTAAAAAGAAGGAAAAGTGTCACCGATTGCTCCCATGGTAGGCAATATTGAAATACACTCAGCATCAACAACACTGACCACAGACAAAGCAGACTACTATTTTGTTTTTCTCAGTTTTTGTGTTTTGTGCACTGTGCAATTCCAGCCTCTTTTAGTGTCTGACCATCGCATAAATGTTAAAGACTAACTATGAGCAACAAACACTCAAAATGTATTCTGGAAAGGGCTACTGATTGCACTATTTTGCTCATTCAGTTTGTTGAATGGAAGCAAGAACTTCATAGAATCGCCCTTGAATCCCAGCTTACTGCTCTGATCTAATGAAATGCATACTCTTTTTATCTTAAAAAGAGGGATGGATGCATAAGGTAAACTTCTACACATGGCAAAACTCTTCACAATGTGAAGCGTTTTCAGGAAATCATGCACTTCCCACTTCTTTCACATTTCAGTCTTAGAAGAAACACAAGACTTCAATAAAGAAAGCAAGGGAGGAAATCTCTTAAGTTCTTTCTTGTAAGTTCTACTTCATTCTATCATCATCATTAAAGCAGTGTTAAAAGCAATAAAAATATAACTGCCCTCCATAATAATATTGCTGCCATCATCTGCCTCACATTTTAGATGATTGAAGAGCAGGAAATATCTTTTGGAGTCCGAAAACAGGATGAAAAAGTTTAACAGTTGAAAAACTTGCCTGAAATCTTGAATTATTAATAAAAAAACAAAAGAAAGACCAATCCACCCTGGTTTTCCTCCTGTTTCTCCTTTTCCCTGTTTAGCTTTCATAACCTACTCTTCATGGGTTAATGTTTTGTACAGATCAAAAGAAAAGCTGAGAGTTTTACTTCAATCACAGCTTGGGCCAGCATCAGTATCATGTCTAACAGTAACTGCACAATAGGAAAACAGTGATTGACTGAAAAAAACAAGGGCAACTGCAGAATTTGTGTACCTGTTTTCAACATTTTTTGTAAGATGCATGCCAAGCACAGAACCATTTGCATACTTAGCTCTCTGTTTCTAGCTTCCTGATGATAAAATCTTTGACATTCCTTTCAATGTTATAACTGTCCCATTTGTCCTGTTCTACGATTGTTAATGGGACTATGCACATCCTCTTTTAGGGAGAGGTTGATGTGGGCAGAAAGGGTTTGTCACACACAAGCAAAACCCCCACATTTGTTTATAAACAGTAATGACATAAAATAAAATTGTTTATGCTGTTCATACAGATAGCCCCCTATCTAAACTAAGAGAGTGAAAGCGAAATATTTGAGAGTTCAGTTCTCATGTTAGCAGTTTAAATTCCTCTGTTAATGAATCTAATGGTTTCTAAATGTCTACCTATCTGCAGCACTGAATGATTTCTCTAACCATTAATAGAGACCTGTGTTTCTGTCCTGAGCTGTAGAAACATCATCAGAAGCAGACATAATTTGCCCTAATACTGTCCCCCTCTGTTATTTGCTCAAATGTAGCTGCAGCTAGGAGGATATGGGTTAATCTGACAGATTTCAAGACAACATCATTGCCACAAACAATTTCAAAGATGGTATTTTTCAGAACTGTCAAGTTCAGTACTTTCCTTCAGAGACTAAATATTATTTTGTTCATGATGGAGAAAAGAAATTTAAATACATAGGCAATGAATATACTGAAAATGAAATTTCAAAGGAGTCTGTAAAAAAACCCAAATTAACAAAAAAGTTCTCTTCCTCTAAAACAAGGGTTCAAATGCTCCTTTGTCCAGATGACAGATACATTTTTCTGTCTAGTATGGGAATCTACAGAAATGCCAGCTGTGATACCACTTCAGGATGTTCATAGAATTATAGAATCATAGAATCATTTAGGAGGGAAAAGACCTCTGAGATCATCAAGTTCATCACTAAACCAGCTCTCTGAGTGTAGAGGAATGAAGGCCATGGGTTGATCAGCACTGATAACATGCAGCTGTGGCCTTGCCGCAGAGGCAGTGGGTTGATTGACATGGATGATGTGCAGGTGTAGCTCGTTCCCACAAAGTGGTTAAATAGCACTGAGGATTGTAGGAGAGGGGGTTGGTGGAGGGGGAGCAGTGTGGTCTGACCTCTGGAGGAAAGAGCTACAGCACAGACAGTAGAATCTGACCAATGGTAAAGCCTTGTTGCAGTCTGCTAGTTTGTTTGTGCTGCAACAACTGGTGCCCCAAGTGAGGCTGGCTGAGTTGGACTCTGACTACACCTGAGCATTGAATCTACGTGGGTTTTTTTAATACCTCCAGGGATGGTGATTCCACCATCTCCTTGAGCAGCCTGTTCCAATACTTCATCACACTTTCAGTAAAGGAATTTTTCCTAATATCCAACTGAAACTTCCCCAGTGTAACTTGAGGCTCTTTCCTCTTGTCCTATTGCTTCTTACCTGGGAGAAGAGACCTACCTCCACCTGCCTATAACCTCCTTTCAGGGAGTTGTAGAGAACAATAAGGTCCCACCTGAGTGTCCTCTCTAGGCTAGACAACCCTGTCCTCTCTAGGCTAGACAACCCTAGCTCTCTCAGCCACCCCTCATAAGACTTGTGCTCCAGACCTTTCACCAGACTCATTGTCCTTCTCTGGACGCACTCCAGAACCTCTACATCCCTCTTGCAGTAAGGGGCCCAAAGCAACACAGTATTCTAGCTGTGGCCTCACCAGTGCTGAGTGCAAGGGGACAATCCTTTCCCTTGTCTTCCTGGCCACAGCGTTTTGGATACAAGCCAGGATGCTGATGGCCTTCTTGGCCACCTCGGCACACTGCTGGCTCACATTCAGCCGGCTGTCAGCCAGCACCCCCAGGTCCTTTTCCTCCAGGCAGCTTTCCAGCCACTCTTCCCCAAGCCTGTAGTGTTGTGTGGGGTTGTTGTGACCCAAGTGCAGGACTCGGTACTTCTTCTTGTGGAACCTCATACAACTGGCCTTGGCCCATCGGTCCAGCCTGTCCAGATCCCTCTGAAGAGCTTTCCTGCCCTCCAGCAGATCAATCCTCCTTCTCAACTTGGGGTCATCTGCAAAGTTACTGAGGATGCACTCAATCCTCTCATCCAGGTCATTGATAAAGATATTAAACAGGACTGGCCCCAGTACAGAGCCCTGAGGAACACCACTTCTAACTGGCTGCCAGCCAGATGTAACTCCATTCACCACCACTCTTTGAGCTTGGCCATCCAGCCAGCTTTTCACACCCAGCATAGAGTACACCCATCCAAGCCATGAGCAGCCAGTTCCTCCTGGAGAATGTTGTGGGAGGCAGCATCAAAGGCCTTACTAAGGTCCAGGTAGACAACATCCACAGCCTTTCCCTCACCCACTAGGTGGGTCACCTTCTTGTAAAAGATCAGGTTTGTCAAGCAGGACCTGCCTTTCATAAACCTATGCTGGCTGGGCCTGATCCCCTGGTTGTCCTGCACGTGCTGTGTGATGGTGTTCAGGATATTGTTATAAATTCCCTATTTCTAGCCTCGTGAGTGCAGAGTCATAGTGACTCTTGTCTTATTTACGTCTCCTATTAAAGGGAGCTATGGCCCACCGACGAAGAGCACAAACATACAACATACTGGTTGCTCTCTACTGTCTGCAAGACAAGCCTGCACACTGCATTGTGCAAACTACGCATCTGTGCTAAGTAGCACCAGTGTGCTTTGAAAAACCACTGGTGTGCTATGAAGTTCCCCTACCTGCTTACTGAGTCATAACCTCCTTGGGAAGGAAGGAGGTTAGGCAGACAATGCTTTGCAACCAGCACATAGTATAGAGGTCATGTAATGACTATTTGACACGACATGAGGCACATAGACCTACATGGGTGGTGCTAGTGGGAAGAAAGCAAAGGGCAAACTGGGCTGTAGTCTCCTTTGTGCCCCTTAGTAATATACATATCTGCAGGTACGAGCTCATGAAACCTTTGTACCTAATGCTTGGCACTTGCATCCCAGTCACACTACTGTTTCACAAACTGTGAAGGCGGCAGCAGGACTTAAGAGGTTGTTGATTTGCAAGCATATTTCACATATGAAGAATGGAAGATTGGTTAGAGAGCTGGCTGGAATCGGGCCCATCTCTCAGCATGCAACTAACCCTCCACTGTAGTCTGTGGTTGCCACAGAGAGACAACTTTCTAATCTGTGACAGCAATTAATTCTCTTCTTTTGGACATAGTCCAAATTTACTAAGGCTGGATCTGACCAAAGGTATGTTCCCATCTATTAAACAACACAAAGATGTCAGTTTAATGGCCAGTGGCATGCTGGCACTTTAAGGAAAGGAAATAGATTATAGACTACTATAATCAGGTACATATTGATCATTTCCTCACAGCCAAGAATCGTGATTGGTAAAGCTGTGTTAGCCTCTAACTTGTTACCAAAACATTACCTGCTCATGGCCAAAACCTGTTATTTTATCAAACAGTTCTCCATAGGCTTCATGTGGTTGTGTATCTCGGTACTTTCTTCCACCTCAGGGAAGACAAACCCATATCCTTTTTTGAAGTACCAGAGTCTAGAATCTCTAGGATTAGCTTTTGCTTGAAAAAATAATAATTGTGGGCTAAAGTGGTATATGATAATGATAAAGCCTTCTTTATGATAATGACCTCCCCTCTAAATTTTCAGGAAGTGACTGAACACCATTCTAAAAGCAAAGAAGTCACCTTGACTTCATTAGAAATTTGCTGTTCAGGACAAAAAATAATATGTGGAGTTAGTCCTGCAATGTCAGAATTTTTCATAGGCCTGGATAAGCTTTTACAAGTCACTTTGCTAAATTATCCGTAATACACTGTTATTCAAAGTGATTAAATGTCAATAATGTAGAGACAACTCTATGAGGGAGCATACTGAAAGGGGTTTTAATAGGACAAGAACTGTCACTGCTATCATAAAATCAGTTGTTCTGTTGAAGTAGTTTTCCATCTAGCAATTGTCTCTGTAATTAGAGATATGACTTCTGTCAATTGCGATAAACCTCACAACAGTGAGGAGATGTATGTTTATCTCGGCCTGCTCACTTTCTCATCTCTTCCAGGTTCCAGATAAAATAGATATAATAGCAAAATATGAATATGTATAAGCTATCCCTCCTCTTGGAAAACAGACTATCAATGGTTACATGTTTGAACTTTCCAGGTTTTTCCTCAGTCTGTTGTCAAGCACTTTGCCTGCTTTTTCCCTTGCTCTTCCTTGCAGATACTACCTCCTAGTTGATGGATGCTTTGTTCCTCTCCCAGAAGAAAAACAATCAAAACAGGAAACATTTATAAAGAACTGGACTGAATATGTTGTTTTAGCCGGGGTGGGGTGGGGTGGGGGTTGGAAGTCCAACGCATAACAGGAAAAAAACTTCAGTGAAGTTTCCTGGAAGTAAGAGGAGGTAAAACAGGTAGTCCCTTAATATTGGGAAATCTATTCCCAAACAAGGTTACAGAGTCACTTTTCCCCCAGACTGTTCACAGTGCTCAAAATGAAAGGGAATTAACTCATGAACAACAAGACCTTTAAACAACATAGAGCACAGGCTGTATTATGCACTTGGTTATCATTTAGCACATGTATAATGTGCGAATGTCATCTCATAATGTGCACTGATGAAAAGTATAAGTCATAGTAAGAAAACAGTTTTAAGACAACCATCAGTATGTTGTTGGCATTTTGCTTTTCTTAAGCACATGCTAATGGCGAACTGGAGACACCTGGTTACTTGAAAACAGATGTATCTATTTGCAAATATCTAAAAGGCCTCCAGTAAGTTTATACCTTGGTAACTGCTAGTAACAAATGACATTAGCTTCTCAGCTTCCTGCAGCAGTCCTGGGAAATTTGTAATCACAGGACTGAGCTTTTGGAAATGCACATTTATAAAGTGCCTGCACACTGTTGGACCAAATTAGCTTAGCTATGCCAATATCTCAGTAAAACCCTGGCCCTGTGAAACTTACCTATGAGCCCTGGCGATGGTAATTTTCCATTTGTTGAACTCACTGGTCGCAAAACTGCAGTTTCCAGGAAACAACGTATTTGTGGAATCAGTCTCCAGACCTTCTGTTGGCTCTAACCAGGGGGTTGTTAACAACTGAGCAAACTTCAGCACCATAGCCAGTTTTAGTGTTTCCAAAGTTACCACACACTTTGTAACTGAGTGTAAGCAGTTGATTTTGTGATCCCAGGAATTAAAAACAAAACAAAAAAAAAGTTAACACAGCATATGCAGATAATTGACACCAGTGTTTTAACTACCCTTAGAATTTAACATTGTCATAAACAATATGATAGATGACCTTAACATTTACTGTCTTGAGTCTCAAAATTGTATGATGAGCAAATAATAAAATACAAAGTCATCAGAGCACTCACAGGTAATTTCCAGTACTGCTTTACAGATATCTGAGCAACACTGTGATGTAGAAGGTGATCTTAAGTTGCAAATCAAGATGTAAAATAGAAATGCCACATAAATGCCTACTAGTTTTATCTTCAATACTTACAGTAAAGTCATTCTGTCTGAGACCTCAAAGTTAAAACTATCCTGCCAATTTATCACCTACCTAATCAGGATCAAGAAACTGACTGTCTGCCTCTGTTTCCTGCAAGGCCCACCCCATATTCTATAAATACATGAGCACCATCAAAATCAAAATTCCTCAAAAATGCAATTGCAGCCTCCACTTTTTTAAAAAAATACTGGAGTGGGAGCTTCCTCCCCCTCATTAGAGTACTCATTAAGGGAAACTGAGACTGATTTCAGTCTTCCTGAAGAAACCAGCTTCAGCTCTTTTCTCTATGTGCAACAAGGCAAACTGGCATCTCCCTGAAGCCCAGCAGGGTGAAATAATAATCTGATTAAAGGTTACAATCGGTTTTGTGGAATATTCTACCCAACAGTACTCTTCCAAGACGTTAACAACTGAAAACTCTGAACCAGAAAGTCGATGCAACAGAGGACATAATTCAGCTGAGCCAGAGAAATCTTCCTTCTCCTAAAACATAGTTTCTGTAGGTTATCTCATGACCATATTTTTTCATAGTAACTTCTTGCAATAGAAACAGAATGAATCATCCCTTAGTCTCTCCTGATTCATGCTGTAACTTGTAGAATACAGCATAACAGAAATGGAGATAACCTTCCTACTCCAACAGCCATGCTACCTACTCCAGTGGCCAATTCAAGCCATTAAAAATAAAGAAATAGACACCTGCCTTCAGGAGAGAGTTCAGGGCTGTGGTAGGAATAATATTACTTTCCTATATGAGTCTTCATAGAGGCAATATTCAAAAGTAAATCCTGAGCCTTAGATTTTTATGCTGTCTCACACTATGAATCTATTCACCAAGTGAACTGACTAGATGATGCTCTACTGAATATGTTGCCTTTTGGGGATCCCATTCAGAGGTATCCAATTCTCCCATGCTATAGGAGACCCAGGAGATAACTTACAGGTTTGGATTCTTCTACTTGGGTCAGGCATTTGAAAGATTGCTGTTGTTTTACCTAACTTTTAGATTTTGCAGTCCCCTCCAAGCCTGGTCCAAAGGCCATAGGGTGCTGCTTCTTTCAGCATCTCAGATTCCAAATCATTCCCTATGAAGTCAGCCGCTGCAAAGGCAAGAGTTGCCCTCTAATTTTTCTACACTTTGAAAAATCTTCCCAGAATTTAGACAATATATAAACATCTACAGTTTTCAGTCAAATAAATAAAATAAGTCACTGGTTTTTGGACACAGAGACTTGTAAATTGATTTTGGCTCCAGTTGGCCATGAGAGGGAAATGATATAGCTGTTGGAAAGCATTCAGTTACTATCTACCCCATTATATGGAAAACAAAAGGGCTAATGACTTCTGAGCTGCAGTACTTGTATTGATTATTAGTTCCAAGATGAGTTGTTGATCTCCACTGACATTAAACTGTGCAGGTCGCCATATATCTTAGATTCATCTGTTAAAAAAGAACCAGTCAGCAACATAGAGTTAGGAAATTATTATTCATAAGAGTTAGAAACTTTCTAATGTATCTCATCATGCTTCTAGCAAATATAGTCTTACGTATAGTTGAAGAGATTTTGACAATCCCTCTTTCTTTTAATAGTCATTAATTAATTCCAGGACAGGCCCACAATAAGACAGAATTATCTGTGTAAAGGAAAAAAGAAATGTTTCGTATCAAGTTGTTTTGGTGAACATTTCTGACCTGCTCTAGTTATGAAGAGATCACCCGAAATGAGAAATTATGCTGCCAAGCATAATTCTTTGAGAGTTCTGGAAGGCAAAAGAGCAAAAAATAATCACAAAGATTAAATATGTAAGCGTCTCCAGAACACCGCTTTGACAGTGCTGTCTAAATGAGTAAACAAAAGCAAGTAAAACTGGAATAAACTGATAAACCAGCTCCCATTTATTTTGTGTGCCTCTGGCTGCGTCAATAGGGCCATTAAATCTAACATGCAATAAGCCATTTTCCTTGTTGAGAAAAAGACAGTTAGGACATAACATTAAACTGGTGGCTGGAACCTGTGTTTTCAACAACCCTAGCTAAAGAGAGGCTCCATACTTCCTAAAGCAAGTGTGAGACTTTTTGTTCACCAGCAGCCACATAGATTGTGGGACCCCATGGGAGATATGAGTAGATAAAAATGAAAAGCCTTTCTGTTCAAATCCCATAGCTAACCTTAGCTAAAGCCAGAGGATTAAAGGAATAGCCCTCTGCTTCTACAGTATTTTTTCCCTGTAAGGAGAGATAATACAGAGCATCTGAAGATTTGAAAATGCTAGGCTGAATATGCATAATAGAAAATCCCATAAGGATGCCAGCTGTGCATTTATGGATGGATGAAAAGTACAGTCTGTTGGTTGTACAGTCATTTTCTTAGAGGCATTATGATCTGCTGCTGAAGAGCAGGAAAATACAGTTACAGAGCCCACAGCTGACAAGCTCTGTTGATGAAGGGCTTGGGTTTTTGCAGAGGCTTGTTTTCTAGACAACTGAGGAAGCAGGAAGGAGGTAAGGGTTTGACATGACTGGTGAGTTAGACTGGAAAAAATTCATATCAGGGTTTTTGTTTTGGGGAAAGTGGTGAAAAAATACCCAGGTTTGTGATCATGAGGAGAATATGAGTCAGTAAAACTGCCTGAGCTCTTTCTGGGTCAGCATGGGGGATAGCACAAGTTGCATGTCAGGAATTGAAAGGATTTACGGGGATCCAGGACTTAAAACTGTTGTTACAAGATAAAGTTGTGATAGATATGCCTACCGTGATAGAATTACATAATTTTAGTTGCATTTTGAGCCAAGACAGAGAAGAAGGAGGCAAAAATTTCCATAGAGGTGCTGAGTCCTTCCTTCCAGTCACTCAGGCTCTGTGGAGCAATCACCTAACTCATGGATGGATGGCTGCCAGCACAGCCATTCTCTCCACCAGGACACTGGCTGTGCTCCTTTAGGAAAGTATATCAGCACACTCCCTGATAAACACAGCAGGAAAAATAAAACCTAAGAGAAATGATGGTAAACTTCAATGCTCTGCTAGATCTATGCTCTTCCTGCCAAAAATAATCTTGCCTTTGATACTTCAAAAACACAGTAGGAGAGTGACTGATCAGATACCAGCCAAATGCACCTCTCTATGTATTGGTGGAGGGACCAGAGGAAACCCCAAGCTGTGAGGGCATCACATCCCATGAAAAAAGAACTCGCCCTTCCATTCCTCACATTTTGTCCTCTCCAAAGTGAACTCACTTTGCTCTCCTGCTCAGCGTCTGTCAAAAGTTTAGATTTAATTTAACCTATAAAAGATCAAGTAAGGCTTCAAAATATTTGTGAAGCATTCATTGATTAACCTGAAACCAGAATGTCACACTCTTTAAGTCATAATTCTAGGACAGAGCTGTCTGTTACCGGTATAATTTAAATTTTCATGTAGTGTGACAGCACTTGGTCAGTCTTGTTTAATTTGCCTTCAATTAGGATGTTAGTATAATTAAAATCCATCAGAACTATTGGATTATACCTCAGTGGGATATACTGAGAGATTTATACAGCCTTATTTTCCAAAAGCAGAAAGGGGGAAAAAAACAAAAAAACAAACCACTTAATTTCTTTGCTTAAAAAAAAAATGTGAGTAGGTAGCTTTGGCACAGGCACACATCTTCTCAGGAAGTGTACGTACACACAGAAATCATTATTCTTTTTTGAATAAGGCTGCTGACGGTTCAGAAGGTGCTGCTTGATGTCTTCTCATCCTCCTTTGCCTCCTCAGGTTTAACCACTTGGGGTAGCTTTCCAGCAGAAAGGTAAGCTGAGATTAGTTAATATACTACTGGTGGCCCATGCCTGTTTTGCCTGACAAACAATTTGTTGGATAACTGAAATATGCCTAAACTGGGTGTCACTCAGGTACAAAATTACAACTTGGTCCTTTACCATTTCATCTTGGTTACAACATTCTTTCTGTGTGAGTTTTTTTTAATCATTAATTGTCTGCTAAAATTAGTTATCCTTATTAATACCTAGGAAGTCCTGGAATGATTATAATCAGGTGGCTCTTGCAGTGACAGGTGATCCAATTAGCTAAAGACATTCTCACAGCTGCAGAATCATCAGAGATTATAAAGTTTTTGTTATTTTAAAATGGGGTTTGAATTACTCTCTCACATTGTTAGCTACATTCAAAGAATACAGGACATTTTCCTACTATGGGATTCAAAACAAGATGACTTTAAGCCCAGGATATACAATCAAAGTAAAGTGAAGCCTGCTTAACATGTTAAACATGTTAAACGTGAGAGAAAGAGAAGAAAAACTGATTTTAAAGCAAGCACCAGAATTTCAGTATGCTGTTCCTTATGTTCTTGTGAAAGATCCACACCTTATTCTCATACTTCTATCTTCCAGAAATATGAAGGATGCATTTCCAAAGGTATAATGGGAAGGGTACTGTGGAATGAACTGTACAGATTCTTCTGCTACAGTGCATTGCCATCACAAAACATAAGTGCTTTGCAACTGCAGAATTATGTCTCTAGCAAAAGCGTAGTTTAAACAGGACCAATGAATAAGGGAATGCAATCATTAACAAAATAGATTTCTAACTCACTAAAGGATGAAGCACAGAAGACCTTTTATTTCTAAATTACATGTATATGGTATCTATGGCATCTCAGAACTGATTAATTTGGAAAATATGAAGAGCCTGCAAGTTGAGTCATGTAGCAACCAGCTACTGGTAATGATATATAGCCCGTCGTTAATCTGAATAGTAAGTATTTTCATGACCTAGTGGATACTTTTAGGGTTAGATTTTTACATGAAAGAAGTAGTTTTCCCTCAACCTCATCCTGTTATGTGCAATCACCTAAATACTGTGAATTTGGCCTGCATTTCCAAGAGGAGATCTAGCTAAACAAAAAGAGTTATGGTGGTTTTGACTTTAGAGAGGGTTGGGATTTTTTATTTACAGAAATACAGGCTGGGAATTATTACTCCCAACAAGTTTGTTGAATACGGGTGAACTGAATGGTGGGTCTAGTACTGTGTGGAACCTATTCTATTACTCAAAAAGTTTATATTGCTCTTATTTTTGGGGTAGAAAACTAAGACAAAGTCTTTTTGTTAAAATAGAATATTCTGGTTGCTTCCTAGAATTACTTTATTAGTAATCCATCTGAAACACTAAGTTTTAATAAAATTATGACGGTGCTATTACAGTAGATAAATGCTTGTGTAAATCTGATCTAAATATAAATACTGATTTTATAGGAAATAAACTCCGGATTCCAAAAGTCTGGTTAAGAAATGCTTCATGTATGAAAATGCACAGCAGATTAAGTATAGAGGTTGCATTGAAGTTTATGATTCTTTGGAGCTCTTCCTAAGGCGAGGTAAATTGCCCCAACATCTCAGTCACCAGGCCACCACAAAAAATATAGCTGGTCACAGCCAAGTAAAAGAAGCATTTTCCTTTTCTTTCTTTTTCTTTTTTTTTAATAACTAAGAACTCAAAATCGACTTTTGTTTTACAAATAACTGATACTGTTTTAGAATGTGCTTAGGATAACAGAGCAGAGAATAATGGAACAACATATAGGAACATGTTCGCTAGGTCTTATTTGGATCAAGCTCCTCTGGTAGATGTGGACCTATGTGAGCTGCATGTGCTAATGAGAAACCTCAAGTCTTTTAGGCAGACCCCACTTCTGCATTCTGTCTGAAAATACAGACCATTTCCAGAATCTCCCGTGTATCACACTAAGACCTCCCTTTCCCTCTCTCCCTCTCCCTCTCCCTCTCCCTCTCCCTCTCCCTCTCCCTCTCCCTCTCCCTCTCTCTCTGTTTTTGAAATCAGCAGGGAAAAAATTGACAGAGGAAAGAAGACACACTTGTGTCATAAGTCAATTATTTTTTCCTAATTTGAGAGATCTCATTTATGGTTTCAATATGATTTATCAGAATACAGTTCTATAAGAATACGTGACATATTGATTTAGTACATTAATCTTAAAGTTTAATAGCCATAAAAATCACATTTATTATTGACAATCTTTATTGTATACCCTGCTTTACTTCTTTGATGTGATAACTCTTTTGGTCTGCTCTGTAGTATGGACTTTCCTCTAGAGGCTAGCTCTAAGTAACAGCAGATTTTTTTCATTACTTGCAGAAAAATGTGGGTATCTGATCAGATGAAAACACTTCTCTTTCTCTATCCAAAGAATTTGTACTGGGACATACAATGTGCCAAAGATAATTTGATACCATTCATATTTGATTGCTTTGTTAGCTTCAGTTTGAAAGGAAAACAACATCTGCCTGTTGCCAAAGTCCATTTCCCTTTGAACCACGCTTGGAAAAAACTCACAGCTGAAGCAATTTACAGTACAGAAAAAAATCAACATTGTTTTGCTTATAGAACAGTTTTTTGTACCTTTCATAGCTTGTACTGTGCTTCAAATAGTGAAGACAATATTGGATTTCTCTCTGAATATCAAGCTTTTTCTGTTTTAAAAGTAACTTTGTAACTGTAAGATAATATTCAATATATTTGTACTTCCTCACCAGGTGTGAACAGAAAAAAACAGCAGGCGGGGGGGGCACACTGGTGACTGAACACTGTGCGTGACCCAACATCATAGGAGGGTCAACCCCTTCCAAATGGAAAAGACCTCTAACAGCAGCATAACCTGTCTGTGGGGCACCCTTTCAGTAGGCATCAAAGATCATGGAAGCTTGGGATAATTTGTTTATCTTCTTGATTAACAAATTTATTTTCTTCATTACTGTGCAGTGCATATGCCACTTTATGACTGCTATTTCCCCATCTCAAATCTGTCTGCACTCCAATTGCACCTGCCTGGCCCAAATCTTGATGGTTGCAACACCCTGAAAGATCATCCCGTAGCTCTGAAGTGCTTCAGAGTGAAACAACACAGACCATCACGGTGTTAGCAGTTCTAAATGAAAGGGACTAGAAAGAACAAGTGATCAAAAAGTCACATAAAATGACAAAACCTAATATATTGCAGGCTTTACTGTTTGAGATTTCACATGATAAACAATGAACAGATATGAACTGATCAGCAAAGTATCCTGTTTTGTGAAATTGCTTTATCCATTGTGAGTTAAATGTATTTTGATCCTGTTGGCGTTGAAATTTCCATCCATGAATAAAATAGACCTGTGTGTTGATAAAGAATTTGGACTTGCATAAACTGATTGTAGTCTCACAACTATGTGACAGACACAGGTCACAGCAACATTTTCATAAGTTAGATATTTTTTTTACATTAACAGAAAAGTTAAATTATTAAGTAGACTAAAAAAGTATGGCTTCTTAATAAACATATCTGAGTAGTGGAAATTTTAATTTATTTCACATAAGAAATTACAAGGGTTTATCCCATTTCTTTATGAATTACTGCTTGAATATTACCACTGTTACTTATGCTACTGTGCAGGCAAGGTGGAACAACAATGTGAGAATGTACACCTACTCTTCCAATCTTATCCCACCTTCTCTATTAGTCTTGTGCCAACTCATCAGCACAGTAACAGAAATAATTGCTGGAAAACTTGCAGTTTCACCTTTTGTACAACACTGCTTCTAACATAGAACTGGAGATAAAGGCAAGGACTGAACCTACTTTTAGAAAACTGCCAGTGGTGCCATTTTCCCCAGAAAATATATACATGCTTTTATCATTCATAAACTGGAAGAACAAAATTGTTCCTATAAAAGATGGAAAAGAAAAGGAAATGTCTACATTTTCTATTTATTTCCTTGGGACCTTTGCCTCATATGATGTTTGACACAGGGGCTGAAGCACAGCACCCTAGATTTTGATACTGGCATTGGTTACTCAGATGTGGGCAGGACAGATGAATTTATAACCTCTTCCTTTGTGTATTTTTTTCATGGAGAAGCAAGGGACCTTCTGATAGTTATTGCTGATAAATTGTGAAAGCACATTTTGTCTCTATAGGAAACATTTGCCTGTTATTACAGGTCTGATCTCCTACATGCTGCCTCTGATGTGGAGTGGGCTTTAGAGTCCCCAGTTACAGCCACTTCCTTGAAAAGTATTTCTTTGCTTTTTCTCCAAAAATATAGAAACCAAGAAACCTTCACCTAAAATAACAGACAGAGGGTTTATGTTTGTCAGCTGTCTTCTTGCAAGCATATTAAGAAACAATAAGGTCTTAACTGGTTGCTAAGTTTATACTTCTGAAAACATCTCAAAATCAATTCCAGCTATTATAAATAAATAAAATTCCATAGACCTATCTTGCATTTAGGCTATTTTCCTCATATATAGGAAAGCCTTTATTGGTTATCTGTGGTAATATTCTATGTATTGAGTTAGGAACACTTACTCCACCCCCTGAAGCACTAATAATTATTATTAATATTTATTTTTATTATTATAAATTCAATATCCTATCAAATTTGATATTGTTTTTATGTTTCATCAAATAATACTTTCAGAGTATGCAGTTTTACCTCTTCTCTAATCCCATGTTTTCTTCCATTCTGTTGCCAATAAAGATGGCTACAGATGACAGCAAAATTATACTGAAGAGAGCAATTGTACAATATAGAGCTTCTTACCTTTAAATAATTCAGGTATTGCTGACTGTGCCAAAATTCATTGCCATCTGTCAGTAAGTAGATTTAATTTAGTTAAACATGCAATCCCTTCCTACTAGACAGCTGTCTACATAAACCACGGTGCCCCATGTTGAAAAATCTCAGCAGAAAGACCAGTAACTGAATGAACATGGAGGTTTATCCCTATCCAGAACCAATCAAGAATCCATATATTTCAATTTATATATATATACACACATACAGATGTCTATCTAACATATATGTATACTGAACAAAAAATATTTTCTTATATTTTAGGAACATATCTTCATAGAAAATATAGTTAAATAATTATGGCCTAGTTTTTCTTATACCAGTATCTCAAACTGCACTTTATACATAGCTAGATTAATAAGATTCTCAAAACCCTAGATCCTCCCAAAAATTACCAGATCTTTTGCATTTTCATTTAAACCCAATGTTTTTTAAATAACACTACGGGACCTTCACAAACTCATTGGCAGAATATCAGACACTACAGTATCACATTCAGTTCACACTCTCTTTTGGCAGTTTAACTTAGCACAAGGAGGATGACCCTCTTTCTGCAGGGAGAGGAATCTGTCAGTCACAAGGGGCTGATTAAAACTATTAGAACTTAAGTAAGTTTGACTAGATGGATACAACACAAATATTGACTAAAATAAAAACTTGTTAATCCCAACAACTTTTCAAGATATTGCCCAAATGTATAGCAAATTTGTTATCACTCCTATGCCTTGAAATCTCAGATCTGCAGAAGCACAGTAATCCATACTCAGTGGATGGAGTCAAGGTACTTTACTGATTGCATAAAAGTATGCACTTAACTTAAAACAGAGAGCAGAAAATATTTTGTTACTGATATTTAAGGAGAAGAAAGACTCTTATGTCACTACTGTAAACCAAGCAACCTCTTCTTTTTAAAAATATCAGCTTCATAATTGTATTAAGAGATTTTATAAGTACTCATACTTAACCTGAAAAAATACTCTTTCTCTAGTAGCTAAAAAACCTGAAGTTGTTAGCTGCATGATCATAATTAAACTATACTTCATGTTTGCACTGCTCAACTTCAGGGAGCCTGCTCTGAAGCTATGGTTAGCCAGGAGGACTATGCATCACCACTGCCAGTTAAAAATATTCTCGTTTATCTCCCTACAAATCATTTCAACTGCGTTCACTGAAGTCTGAATTTTTCAACATTTACATATATTATATGTAAGTTTTCTCCTACTAGTAATTTTTCTATATTCATCCCCCATGAAGTTTTTTCATGTGGCAACAAAACTTACTTTTCAGTTTCCAACATAGCAATACACATTCACTGCAACCAGAAACTACAAAATAATGTTTAAAACTGTTTTGCTCAAACATTAATCAAGATAAAGTTAGCTAGTTTATATTAAGACTGAGCCTACCTTGTAACTCAGCTGCTACTGCTACTCTTTTATGAAGTTAAAGATACTTTTACATTTTTATTTTTATACATTTTCCACCATTCCTGCTTTCTAAGTAATGTTCAGATCAAAGGCATTGAAATAATCAGATGTCCCATGGGAATAAATTGTCTTTACTGCTGCCACTGTGTCCTGGTTTCTGTTGGAATTGAGTTAATTTTCTTCTTAGTAGCCGGTGCAGTGCCGTGGTTTGGATTTGGTGAGAGCACAACTCTGATAGCACACTGATGGGTTCGGTTGTTGCTGGGTGATGTTTATACTAAGTCAAGGACTTTTCAGGTTCTCAGGCCCTGCCAGTGAGAGGGCTGAAGGGGCACGGGAAACTGGGACACAGCCGGGACCAAAATAACCTAAGGGATATTCCATACCATATGATACCATGCTTAGCATATAAAGCTTGGAGAAGAAGAAGGGAGGGATATTCAGAGTGATGGTGTTTGTCTGCCAAGTAGCCATTACGCATGATGGAGCCCTGATTTCCTGGGGATGGTGGAACACCCACCTGCCCATGGGAAGTGGTGAATAAATTCCTAGTTTTTCTTTGCTTGCACACATGGCTTTTAATTTACCTATTAAACTGTCCTTGTCTCATCCCACAAGTTTTCTCACTTTTACTCTTCTGATTCTCAACCCTATCCCACTGTGGGGGGAGTGAGCAAGTGGCTGAGTGGGACTTAGTTGGCAGCTGGGGTTAAACCATGACACACTGCTAAAAATACCATTCCATATCCCCTGTACATTCCCATCCTTACTCTGCTTATTCTTGTGCATTACTCTTATACTTAAGAGCAACGTTGAAGTTGCTGTGCTCCTTACTTATATAAAAGGGGCAGGAAAATTACTCTCTAGAGCTGTAAATTGATAGTTCAGGTATAACACATTATAAGCTCACTGCACAGAACTTGAACATTTAGACTCAACAAGTGTCCATCTCAGGAGCTGACTTACTTCTATAGAAGCCAGACTGATGGTAACCTCAGTTTAGATTCCTAAAAGGTTTAAAAGTTTCTTTTAAATGATTTTAATTAATACACTTTAATAATTCATTTATCAACATTCTGTTAAAAAAATCAGTAATTTTAAAGTTTTAAACAATAAAGGACTATAATTTCAATAATTATTATGATAGGAAAGGGAAGGACAATAGCAAAAAGCAAAGTGCAGCATAAATAATAAAGTTTTGTAACAAAAAACCCAATAACACTTGGTCTTTTCAGGAAGAGGCCATTTTTATTTTATTCTTATTGGGTTTACTAACAAATTTCAAATTCTCGTTAAATAAAATGTAAAGACATAACAGAAAGTATCTAATAAGATTTTGGAGTTTATTGGGCTTTTTTACTTGAGGTTACTTATTCAAGACTCCAGCTGAAACAGATCATAGAGAGTTTTGAATCTGTTGTTTTTATAACTGCGGTCACAATATAAATCTGTCAGCTTTATGGTTTATACATTCTATTATTCAGAAATTATAACCCAGCAATTCTCATGTATTTTGATTCCTATTTCAGGGACTTATTAATCAGGAAATTGAACTCACTGGCTAACTTTGAAAGTTTAAAGAAGAGCCTCTGTTTAGAGAATGATGCTAAAATAAAATTAATTCTAAACATAAATCAGCCGGCATATGGACTGCTTCTTTTCTCTACACTTTCCATCAAGGCAAGCTCAGTCATGAAGTTGTTGTAAGTGTAATAAAGATATTTACAACTAATTCAGGTATAAAATAAAAATATGCAAACAATCTCTGTCATGGAACAAATGTGTGTTATAATAAAGTATATTTTACCTTTGAATGAAATATCAATGATTGAATAAAAGAACATTATAATCCTAACTTTTAAGTTAGTTTTATATACTCTTTCAAATATAAATGGTTGTGTGAATAATCATTTTCATCACTGCATTGAAATATACTATGTAGTATTAATGGAAAAATTGTATTCTTTGAACCTATGCAAGTTGAAAATTTTCAAATAAATCATTGTCGTCAACTCTTATGCAATAAGTAAAAGAATGGGATCTTCCATTATGAACAGATCTAAAAATCCAAAAGTACTTAGATCCCTGAAATGTATAGTTTGGTACAGTTTAGGTAACTACATTTTCTATACAAGTCCTGAAGTCAGTTGTTTAGCTGACTTCTAACTCCGGAAACACCAGCCTCCCCTCCTTTCCTTAACTTCTAATTTGTAATTTCCCAAAGTGCCCACACTTGACATTGGTGTGTGTGCAGGAGTGCAACAAATATCTTCTCTTATCTATCTTGCAACACAACTTTTTCAGTATCTGACAACTAAATCTGCTTTCACCAAAGCTCCTCAGGCTGTTGATCCATAGGGTATACTTTGCACACTCCTCATGCAAGCCATAGAACTGACTTAAAAAAAAACCAACAAACCAAAACCAAAACCACAATGGCTGCAGTTGCCTTTTAGATTATTTATAATATACCTTTTGTAAGGATGAGTAAAAAGATGATGAACTGTCACAAAAAATAAAGAAATGCGAGAGTAAAGACATAGTTTAGTTCTCATGTTACTCAAATTTTATTTCTGCTGACAGCTTTTCACCCTTGCTGTAGTTTCAGCTCCACTTTATCTTGTTAGCTCTCTGTTGCTATTTGCTGCAGTACAATATTCTATTTCTGCAATAATGTTTTCCTGTCTATTGGCATGGGTATTATATTTAGCAAATAGCTTTGACTTTTTTTGGTAAAGACAGAATATAAATTATTGATCAGCATAAATATGAGCAACCATATTATTAAATACAGACTATTTACTCTATTAATAATTTTATTATATTCATAACTTGTAAGTATATAAATAACCTTTCAGAGCTACATGAACTGCCTCTAAAATGAAAACATTTGCTTCACTGTGATGAAATACTATTTGCAGCAGACTATTTAATGACAAGAAGTTCTTGTCATTAAATGAACTGTTAAATCAAGTTCTGTTGATGCATAGCCTGACAAATTCCCTTACTCGTATCATTTGCTTTAGAGCAATCCCTAAAATATTCAGAGAAGACAATGATATAAGTTTTAACTAGATTATTCTTTATTGGGTGCAGTTAAAGGAAGACACAGGCAGATCAGCTTGACTGACACCTTAAAGTAGCAAAGGAGAGAGGAAAAGAGCACACTGGAATGGAACTTCTTCCTCACTCACTCTGACCTCTCAGTTTATTGTTAGTAAGAATCTACAGTTGACTTGGTCTTTACAAGGAAATAGGTCCCAAACTGAAGTGGTTTCCTTGTTTAGCCCCAGCCAGCAACTAAGTACTACGCAGCTGCTTACTCACTCCTTCCCCCCACCTGCCCCATGGTGGGATGGGGAGCAGAATCAGAAAAAGGTAAAACTTGGGGGCTGAGATAAGAAAAAAATAATAATTGCAATAAAGTAAAATATAATAAAAGTAAGAACAATTTTAAGGGGATGGGGAGAAAGAGAGAGGCATAAACCCCACAAGAAATAAGTGATGCACAATACAATTGCTCTCTACCCACTGACTGATGCTCAGCCAGTCCCTGAGAAGTGATTGACAGCTTCTGGACAACTCCCTCCCACTCAGCATGACATTCTATGGTATGGAATATCCCGTTGGCTAGTTCAGGTCAGCTATTGCTGCTCTGCTCCCTCCTGGCTTCCTGTGTACCTGCTTACTGGCAAAGGATCAGAATCCTGAAAAGTCCTTGATTTAGAGTAAGCACTACTTAGCAACAACTAAAACATCAGTGTGTTGTCAACATTATTCTCATACTAAAGCCAAAATACAGCACTGTACCAGCTACTAAGATGAAAATTAACTCTGTCCCAGATGAAACCAGGACAAATAGCAGCATAAAACAATAGCACATTAGGATCACTGCCATTAGGAGGTGTTTTAAGTTGAAAAAAAAAAATTAAGTTGGTAATGCTGACAGGTAACAGATTATTGCATGTATGTGGGTTGATATCTGAAACTGAACTTTTGAAGTCTGCTGCTTGCTAGCTGTTCCCAGTATAGGTGGATTGCAAACATTCATAGCACTTGGATGAAAGACAAATGGCATGACCCCAGTCTGCCAGTTGACAGAGAGAACTGCCAGGCAGGAGGCTGGTCACACATTGTGTTTCTGCACAGGGATCATTTGCACTGGGAAACCAGCAGCTTGGGTTGTGGAAGGAGGAGGAGGTATGAAAATGCAGGGTTCCCCAAAAGAGGAGTCAGTCTTTGAAGGGTGAAGGCTCAGACCTTGCCTTCAGGAAAGACCCTAGAAGAGGAGAAAGATCCTGGACACTAAGATATTGGGTGGACATGAATGTCAATGGGCACGCAAGAGACCTTGGCCACTAACACCTAGGACTGGTGACTGTGAGCAGCTGCACAGCACAAACAGGCATGACTTTCTGCCTGACCTTCCTGGAGTGGCCTCCTTGAGGGGAAGGAAACTCAAGACCTGGGAATATAGCCCAGTAAGGAGGGAAGGAATAAGTATGTGGGATAATCAAGCAGGATAAAAGATCTAATGCCCCCGGTCTTAAATAAACACCAGCATCCAGATCCACTATGGGTTGTAATTTGCTCTGTTTCATCTGCAACAGAAGAAAAATAATTTCTACAACATAGTTCCAGAAATGGCTTTTTATTATCCCAATATGACAAGCTTTTTTGTTTTGTTTTGTTTTTGTTTAGGGGGGAAAAATCAATTGCAGACATAATGTATTAGAAAATGTGATGCTTTAAGAATCACCCTCTCCTTCCTCTCTCCTAAATGACAAATTAGTTAAATTAATAGGAAAAACCTTGGAATAGAAGTGCAGGAGGTGTAAAAACAAACTTGCAGAGAGTGTTGGGGTTTTTTTAATTGTTGTTACACATCCTTTTACTTAATGGGAAATTGGTTTGGCTGGTTGTGCCTCAATTGCTTTGGGGAATAAGACTGATCGCTCTTGCAGAAAAATAATCAAGTAGTGCACCACAGAGTCAGTTGGTCGGTAGCAACCAAAATTTGCATTGTCTTTGGAGCAACCCCAGGAGCCGCCACGACCCAGAACAAGTCTCTGAGCAGGGTACATACTGCCTCCATGTAGTCATTTAACTTACAGCTCTAAGTCATGTCCAAGAGACACCTGTTCTCTCCATTTACTATATAGTTAATTGATTATACCTAATTCAGCCTGACATGGATAGCTTGGAAATGTCTGTGCTTCCTTTTTGCCTCTTATAAACACTAAGACACAACTCACTTTTCCTCACAGACCTATACTTACTCCTGTAGACTGTGACCAAACTCCCAACCTCAGGCAGTGCAGCAGAACAGGGAAAGGAACCTCTCTTTTCCAGTCTGAGTCACATACAAAAATGCCAGTTCAAGAAAAAACTTCATCCACAGGAAGTACATCAAAGGATTTATTTAGCCATCTCATCCCATCTGTGCTGATTTTTCAGCTTGCAACATCAGAAACGTGCTTCATAAAATATTTTAGCTATAGGAATATACTGAGTGGATACACTTTGTAACTTTTTTCCTCCTAACACATGCCAGCTATAAAGTTATGATGTGTAACCAACATAACCATATAACTGCTATATGACCAAAACCAGCAAAATGAAATAAGGAAAGAAATCACATTTTTTCCTGAGCATTTATCTCTCAAAAGAGGAGATAACTTGCCCTGAATTACTTTGTGAGGATACACGATCTTGACAGTCAAGCTTTACTAAAGATAATTCCTGATGCTGTTGAAATAATGTGAATTCTTTCACAGCTAAATAGAAAAACAATGGTTCATTTGTTAAATTATTTTTATCAACTTTTTCGTTCAGTTAATTCCCCATGGCTTGCAAACATAAGAAGGCAATAGTTACATGTAAGAGTCATAGCTTCAGAGGCAAAAAATGCTGTGTCATTTTGCCAGCTGAGTAGCCGGGGCAGTCTTACATACACCAACAAATAGCTATAAATGTACTGGCTGCCCACGCTCTGTAAAACTAGGATGTAGACTTTCAGAGTCAAGAAAGGTGATTATGGTTTAGAAACACTGCACTTGGAGTGAGGAGAACAGAGTAGGTTCAGTGCTTCATGGAAATTTCACTACGATAAGAATATCACATAAGAAAATCCTGTGACCTTTTGCGGCTCACTGAATGCCCTCTCAACGCATTGCTTTGGGCAGTTCAGGGTTGACTGAGGACCTGGCTACTTGCTGGTGACACTGCTGAACCCCTTCCAGCAGGAGCAACACAAGCAGGAAAACTAGCCAGTGCTCACACAGAGCCTGGCGAGCTCTGAAATGATTGCATGGGATAGAAAGGGGCTGGGATAGTGTAAGTTTTTCCAAGTCTTCTTTAAGCATCATTGCAATAAAAAAATTTTAAAAGGAAAAAAAAAGGATAACAAGGTACTTTTAGCATACAGTCATATCTGAGACCACATCCTCCCTGCTGTACTACTGCAATATTCCTATGCAAGCAGCTGTGGTTTGGTTTGATTTAACACAGCTAATGCGTACTGCTTTCAGGTAAGTCCACTTGATCTTTTTTCTAAATTAGCAAGGATAAGCTCCTAGGACATAAACAAGAAATCAGTGTGTTCAGCCTTCAGCATAAGACAGAAAATATTTTTCACAGTGACAGAATTCCAGCTAAGCCCCCATGTTTCTGCCTAGGTTTTCTATAGAAGCAAAAGAAACTGTCAAAATACTTATGTTTAAAAAAACAAAAACAAAAAACCAACACCAAAATCCCACAACATTTTAGTGCTTTTAATAGATATTCACTTGTTCTGGAAATAAAGCAGTAATTTCTGTCACCCTTTTATCATAAGCTCTTTCAGCTCTCAGTATGTAAAGCTAGTCATAGACTTGGAACATAAATTTCTCTGTGTATACAAGCTCTTTGTATAAAATGCAGATAAGTAACACAGTATTGTTGCAGCTGTATGCCTATGCTTGCTTAAAAAAAACCTGCAAACTGCTTTAGCATTCACCAGACAATCATATGTAATGTAAGTGTATATGAGATTGTGTATCTACTTTAAAAAAAGATTATTTATAATGTTGGTACTGAAATAGACATAGAAAAACTATATTAGACTGATGAGACACTAAATTGAGAGTCTTAAATGTGTTTTTCATTTAGCATTAGAGATGGAAAAATTAATATTCTAGAAGTTATTACAGGCATATTTTATAACAGATATGAATAAATTAACTCTGTAGCATTGCCTACCAAGAATGACTAGTTTTATACAAAAACAAAACAAAACCTTCCCTTCTATCTTGATTAACCTAAGCAACAAGAAAAGCATTTATGTAGCTGTACTGATCTTGATCAGAGCTTACCTGAGCTGGGGCTTTAATAAATTTAAATTCCAAAACATAATGGCTAACTTCTGATAAAAAGAAATGAAAAATAGTTGGAATGGACATAACTTACCAGGAGCTTGATGAGTAAGTCTGGCATTTGGAGAAATGGCCGGTCTTAGGAAACAACAGAGGTGGGAGGTAGTTCACACATTTTTTAGGTTTTCTGAAGGAATTCAGGAAAATTTCCTATCACTGGATATTGTTGTTGGTTTAAGTTGTAAATGGGAAAGTAAACTGATGGTGATTGAAAACTTCCCAACAGACAAGAACAAAGAGGACACCTATTAAGCAGAAGGCTTAGGTGTTTCATGGCCATGAAGAATGGGCATTGAAGTGAAAGGACCTCGGGCCTTGCTCCTCTAGAACAGCATTGCCAATGCTTCCCCATCGTGCTATGTTAGAAATGCATAATATATGACTCTCTAACATTGGACTTATTATGTAGCCAGGCAGGCCTATCAATTATTTTTGGAAATGAGTTACAATGAATGTATTCTTCATTTTTATAAGTCTATCAAGGCAGAGGTTACTTGCTAAAAAAAAAAAAAAGTAAAAATAAAAATCAATGCTCCTTTGCATTGGAATGCAATAACTGTAAGGTGTGCAGCTCTGAGTTAAATCAAGGTGCAGGTCAAGCAATCAATTTTTCAGTAAAAAACCCCATCTAAAGCACTAGGGATTTCTACTATTAAAAAAAAGGGGAAAAAAAATCAATGCTTGACTATAGCCCCAGGTTCTACTGGGTAACATGTGCTCAGTACTGTAACATGGGATATTATTAAGAAAATCTGACTATTGCTTTCACAGGTTGAAGATTCCCTGAGAGTGGAAGTAAGATAGAGGCCAAAAAGGGCAGAGAGGTAGAAAAATGAAAAAAAACCCCAAACATCACAGTTTTAGAATTTCACTAATGTGAATGGCAGGCATCTGACTGGTATAAATTTATAAAACTCCACCGGTGAAGCTGTGCCTGACAGCAACTGAGGCTCAAAGTTTTGAAAGGGAGAGATTTCTTCCTTATCTTGTCCTGCTGAAATGGTATTCCCATGGTGTCTAGCATTCTTGTGACACTATAATGTTCATGTCCTGATGCTGCAGCATAAAAATTGAATAGTTTTTAACTACAAAATTAATAGGACTTTCATCTCACATAGTACATTCTCATTAATACTAAATAGGTTAATTATGATAAAAATATTACCATAAATAGTATAGGGATTAATAATTTAATGCCTATAAAAGTGTTGCCATTTTTCATAAAATCTCACATGTAAAGCTCACCTAATCACCACTTGGATTGCCCAGCAAATTCCATGCACAGTAGCCCAGGGTTTGCACTGCTCTTGTTTTGCACCTTTGAAGCTCCTGTTTTGCTATTTTAGGCCCTATGAACCTAACCAGATCTGTTTGGTACAGCCCTGCACCTGGTGATTAACAAGCATTGGGTAGTTCTCAGTTCAGGAACTGGCTTTATAGTTTCCTTGTCTTTGAGTAAATGGTACGGCTCCGAGTTAGAATACTTGGTTCAATTCTGAATCTAGTCCAAGTCTAACTGTACGAGTGACTGTATGAGGAACAAGAAAAGACTTTTTTACATGTATGTCGGATAGTCTCTAACAGTGGTATTTTACTGCTTCTTGGGCAAGGCTTAAAAGATGGTTTCACTTGTTGGTTTGGATGCCTGGGTGAAGTTGTCCATCCACATTCCTCATTTTGTCATTGCCTGGAAAAACTAACGGTGGTGAATCCTTCTTCTAGTCATCATCTGTGTTCTCTATTTAGACCATAAAATAAAAGCTGAGAAGGTAACAACGAAGGATCTAGGCATGCCCTGTCCTCATACCCTTCCCTAAGCACCATCTACTGTCTGCTACCGTAGGGTACAGCATACCTTTGAACTACCTAGCACAGAGCTGCATGGCTGAAAAACATAAAATAGATCTTGCCCTTACATGCAAAGAACTGAAGAACAAAAACAATTTGGAAAATGAGGATTTGGCACCTTGTGCCACCTGGAATAAGGGGAAATAAGGGGAAAAGAAGAAGGAAATCAGAAAGGAATTTTCTTCCCAATTATACGCATGACATAATTATAACATAGATTTCCAGAGGCACGTTCACTCAAAACCAGCAGTACTGGAGCTTGAGATAACACATATGCAAAACCCATTAGCAGTTTCTAAGAGCTGAACCATGCCGACAGACTAACGCCTCTCAACCACAGTTCTGGTCTGAAGTGTACAGCATTCACCACAGCATTTCACTGAACCACACTGGCATGCTTGGACCAACCTGCAACAAGCACCTCCAGACATGTGAGTAAATAGCACCCTTTTTCTCCACTGCTGATGGCAGAAGTGCCCAAAGAGCTCAGGTGGGAATAGGTCCTATATGTATTAGATAGGCATATGTTGACTTTAAGAAGACATACAATTTAACATAGCAGAGGGTGGGGGAGGTGATGACTAGTGTCTGTCCATAAGCACCCAGTCACCACCTCTCTCTTTGCTTCTCTCTGAAGGGAGTAACACTATCCAGCTGGTGGCTTTATGGCACTGCAGTGAAGAAATAAGGCTGGAGGTGTCCTCCTCATCCTATAGCCTGGCCAGCAATGTTGTCCTCCCTGCTCCACAGCCTGCCAGAGCAGGGGACAAAAGCTAGACTATGGGGTCAAAAACCTAATCATTTTCATGCTTTTGACAGAAATTCAACATAATTTCTGTAGAAAAATAACATGTGCTCTAGCCAGATGAAATATACTGGTAATATCTCTGTAGGTACAGATTACAGAAATAGGATAAATTTCTGGTAGGCATCTGACAAGCAGTCAGATGCACCAATTTCTTGTAACGAGTCTGAATGAAGATCTTCAGATCTCAAACACAAGGGAAATTCTGATACAGTGGCCAATAGTTACAAAATTAAGGACTTTGTGTGCCTTGCTAAGGGGTAGTCATGCTGTGAAGACTTTGATTTCAAGATGTGCTGAGCATATCTGAAAATCAAGTTCCTTCATGGTGCTTCAAGATAGGTGGTAAAAACCAGAGCACCCTAAAGTTAACCTAACCAGAACTCATGTCAAAATTTCACCTTTTTAACCTATCTTTTCCCTATTTTATACAACTACCATCAGTAGTGCATGCACTGAGAGGCAAAAAAAAAGGAATGTAAAGAAGAACAATATAACCTTCCTGCTCCACTTTATTAACCTCATAAAGTAATACTAATTTTTTACTGTACTCATATAAAATTTCAAAGGCTTTCTGTTACAAAGACAACTGGCTTTTCAAATTACGGATTATATTCCAATTAATATGAAATTATTATGTTGTGATAAAATATGAGATATGCATTATGTAATAAAGAGGATTATTTAAAGGATAATAACAGTAACCCAGGCAATATGTCATAGTATTTTTCATTATTCTAAATCTGTTGTTTTAGCTATTTTCCAATGGTTACAGTAAATCTTCAGAGACAGGCAACTAGAATGCAACTGCAGTTACACTGTTCTCATTTGTGCAGGCACATTAATGCATTATTGAAGAGTTGGTCACTGATGAATTTGTAGCAATACCTATTTGCTTTCAATAAAGGAGTATTGGAACATTTTGTTTAAGCATCCTGTATACATAAATAATTATTCAAATCTTATGACAAGATATAAATCCTGGATACACAGTCTAAGAAAGGAAAGGAAAGTTTTAAAGTAAAAAGCTTCTAAACTTTTCTGCAACATTCATATCACTGTAGCAAAAGCTCCAAAGAAAGATACAGCTACAGTGTAAGACAAATAGTAGACTAAAGATCTCATCTTCGAGTGTATGACAGAAAAAATAAAAAGGAAAAAAGGAAAGTGTTCCCACCTGCATTACAAAAGCATCTCCAAGTCCTTAACAGTATTTTTATCACATCTTTGATTTTCTCCCCAAAATATCGAAAGTAGCTATGTTTTGTGCAGCTGGGTCCAAAACAGGAACAGAAGATAAGAGTCTGGGAGCAGATACATAAGATGTTCCTTCTATCACAGCCAGCATAGGATTTGGAAACAAATGTTTCTAACACCACAAACAGAAAAAGGGCTATAATAAAAGAAAAACCTAAGTTCTGTTACATTTCTCATTGTGATTTTTTTTTTCAGAAAACAAGTTCCTGTGACTGTCCAATTGCCTGTTTTGAATATTAATAAAATGAAAGTCAAAAAGATCTTTCATTCAGTGTTTTTTGTTCTTTTACTTTGTTAGAAACCTATAAGGAAATTAAGTCTTCACAGAATGTCCTGAATAATTTTTAAACGTAATTGTACATTCATGTAATTATTTATTTTTATTTCAGCTTGGATTTGAATTATGTTTCTTAATTTCCTTTGCTTCTATTTCCCTCTTTTCTGAATAAGACTTTACTTTTACATCTCAAACGTTCATCCAGGATAGGAAAACAGCTTCTCAAGTTTACTCTATTTGTTATTAAAAATATTTGTCCCACCTTTTATTTTCCCACACAGGAAGTGGGAAATAAATCTGTATAAAAGAGTGGTTTCTCCCCATTATTTTCTTACTAAATCCTAAAACAGTGTAGTGTAAGAAGAGTGTGCTTTGACCGGAATTTTTTAAGCCATTTTCTCACCATTTCATAACTTATTGCCCACAGGTCTGAGCAAAATGCTACTGCGTACATGGCAGAGCAGACGAGTTGGAATTCCCATCTAGCAATTCAAGGATATCTATTTCTACCATCAAGAATACACATAAAATTTTGAAGTGCTCAGAACTCAGAGTACAACAACAGAACCGCAAGTTGCAGGCAAGAGTGCACTGCACAGGTTTTGCAGCACAGGGTCAACAAAAACAGATCTCCACCATAAACATACATGGCATTTACCTGTGTACACTTTCTGAAGTAGGTATAGAAAGGGGATTTTCTGTAATGGACTTTATTGGGTTTGCGTGGCACAGCTTTGGTAGTGGAGGGGCTACAGGGGTGGCTTCTGTGAAAAGCTGCTAGAAGCTTCCCCGATGTCTGACAAAGCCAGCTCCAAGGAATACCCACCACAGGCCAAGGCCAAGCCCATCAGCAACAGTGGTAGTGCCTCTGTGACAATATATTTAAGAAGGGGGAAAGTCAGAAGAAAGGAGAGAGACTATGTGAGAGCAATTACTGCAGATGCCAAGGTCAGTGCAGAAGGAGGGCAGGAGGTGCTCCAGGCACCAGAGCAGAGATTTCTCTGTAGCCTGTGGTGAAGACCATGCTGAGGCAGGCTGTCCATCTGCAGCCCATGGAGGTCCATGGCGGAGCAGGTGGGTGCCTGCAAAGGAGGGTGTGACTCCATGGGAAGCCTCTGCTGGAGCAGGCTCCTGGCAGGACCTGTGGCCCTGTGGAGAGAGGAACCCACACCAGAGCAGGATGTTTGTGAAGGACTGCACCCCATGAAAGGGACCCACACTGGACAGTGTGTGAAGAACAGTAGCCTATGGGAAGGACTCACATTGGCAAAGTACATGGAAGAATGTCTCCCATGGGAGGGACCCCACACTGGAGCATGGAAAGAGTGTGAGGAACCCTCACCCTGAGGTGGAAGGAGCAGCAGCGGCAGCGTGTGATGAAGGCAGGGGTGCGGGGAAGGTGTTTTTAAGACTTTTTTTATTATTATTTCTCATTATCCTAGTCTGTTTTAATTGGTAATAAATTGAATTAATTTCCCCATGTCGAGTCTGTTTCGCCCATGATGGTAATTGGTGAGTGATCTCTGCCTGTCCTTATCTCAACCCATGAGTCTTTTCTTGTATTTTCTCTCCCCTGTTCAGTTGAGGAGGGGAGTGACAAAGTGGCTTTGGTGGGCACCCAGCATCCAGCCAAGGTCAACCCACCACATAGACCCTGATCAACAGCATGGGCTGTTTCAACTCAGGAAAAAACGGGAAAGTGCTGGGCTACAAAGCAACACAAAGCAAAGAATGAAGTTGTCCTGCCTGGACACTGTGGGCCTGGGGAAGATTTATTTTCACAGCTTCATTTAGCCTTTCTATTTCAAGAAAGTTTTTTCTTCAGCAATATGTTTACTTCCTAATAAACCAACCTTTAACAACTAGCAGCATTTTGGTGATATTGGTTGGCTCACGTAACAGAAAAAGAAAAGCTTTAGTTTTACCTCAGGACGAAAGCTGACTCCTGGTCCCTTTAATCAGACAGACAACAAGCTCAGTACACCTCCAGAGACACAGGCATATACTAAAGAGAGACTCATGGGTTTTTTAGAACAAAAGTAGAAATGAATGAAATATGTTACCTAGGCAACAAAACATCTGCTGCAGTGGTAAATGATACAAAAAGCTGGCCAGCAGGGAATGCGTCTGGTGACAATGTCAGAGAAGGAAGCAAGACTTCCTGTGTAGTAGAAAGAGAAGAAAAGAGAATATTCCAGAATAAAACAAAACATTTGGAAACAAACCCCATCTAATTTTATGTAGAGGTAAAAAAGTATAAAATTTACTGCACTGTATTATTGTACAGCTTTATCTGTAGTAATGTGAAGGTACTTTCAAAGGACATCCTTTCCTGTATTTGTTTTAATCGTTTAGCAGTGCTTTCAGGATGCCCTTCAGTGTTAGGCACAGCTTCCAATACTGAGGGAGGGATGTGTAGAAATAGTATAACAGAAATAATTATTTTTAAGCTGTGTACCCATTAAAGTCAATGCCAAAGTTCTTACTGACTTTAGTAAAGTGAAGATATCAGTATTTTAAGACCAAATTCAAAGTCACTAAGCTCTGGGGAAGGCTTACATTTAGGAATGCTGGCTTTAACAACACTGACTTAGGCCATGGCTGAGAATAATTTCCTTTCTGTAATACCCTTTTATAATATCAGAATGGGTTAACTACTTTCAATTGCTGAATATTTTCTAACTTCATACTTTTCAAATTAGTTCAGAAAAAAAACCCAGGTTTAAAACAACAACATAACATATCATTATGGGGGAAAAAAGGATTTTCTATGACTAAGAAATAAGAAATGAAAAGATTCCATACTTTGAGTCATTTGCACATCTAATGAGACTGGGGAAAATGAAAAGGCAAAATTTATTTTATCTTGGCATTGAAGCTAAAGAACTGTTTGAATAGAGGAGCTATAACTTATTCAGTGTCACATCTGCTTATCTGTATGTCATAATCTAAGGGACTTGTCAGTGCTATGTGTCAAGACTTTTTGTGTGTGTGTGTTCATGGGTGTGTGGGGGAGATGTGTATATATACAATAAAAACGATAAGTGGAACAAAAGAGAATCGAAGGGCTTCAGATGCATAACATGGATAATGTGATTGACAAAGAATAAAAGATAAACAAAGGACAGAGAAATCAAATTGACATCATTTTTTCTATTTACCACATTAAAAAATAACCCATTTTCATGTGAGAATGAGATTATAGAAATGGAGACAGATAAAAAACCAGCCTGTCAGTTGGTGACACAGCCAGGTAAGTTAAGACCTTATGAATTTTAATAAGTGTGTTGGGTCTGTACAAATTCTTTTTAAGATAGTGACAAACCTTCTGAAAGAAAATAAGATGACATTTTTCATACTGATTATATTGCTTAGAATTAGGTATATGCCAACCCTCCTTTTCTCACCCACAGAACTCCACTCAAAACAAACTGAAAACTGGCATTATCCTGCATATAAAGAATACTCATTATTAGCAGGTAGGTGGAGATTACAGATGACTCTTTTGTCCTTAATGTCCACTTATTGTACTTGTTAGACTAGAGAGACCATTTTGAGGTGGTGTACAATGAGGCAACTGAGAGGCTGTTAGTCACACTGAGCTCTTCACTTGAATTTTTTGCTGTAGCAGTATGGAAGCAAAATTGGTGCTGTGTCAGCTCACTGAATGTAAATCATACTGAAAGAAGGAAAATGTTGTTATAATGCAACCCTTGGGAATAGAGAAGATAAGGTCAGAGATGAGGCAAGAAAAAACCTCTAACAAGTATTTGATGAGCACACTTTCAAACCTTGCACAATCTAAATCTAACCTCCCTAATAAGTAACTCCTTCTGTACTGTGTCATACTTGGAGAAATCCACCTGACCTGACTGCAGTCAGCAAGGACATTTAGCTCCTGAAGAACCTCTTCTATTCTGTGTCTTGTTTTTCTGAGAGAGGGCTTGGTGTTGGGAAAGGTGAGGAGAAAGGGGTTGATTGATGAGAGCAAAATCAGGAAGGTTTGCCTTTCTTCATTACATTTTTAGTTGGGCAGATGGTGTCTCTGTGAAAGAAATTACCTGTTACTTTTCAACCCATTGGCAGAAGACAAGGGATTCCTGAGCCATCTCCAGTTTGACACCTGCCCTAATCAGCTAAGTAACCAAGTGCCAAAACATTGATATTAAGCTCAGCTCAAAGCTTGTTGAATTCAGTGGAAGACTTTCTACTGAATCAGTGCTCTCTGTATCTGCCCTAACGTGAACATAACTAAACAAATATTGACAACTATATGCAAGAATTATTCCTAAAAATGCAGTTGTCTAAATACCTACTTAATTTTTTATGAATGCCATATGTCTTTCATAAGGTCCTGAACTTATTAGGAAACCTGTTTTCAAGGAGATGTGTATACAGGACAAAGGATAATGAAGTGATTTTAAATACATTATTCATTTCTAGTCATTACTGATGACCTTATGTATAACTTGTGAGTGACAGAGCATAGCACAGCTATGAATGATTGTTGTGAGGTCATCAATCATGGACAGAAATCAATTCTGCATTTACATGTGCCTCATGGCAAATTTTTTTTAATATAACTATGCTGTTTCAATATTTATGATTTTTGTATTGCAATATTTTTCTAAATTTAAGTATACTGCCTTGGGCAATGTTGGATGGAAAATATATCCAACAGGTTTTCACCTAGACATACGCTTTTTACCCAGAACCCTGAGACATCAGAGTATTGTTGGTCTGCATATTCTGGGAGGGGAGCGATTATTCCTATAGGAAGCTACATTTATGTTAATAGGAACTGACTCATTGAATTTTTAGTAAGGACAGTGGCTCTGAACATAAGAGTAATCCATGTATCTGGAAATAAATGGAATTTGGAAAAAAGCACTTTAAAAGAAGTTTATGGAAAAACCTTGTTTTTAATTTCCATAGGAACAATTCTTAAAGAATTAAAAATTATTCTAGCATTTTATCATGTTTAATATACTAACTTAAATACTTTCTCAGTGTACCACAGCAGTAAATTAATTCCATATTGAGAAGCAATCTTTTCTGTATTAAGAGCTGTTCCTATGTTAATGGTGAATTCCTGAGAGAGGATACACTTTTGTCCTTGAAAACCGCCTCAACCACAGACAACGATTTGTCTGTACTAAAGATTCAGAGAAGTTATTCAAAATTAAGAAAGCTCAATTGATTAGATAGGTAGATAAATAGACAGACAGCTAGAAAGAAACATTAAAAATTAATGTAATAAGTTATCACTGTGTAAGTAAGTTGAAGCCCCTGCATATAGAAAGACTTCAAAAACGTAATTTATCTAAAATAAGACATACTGCTAAGCATGTAGAAGTAGATTATTTCAGTCAAGTTACACAGATATGAATACTCTAAGTATTAATGTAGCCAATGGCAATATATTGAAATCTAGTTCTGACTGAAGATGTTTATAAAGGAATTTAATACAAATTAACTAATTGAGTAAAAAATATATTCAATATATTTTACTAATACTCCTCATACAGACAAGTCTCCAGCTAAACTGTACTGTGGTCAAGTTTTCCTTAAAATGCAGTTGGTGTCCTCTACAATCTAGACTTATTTAGATAGTACAGAAGAAGGCTTTAATGTTCAGCCTGTTGAAAGTTTGGCTTCCAAACTGAGGTGCAGATCTCTCTCCTGAAGTTCTTCTTTTAATGCCCTAATGGAACTCATACACATATCAAGAAACAGTTCAACTGAAGCCACAGATTTAAATGGCTCAAAACATCCTGCAAAACCTTCAGGTTACAAAATCCTGTATCGGGCAAAACTCAGATCCTTTGAGGATTTATTAGGAAACTTGTATCTGAGAACAGCTTACTAGAAGACCTTTCAGATGACCTTAAGCCCAGTAACAGACATGAAAGCATTTGAGTTTTATATTCATAGTTGTGCAAAGAAGGACTTATCTGAAATGAGAGCTTGTTTGGATAAAAACATTCAAAAATTAATAATTAAAGACAATATTAGTCCAAGCAGCAGTGGAAAGAAGCTACTACACATTAATCACCTTGACTTAGCAGCTGTCGGCCCAGCCTGCTGTGCTTCAGTGCCAATAACGAGCTGTCCCTTTGTTTCTACAGGAGCAAAGGTTAGACCCATAATGAATAATAACTGGGATTATTAACAACACATTTGGCTTTATATCTAGGAATTTTTATTGCAAAATAAAACCACAAGAGATAAATAGGCAAACAAAACCTCAGAAAACTCATCACAGTATTCCAGTACTTAGAGGGAAGTTGTCTTTTCCTTCACAAGGAGGCACAGGGAGCAAACAAGGGGCAATGGGTACAAGTTGCACTTGGGAGAGGTTCCACCTTGAAATAAGAAAGAGTTTGCAGTGAGAAGAATCATACACTGAAACAACATCCCCAGGGGTGTGGTGGAGTCTCTGTCACTAGATGTTTTCAAGATGCAACTGGAAAGGGTGCTACATAGTTTCATCTAGGCTTCCTTTCCCATGGAAGGTTGGATCAGATGACCTTTTGAGGTCCCTTCCAACCTGGGCCATTCTATCATGCTATGATTTTATCACTATCCCAGCACATCAGACAGAACTTTTTTAATCAATTCTCAGTACCATTTAAAAACCCACTAAAATTCCCTAATCGCCTCAACTTTTCAGGAAACTGTCTAATAAACAGTAGTGAATTCTAACTGGAATTAGTTTTGTCTGTTGTAATATTTGATGTTTAATGAAAATAAAGTTGAAACTAGTATTCTCCACATATTTATTGAATAAAGCTGCTGAACTATTTCACTATTTCTCTTCAAGTGGTTTGAGTATTGGATTTTAGTTTTCCCTTTTTTTTTTTTTTACTTAGTCCTCTTTACATTTATTTATACCTCTGATCAAACCTAACATGAGTGAACAGAAGCATCTCATTTTTTTTGTTAGTCCTTAACACACTATTTTCAAAACAAATTCTCTTTGAGAAACTTCCATGAATAGGAGACTGCCAATAACAAGGTCTCAAAGACAGAGGTTGCTCCATTCTTTGTTCTGCAGTTTGAAAAGACAGAGACCAAACAAGCAAGTACAAGCTCTCTCTTCCCATACTAACCCAGGCACATGTTGTATCACTAAATGTTTGAACATCCGAACAGAGTAACAAGTTACCCCATAGCAGTTACACACAAGATCTGTCCTTTGGACACAGGTTTGGTCTGTGGCTTCTACAGACAATACAAGTTATATTGAAGTAATTTTACCTTTTAGTGAAAGATTTATACATTTCCTCTGGTGATTTGCAGGATGCTGCTGGGCAAGAATGTGCACTTAAGTAGGTTTTGTACAGCATATGATGCCACACAATTTGCAAACCCACAATAATTTTTATATGCATCAAAGCTCTCAAGTCTTTGAAACAGATTTAATTTATTTCTGAAAAATCAACATTAGTTTAAATACAAGCTTTTAATTTCTGATTCCATCAAAGAGTTTGGGTGTGACCTTAGGCAAGTTGCTTAACTTGTGGGACCTGAGGTTTAGGTAATTAATGAGAGAATAAATCTATAAGTAGTTCTTACAGATTTATAGACAGGTTATACACTGACCCTGATTTAAATACCTTTTCACTGCACTTTGAACTTTTAATACATTTCATCTTTATATTCATTTACTGTGATGGTAAAAAAAGTCAAATAAGGCTTCTATCAGTAACGTTTAAAAAACATAAAAAATTCAACAACAGATTCTGAAATCTCATGGGAGGCTTAGTTAGGCGGAACAGGTACTCATTTCAAAGCCCACTCTTTTCCAAAGAATATGCTACAGGAAATTAAATTGCATATCAAAGAGTGGAAGAATGCTTGGATTGGACTATGCAGAAGAGGTGACAAAATTAAGACAGCAGCATTTAAAACTGATTCTCTTGCCAAATAAGATTTTCCAAGATTCTAGCTATGATTAGCTTTAAATTTTAAAAATCAGGTTTTTAAAGTTAATTTGAACATTTTTAACCTGATTCCAGCACAATTCCCCTCTAATATCAGTGGGCTTACCCTTCTCTGCCCTGGTGCAAGTAACTAGAAAGATTTAGATAGCACAGCTTGCCAATCAGGATTGTGATTAGGCTTATAGTGACCAGAGTTGTAGGAAAATGTTTTATTAGCAATGCTTAATTTCCTATATATATTTATCCAGGAAAAAAAAAATCGGCATTACCTATAACTCATATTTCAAAGCGGGGGAAAAAGACCTGAAATAGCAAAATTCCCCATAAAACAAAAAAAAAAAAAAGTAACAGCAAGCAAGAATGTTTACTGAAACACCCCTTTCATCAGTAGGTCTCATTTTATCTCCTCTTTCATGCTTGCTTTTGTTTTATTTTTTAAGAACAACACATAACAGTGATTTCTATACCTCTTGCAGTTAATTTTGAAAAATGGTTTTGTTTTTCTTTGTTTACAGAAAGCAGAGCCCCCATTCAATTTCCAATTTCCAATTTCCAATTTCCAAACTTGACACAACTTATTAATATCTAGCAAGCGCATATTGTACTACATCTCTCAATAGACAGACTTTTCAGTGTGAATTCAAAGTGAAGCTTGTGGCTTTTCCTTACTGAAACCCTAATGGGAAAAATCTTTCCTTTATATGCAACTGTAACCATTGCAGCAACAGTGGTGAAGATGTGCATTCATCCAAATTCCACCTCTGAAAATCTGAGATTTCAATTGTTCCAAAGCTTCAGAAAATGTTCCTGTGTTTGGATTAGTCAGTGGAGACCATCTCTGTGGACAAAAAGCAATCTCATCTTGAAATCCAGTGGGTACCACAACAACAAAGGGTAAACAAGCAAACAAATTGAAAACAGAATAAAGAGAGGAAAAGATATAAACTTCTGGAGGTAAATGTGGCATTACACAGGAGGTGCATAACAGACTTTCAACATGAAACAGATGTACATACTGAAACAAAGATTACTTCTTTTATCTACTTTCTTTCTTTTTCATGTTAAATATGCTTCCTGGGAAAAAAAACCATCTTACTACTCTTTAGCTGCACTGAAGAACTCTATGTTGTCTAACTAGTATTTAGATCAAAAGTGGGCCAGGCCTATACGCAGCGAACTATGCCTCCATATATAATGCATGTGTGTTCAAATGCATGTGTGTTCAAAATACACATACACAATTTTCTTGTAGTCTCATCAAATACAAGTACAGGATAAGAACAAAATATATATGGCCAGATACTCAAATCATATAACAAATACACCTGCACTAAAGCCAACATGAGACAAGTTAGGGACCTAGTCTGCTGGGAGAGTTCAATAGGAACAGGAGCTGGGAATAGAGAGGGGAGTCACTACAGCCATTACTGTAACTACTTTTGATTATGGACATTGCACACAGTATTACATAGCTCTTAATATTTTCCTTTGATAAAAAAAAAAAACAAACCCACACCAAAATTCAAAACCAAAAACCAAACCAAATCACCCCACCCCCAGACAATAACAAAAACAGGAACATGGTTTTCATTCCAAACTAGTATAGAAGCACCTGATGCTTCATGAATTACTAATGTCTTCCTCTCTATAAAACCACTGTTTGGTATCCTTATTTGAGGAAGATGTCACACCATCTTCTTTTGATGCAAATGGCTTGTGAACTTGAGTTCTTTCATCTTCTGTAGTGGAAATCTTAAGCAGCATTATTATAAAGTACAGTAACAACTAACCTGGGGTACTCATACTCTTTCTCAGACTTGTAAAGGCATTTACAGATGTAAACTATGGGGAGGTAAAAGCTTTCTTTGGCTTGTACAGAAAGGTGAGCAAATTGCTCAGAGTACAAGTTTGACTTGGAAATCAGTTCTCTGTGGGCGAACACGTAGCCATGACTTTATACAACTACTGAATAAGCCAATGTACACAACTGACACTAGAAAGTTCAGGACCAGTATCTTTTACTTGTCATTCTTCTACCTAATACAAATATACTAGAATATTACCTTTTTTTAAGCCATGTTTCAAATAATATTTTAATAATGCTCCCAGACATATCATGGTAGCCTTCATCTTACATGTTCCCAAAATGCTTCAGAAATGTCTTCTATCACTAAAATGCAGATCTATCTAGTCATATATCTTGGCTGAATGTAGTTCATATTTAATTAAAAGTCAGATTATTTATACCAAATTTTAGGTTTGTTAGAAATAACTTGCATCAAATAAAAAATTTCACTTTTTTTTTTTAACATTTGCATATTTCTTAATGATCTGGATAGGAGTTGTATTGCATGAAAGCTATGTAAGGTCAACTCCTTTGAATATTAATACATGAGAAAGATGGTATATCACAAAATAAATCAACACTATTTAGTAGTGAAATAGTATTTTATCAACACACCTCTGATTCTCCAAAATGTAAACACCGAATCTAGTACTCACCACAGCCATTTCTCTGAGTAACCAAGAAGAGTTGAAAATAAGCCCTTCCAAAACTGCATAAGAATTTCTGTCTGTAACATTTCTCCAGGTTTCCCAGAAAATCAATTCAAAACTATTTTTTTATTTCAATCCAAATGAAACACCCTGACTTTATAAAAAAGACTTTGATAATCATGCAAATGCTTCACTCCCTACATTTTTCTTTAGCTCACCATTTAAAATTGTGCATGCAGAGTTAATCTCTCTTAAAAAACAAGCAAAACTTTAATCGTACAAAAAAAATCTCAGTTAGCTACAAAAACATTTACTTCCCTATTGTTTTACTTCCCTTCTCCTTAAATTCTTTTCTGTACTGTCATATATCTTATTTGTCACCTATGTATTGATTATGGCTAATTTTTTTCTAGAGGTAGGTGGTACAGAATGCTGATATATTTAAATTAAAACCAGTCTAGTGAGTCAGGTGATGGGATGAAAAAATATGAATAGGCAAAATACCCCTTCTTATGTCACGTTTACATGTGATATGATTTTTCATTTAAGGCGATAAACAGCATATTCAGTAACTATTACAATAAAACAAAAAAAAAAAAAATCTTAAGCATACAATAGAGTAGCCACCACCAGATAACACCCATAAAAATTTTAAGTCAATAAAACTACTGAAATTTTATTTAGTGTCACCCACAAAAGCCTAATTTTTAAAATACAAGGATCAAACCTAAGTCTGTGTTTAAGCATCTAAACAGGAAAGATGTTACAGGTGTTCAGACACTCACAAATTGCAACTCAGTCAAGGATTTCCAGTTAACAACAGATTATGCAGCTTAAATTCATATATTTGCATTGTGAAGACTATGCTTACAAATTTTAACTGTTTTTTTCCCAGAATGAAGATGTTCGCAACACTTCTTTTGTTATCTTATAGTTTCATGCATTAAGACAGTTAATGCTTGAGATCTACCCTTCCATTGCATACTATTTTACATGTTTTCTTGCATACCTTGTCAGTATTGTCCTCTACATGCATAAGTGCTGTCAATACTTAGTAAAATGGCAAGTATTAAAGCATTCTGATACCCTTCTAAGCTACATATTTACTCATTTGATAGAGGCAAAAGTAGAAAAACAAAAAGAGGCTATAGTGATAACATGTCAAGAGCCATGATTAGAAATCAGGTATTCGGTTGCCTGGTATTTTGCTCTAAGCCAACAGAGTTCCTCCTTTCCTTCTCTATGATCCACTGCATTTTTTGTATAATGTAATCATCCCAAACTACTCATACATTTAGAAACTTCTAACTTCATTATTACTGATGGAATTTGGACTAATTAATAATTCCTGAAAGAACACTTAGCATAATCTACATTTTGACAATAAAGCATGAAAATTAAAAGAACAAATTTATGTGCACTTCCAGCTGTCTTTGAATTATGACAGTGACATTATTTGTTATATTAATCATTCAGCATTTATTTAAACTGCTCATAAAGCATGATAAACATAATTAAAATTAATGAAACCTAAAGAATACACAGAGGAACAGATGTCAATGTCAATTGTATTTGATTGTTAAAGAGGACTGTGAAGCTGGAGGTTTGGATTTGATATTTGATTCATGTGATAGTTGACTGGTGTATGATTAATTGATACAAGTTATCTTTCTTATGTTCCTGCTGCTGAAATGCTATTAAGAAGTTACCAAAATGAAAGCAATTATTTATGAAACAATTCTGTGGTAACTTTTGCGTGTTACTCCAAAGTAGTTGTTGTAGTGATGGAACTTATAAAACTTTAACATCTTACAATGAAATTCTCCTGAATGTCCTGAAAATATCATCGCTTCAGTTTTAGTTAAAAGCAGATAAGTTGGCATGTATCTAATACATGTTCACTTTAGCTATGTGTTTATTATGTGGCCTGTATCTAAAATCATGTTTGGGTCCCTGGATCAGATTTCAAAGGTCTTTTTCTGAATTACATTGGGTAACTTCAGTAAATTCTTCTTGGGATACAAACTTTGAATCACAAGCTTAGAATAATAAACTTGTGCTTTAAGCTTGTGCCTTGCCCATAATCAGAAAAGTAGGAGACTTGTTTTCCCAGAGTTTGCAGCACAACAGTATTTCCCCAGGCTATGAAATGTATCATAGGGCTTTGACTTCACTTGAATTAATCCTTTCCAACAGGCCCACCAGGTGCTATGGAAACCTCATACTGTTACAGGCAAGGCTTAAACCTATGGAAAATGTTAGTTGCAAATAATGCATCACAAAGTTTAAGCAGAATTATGCAGTAGAGCTATGTCAAATTACTCCAGCTATGGGTACAGCCTGAATTCATCACTGGAGGCAAGGAATCAGGGCCGCTGGTGTTTCACTACCAGGCCTAAACTTGCCAGTTCTAATTGTGTCTTTTGACCTTTGCTTTGCAGCTAACTACTGTCTGGAGAAGCAACTGAGCTGCTAGAACACAGCTTAGTGAACAGAAGTAATACATAGTGGATGTTAAATGGTTTAAATTTCTCCTCTGTCTTAATTGTGTTGTCCATAACTAATACTAGAGGGATGAATACAGACAATAGGGTGCTATTGAGCATCTAGTCCATAAAATATTCAATTGTACATGCTTCTGTACACAGCAAGTCCAGGTAATTTTTCAGTTTATATGGACAGTTATGGCTACTCATGGATATTTCAGGGGGTGTTGCTCAGTGTACCTACGTCCATTTATCCCACATAAAGAGCTTTAACTATGATTTTTTTTCTCATTCAAACCTTTTGTTGCAACTGCAATGAGGTAATAATGTTGCAATAAATAAACAAACAACATATTCACAACTTGTCAACAGAGGCTTCTAAAATAATGTGTATTGAATAGTTTTTTTATTTTGCTTCCCCCTCATAACTGCCTACTGGATAATTCTGGTTTCTTTGAATGAAATAACACAAGAAAAATTAAACACACACACACACACGCACACACACGCACACGCACACACACACACACACATACACACACACACACACCCCGACTGAGCTTAGGAGAAAAGAAGCAGACTAAAAGGTTTACATATCACATGTGTTTCCCCACTGATAAAACCCACCAAACAGTAGTATACCATGTTAGCTGACAATCTGAGGTATATGTTCACCCTCCAACCCTGTTAATTCGTAGTGGAGGACACCAATACATGCCAGCTGGTCTACTTTGCCCTATTTTCTGGGATGGACACTTGCTTTTTATATTCCCGTTAGCCTGAAGTTTGAATACATCACACTGAGCCTAACTCATGCCCAGCCTGAGCTAGCCCAGTACTGCATGATGCCAAGCTAATGCATCTTTTTCTATCTCCACCACAACACTACACAGTAGAAACTGAAAATAAAATATAGAATGTCTCCACTGGGTACTTCGAAAGTCTAGCTGAGCTGGATGAGAATGATCTGGAGATAATTACAAGAGGCTTAAAGTACCCAAAATGTCTATTTGACATTAATGTGGGTTTGGGTCATATACTGCTTATGAAGAATGTAGAGAGACAGAATCATTGTAGCATTGTTTTGAAAGACATACATATATAAAAACAATTAATCACTGATAAGAAATGCTTTGGAAGATAGAAAAGAAGGAAGCTAACATGGAATTATATCTCTGCCTCAGAGCATTGCTTTTTGCCTCCTGTTTTTCAAAGTTCTCATCTGGGAAGCCCTTTTCAAACTGTTCTATCTCTCCACACATGTGTATGGCAGATTTTTACATAGCTCTTGCAAAAAAAATATTATGAAATCAGAAAAAATGGTTCCAAAAATAATCCACAAGCTGCTCCAAAAAAAGATCATCTTCCCATTTAGGAAATGAATACATTAAGAATCATTTAAACTATGGCTTATTATTAAATTCAACCTTCATCTGAAGGGTTTGATTACTCTCATTGGCAACTTTTAGAATTGCAGTCCTGTGTACAAAATTGCATTTGCAGAGGACTTGCTCTTTTATTTTTGAATACTTCCTTCCCCAAAGCTAAGTGCAAATCAAACAAGTTTTTCATGCACATTCTGCAATCTTTTTTATGAATAAACAACAACAACAGTATATGCAGATAAATCCAGAAACTGCACACACTTAGCCTTCTAAAATTTGGCTCACAAGTACAGTCAAGTAACATAAACTGATCCACATCAATACTGTATTTCTCTGCAATGTTAGCTACTATTGCTTTCTGGAACTGCCACATATTTATCACAGTGTGCTGTAGGAGAACGAGGCTTACTCATACTGAATGATGTTTCAAAACCAGCTGACATGTAGTCCTGTGAGATCTTTGATGTTTGTGGCAAGTATCGTTCTTAACATGAATGGAAATTTAAGTATACGACTCATGACTTCAATTGACTGTGCAACAAGATGTCCTGCAGATTTAATAAAGAGATCACCATAGCTGATATGTCTGAATAAATGGAGTTCATTTCTGTGAGTCTACAGGTCCATGCAATTCCCTCATTTCTTGCAGTTTTACTTGGCCTTGACTTACATTGTCAATTACTGTTTTGCTCAATTGCCCAATGTGAAGGACTCTCTTCATTTTGCTACTGGAGCTTTCACAAATAATGCCGTGACTTTTTTTCCTAATGAATGGTGAAGCTGTGCAACTCTAGGTTACAGTGAAATTAGAATTGTCTTCTGGAAGCTGCTTTGCCTTATTTCCTCAAGCTTGTGAAGGGCTTAATCATTCTATCTTATTAACTGTATACCTCCAAGAATGATTTTGAAGCCTTCATGTTGAGTTTGCTTTTCAAATTGGTTTCTCTACAGTACTAACCATCCTAAACATCATCTGCTTAACCCCTACCTGAAATCCTATGATTCTGAAAACGACCCCTGGCTGATTTATAGTTTCTGCTGGAAAAACAAAGCACCCACACACAAAAAATCCTAACAAAATGGAAGAACTGAAAGACTTCTAGATTCATAAATATTTATCAAACTTAGAAAGAAAGACAGAGAAAAAGTGAATGTTAGTATTGTTTCTCAAGAGGTTTTGAAATTAAAAGAACTACCAGAGAGAAGTGGTAGCAGGCAGCAGGGCAGAGTTGAGAAAGGCAAAAAGAAAAAGAAAACTTCTGCAGATAAAACTTGGGACAATGCTTTCCTCCTTGAGCTGAGGGATCTGTGATCTTTTGTTTTTAAATGCTTTGTCAGAACCAATACTACTGTACTCATTAGAATTGCATTTCATTCATTAGTGATTTAAATATTGTGCCCAAATGCCAAGATACGCAGACAGCAGCGTACGGACGGTACCTTTCTTGACAAAGTGGTCACAGATAGATGCTTTTCTTGATGTTTTACTGCCAATCAATATAATGAATGAGCTAACCATCAATGGTTTCTGGAGCATGCTTGAATAAATATAAAGCCACTTACACAAGTACAGAGAGTTCTGAATTAGGTCATACATTTGTCTTGTTTTTAAAAGAATTGTGGAAAAAAAAAAGTAATTTAATTGCCTAGGGATGCAGAGATGCTTGAAACAGAAACAGAATACCTGTTGTTATGCATGTGTGTATAAATCAGGAGCGATCTGCTCCGAAGATGTTACTTATTGAGCTACTAAGAAAAAGCCTAACTGCTGCCAGAGGCAATGCATTACCCACAACAGAGCTGGATATGGCATTCAGTGCTTTGCTAAGATAATTCCCTGTAATGCTTCATCCTATGCTAACTACCTCTCAGAACTTACACAACAAAATGTGTGGTTTCTTTGCATATCTTAAACTCCATGCAGCAGGAGAGTGACCAGCAATTTTTGTGGTGCTCAGAGCAGAAAAAGACTTTAATGAAAGTGTGCTGTTGTAACCAAGACAGTGAACATTTCCATGGTGTTTTGTCAAAGGAGCACTAGTTGTTAAGTTTCATTGAACCCTTATAAGATACGTGAAAAATTTGCATGCTAAGAAACATGGACAGTCTTTTTTTGTAAACTACTAGTACCACTATAGAAAAGCAAAAAAATGTATATTCAATGATGAAAGGTACCATACACTATTGAAACTACATTTAACTGACAATGTCAAAAAAAAATTATTTGCAATATATTAACTGATCAGAAATTTTAAGAATACCATTTTCCCCAGCAGTCATTCCCCCAGGTCATGCAGGACCTGTATCATAGATAAATTCAGGTTGGAAGGGACTTTAGGAGATCTTTAGTCTAACCTGCTCAAAGTCATCTATGAGATCAGATCAGATTTCTCAGATCCTCTCTTATTTCAATTTATGCCCACTGTCTCTTATCCTTACACTGTGTACCTCTGTGAAGAGCTCGGCTTCATCCTTTTGATAACCACCTCATGGGTACTGGAAAGTTGCTAACAGGTTAAACCCCACCAAAGCCATCTGTCTTACCTGGCTTAACAAATCCTAATCATTTTGTTACCGAAAATCATAAGCAGGAAGATTGTCCAAACCAAATGATAGTTTAGAAACTTGACATTGGTTTATTTCAGTGCTGGGGCATGGGGGATCTTTCCTCCTAACATGCCCACCAAGTTACTCGAGGGTACACATTACATAGAGTACTTGCATATTCACAGTATATTACATATTCATTGTCATTCACACACAGGATTGGTTACAAGTTTCCTGTTTCTAATGTAAACTAGTGTGCATCCTCTGGTAACACTGCTGAATTTTTTTACAAATTATGCAAGTGGGGATTTGCCCTCTTTGGGGGAGTGGGGGTGGGATGGGTGAGAGTGTGTGTTGTGGAGGTGTGTTTGCATGCCCTGAGCTGGAGGTCCCAATCTCCCATTACCACAATTACCTTTGTCCTACTTTCAACTAATTTTCTGTGGGTTACAACACCTTATCAGCTTGTCTCCTCTTGCCAGAACTTTCTCACTTGGAGGATTCTTTCTGCATAATTTAGATAACAGTGTTCTTATCATTATCTGTTCTGTTTCCCAAGGTTGACTCCCATGACTAGAAGTCCATTCATTCAGCAGTTTTGATGACTTGAGAGGGTGGGTCAGCTTGACCTCAACTTTGTGAGCATAGCTGTTTAACATACAGTTAATTCAAGAGGTTAGACAACAATTTGGCTTCTCCTCACAGACCATGTGCTCCTGCTCCCAGCCATCCTGGGGGCTCTTCCTTGAACTTACCCCAGTTTACTAATGTTTTTCTTGTACTGAATGAGGCCACCAAAACTGGATTAAGATAGTAGTCTAAAGAGTGCTGAGTAGAGGGGTAGGATCCCTTCCTGTGATCTCCTGGCTATGCTGCTGTTCATAGAGACCAGGATGCTGTTGGCCATCTTTATTGCCAGGGTACACTGCTGGCTCTCTTGCAACTTGCTGTTTGCCATGACACCCATTTTTTTTTTTTTTTTTTTTGGCAGAGCTGCTCCCCAGCAAGCTCATCACCAGGCTGTGCCATTGCAGGGTCTCTTCTTTCCCTGGTGTGGAGCTGGGTATCTGTTCCACAATGTTGAATTGCATGCTGTTCCTCTTGTCCCATTCCTCCAGCTTCTCTGATTCCCTCTTTATGGCAGCTCTGTCCTCAAACCTTTTAGCCAGTCCCTCCAACTTGGTGTCATCTGGGAACCTCACAAGAATTCACTCTGCTGCTTCCTTTAGGTTGTTAAGAAAGATGTGAAACAGGACAGGTCCCAGGATAAGTCTTAGAGATTTTAGTGACAGTCTACATGTTACCATCCTCCAAGCAGTGTATGATCCATAAACCATGGCCCTCTGAGACCAAACATCCAACCATTTATTTTACCTATCTACTTGTTCACCCATTCAGATGATAATATGCTACCTTAGATACAAAAATATTATGTGAGACAGAGCCTAAAGCTTTGCTTCATTCTCTCTGCTTGTCAACAAACCCAGCCACTTTGTCATAGAAGTCTATCAGGCTGGTCAAGCATGATTTACCCTTGGTAAATCCATGTTGATTACAGCCAGTCACCTTCTCTTTAATGTTCCCAGCATGGTGCTTTAACAGAACTTGCTGCATGGTTTTCCCAGTGGTTGAAATGAGCTTGTCTACTCTGTAGCTCCCCTGACCAATATTTTGGCTCTTTGTGAAGATGGGTGGGACATTTGCTTTTCTCTAATTGTTGTTGACCTTCTGCAATCTTCCTGACCTTTCAGAAATGATGGAAAATAGTCTTATGATGGCATCAGACAGGTCTCTTGGCACCCTTGCATACAGCCTGGTTGGTTTTACAAATTTGTGTCAGTATAGCTCTCTCAGGTAATCCCTTTCTCAGTCCCTGTTCAGCTAATAGTTGATCTCATAAAGTTTCAAGCGATTTGTAGTGCAGTCCTGTGGATCCTCTCTGGGTACTCTCTCTAGCTTTTATTACAGACATACTGTATCTTTTAGTGTAATTTTAGTGCCAGCGTGCACCATGGAATTTGTAGGCTGGCTGAAAGGTATAAGGCTGTATTGGGTTTGCATGGCAAGGTTTTGGTAACGGGGGCTACAGGGGTGGCTTCTTGTGAGAAAAAGCCAGAAGTTTTTCCCATGTCTGATAGACCCAATGCCAGCCGGCTCCAAGATGGACCCACCACAGGCCAAGGCCAAGGCCATCAGCAATGATGGTAGCACCTCTGGGACAATGTATTTAAGAATGGGGAAAAAAAGTGTTATGCATCAGCAGCTGGAAGACAAGAGTGAGAGTATGTGAGAGCTACAACTCTGCATACACCCAGGTCAGAGCAGAAGGAGGACAGGAGGTGCACCAGGCACTGGAGCAGAGATTTCCCTGCAATCTGTGATGAAGACCATGCTGAGGCAGGCTGTCCCCCTGCAGCCCATGGAGGTCCATGGTGGAACAGATATCCACCTGCAGCCCATGGAGGGCCACACACCGGAGCAGGTGGGTGCCTGCAAAGGATGCTGTGACCCCATGGGAAACCAGCACTGGAGCAGGTTCCTGGCAGGAACTATGGCCCAATGGAGAGAAAAGACCCCACGCTGGAGCAAGTTTTCTGGCAGGACTTGTGACCCCACAGGGGACCGATGATGGAGCTGGCTGTTCCAGAAAAACTGCATCCTGTGGAAGGGACCCACGCTGAAGCAGCGTGTGAAGTATGACAGCCAGTGGGAAAGACTTACATTGGCAAACTACATGGAAGAATGTCTCCCATGGGAGGGGCCCCATGGTGGAGCAGGGGAAGGGTGTGAGGAGCCCTCACCCTGAGGGCCAAGGAGCAGCTGAGACAGCGTGTGATGAACTGACCACAACCCCCATTCCCTGTCCCTCTGCACTGCTCGGGAGGAGGAGGGGGAGAAATTGGGAGTGAAGTTGAGCTTGGGAAGAAGGGAGGGGTGGGAAGGTGTCATAAGATTTGTTTTTATTTCTCATTATCCTACTCTGCTTGGATTTGTAATAAACTACATTAATTTCCCGAAGTCGAGTCTGGTTTGCCCATGATGGTAATTGTTGAGTAATCTCTCCCTGTCCTTATCGTAACATACCAGCTTTTAATCATATTTTTCTCTTCTTGTGCATCTGAGGAGGGGGAGTGATAGACCTGGCATCCAGTCGAGGTCAACCCACCACAATGACATCAAATTGAGGTTCAAAAACTGCTACAGCAGTTTTTTAAGCTACTGAATTTGGATTTATAGGTCAAAAAATAAGACCTCTGCAGCAGGAAATGAAAGACATTCCTCAGAATTTAGTCAAACATGAAAAGTAAAATCAGCAAAGACTTCAAAATCTTTCTGCGTGTTGGGGTTTTTTTCAAGAAATAGTGCAATTTTCTGTGACATTCCAGTGCTTCCAAAAAGAAAATAACTTTCCAATTTACAAGTCAAAAACTGAGTAGATACAGTCTTGAGCAATCTGCTGTAGGTGACCCTTCCTGAACAGAGAAGGGGAGCTAGACTAGCTAATCTCCATGGGTCCCTTTCAACCTCAGTGATTCTGTGAGTCTATGAATCTACTTTCTACTTTGAAACAACTTCTGCAGAAACAATCTAACAATCTCTACTTGAACCAGTCAATCGCCACCAGCCAAAGTATGTCATTAGATCATATGTTTCAGGCACCTAGACTCCATTTTGGGTGCAAACTATAACAGCAATGATGCTTAAACACAAAAGTATGACAGCAAGTAAAATACAGCGTACATATCAGAGGACTTGGAGCCCTGATGTGTCTATATGTAAAGTTCAAGATCTAGTTGACAACCTCAGACCACCTCCCATAGTGCTTTGACATATTTGAAGGGATTTTTCTCATAAATTAGCTGGGAAGATATCAAGAAGAAATTTCCAAATCATAGACAATTTTCTTTCAAAGAGGATTATGTTGTCTCTAAATGATTGCACTTAGGAAAGAAATTTTTACAGTGGTGGTTGTTATCAAAAGAAAAGGACTGGACATCCCTGTATCATTTCAGCTCATCCAGTCTGAAGCAAGACCCCATTATCATGCAAGTTCAGCAGTACTAGGTAAACTAGTTATGAAAGATATGATGTAAGATCAGGAATCTATTTGAAAAACTTTGCCTTATTCAGGCTGTCAATAGAATTTCAAAATTTTCAAACAAAACCCTTTCCCCACCTTTATAAGAAATAAGGGACTTTAAATACTTTGATTTTTTTAATCTGCATCATATGATAACAGTGATAAAAATTGATCACTCCTTAGAAGATGTACACTCCAACAGTAAATCCAGAATGTGACTAAGCATTATTCACTTAACAGTAGAATGTACGTTCTTTAAGTAAGGGCCTTTTTTCCCATTTTATGGTACATTTTTCTCATTGCAGTATGCACCATCATTATGGTAGTGAACTTGAGAGCCAAAACGAATGAGTATAAATTAATTAGTAGATACCAAGATTATTAAGAACTCAAAAGCTGTTTTATATTTAATTAATCCTTATGCTTTTAATTATTTTAATGTCACAGGACGTATAACATATTCTAAAATATAATGACTTAGAAAGTAACTTTGAGTCATAGCAACATTGTCAAGCAACAATTCCTATTTTGTGGAAATAGGAAACTAAACATTCAGCAAAAATAATATGTTTGTACAGAATGGTTAGAAGAAAACTGCTTAACAAAGTTGGTCTTTTTTTAATCTGATTATATTCACAGCAGAAATTTAACTTTAGTAAAGAGTGAAACTGTGCGGATGTGTGTATATGTACATGAGAGAGGGATATTGACTAGAATAATCACTACCTTGGGAAATGCATTTGATTAATTAACATACAAGCAACTAAATAGTCTAAATTATTTCATATTTCTGACTTAAGAGCTAGTGTTTGATTAGACTGTCATGGAAACTGTCATATGTGATCTGAATAGTATTTAACAATGACTTGCTTTAAGAATATATAGTCTTTATACGATAACAAAATCATAGCCCCAGAGGAAAGAATTAGAGATAATTATCTCATTTTTTTATGAGAGTGAATTGAATTATTAGGCATTAAGTCTTCCTGAAAAAAAGTCGTGACTACTTCATTTTAAATTCATACAGCTAACATTATTATTACTGGCATCCAGTCTTACAATGATTACTCTAATAGAATGACTGACTGCCAAAGTTAATTTCTAGAGGTTCAGCTAAATGAGAGTCTTGAAATTTGGCTCATTTTGTGTTGCCAACTCCACTAAGCTTAAATACTTGACCTTTTGCCCTCCCATCACATACCTATTACAGACATAATGCACTCTCAAAACTAGATTATCTGCTAGAGCATAGTACTAGCTCTGGGGTCAGTGAGTGATACAAAGGGCATTAAAGTGTAAATGGATGCTGAAGAATGGGCAGACTGCCTGCAGCCGGTCAGCCCGCTCCACAAAATGTCTTCCCGAATCCATGCAAAGCTCTCTGAGCTTGCTCCTGCTGCTATTCCTTTAGTGGGGGAAGGCTGAACAGGGATGGAGACTAAGGACATTGTATGTTTCTGTGTTCAGAAGCAGCACCTGAGCAGTGAGTGGCTGGGAACAATCCTGGCACTCCTCTTCAGTTAGACACAGACAGGTCAATTAAAAAAAAAAAAAGCTCTCACTTTCAGGCAGCTGCAGAAAGAAAGTTAGTAGCTCACTCTTATTCCATCATACTGACAACCACAGCATAGCTTCATTGCAGTGTCAGAAAAAGGGTGCTAGACCCTAAGGAGGCACTAAACAGCTAGGTCTCCAGCACTGAACCCTTTGCTATGGTGACAGCATGGGTGACCACAGCAGGGGCCAATTAAAGCCTAAACTGCAAGCTGGGCAGACTCTAGCCTGGCCTAACCAAAAAGGTACACCATTTAGAAGGAAAGCACACCTAACCTCAGCAGAGAAGAGCATGGTCCCCTTAATGGCACAGCTATGCTCCCGTAAGGACAATTGCTCTGTGCCATATCCACCTACTGTAGTTAGCCAGAGTATGAGAAAAGGGAAAAAGGAGTCTTAGAGGGTGATAGGGTTACAGGAATAGAATTAATTCCTTCAAACTAACATGGTTATTGACAGATTTCAAGAACTGAGGAACACTTCTGTGCCACTTCTGTAAAGGTGGGTGCTATCACCTACTAAGCAGGATAAAAACAAAGCCATAGGGTGAATGAGCACCAGCACAAACATTGGGGCCTAATGTTCCAAGCACAGAGGATGTTGTTTAGTAGCAAAACCAGGAAAGAAAACAGGACTCCCTAGACTTGAATATTTTCCAAGAAACCAATTTCTCTAGTGAACTTTATTGCCTTATAATCAACTCTATCTCAAACAAGAAATGTCTGAAAAACTCAAAATTGGGTAAGTTCCGTCACTGGCCTGCTAGATGAAAATGAACAAGTCATTTCTTTTATGCTCTTCCTTAGCTTCACAGCTGCCGTATTGGCAAAATGATGCCTGCCCTCTGTTTTGATCATATTGACTCCAATAGCGAACTACATGACTCATCTTTCTAGTATTTGAGGGACTTCTTGTACCAATAGATGTTCTTAACTGTATTTTTATGGAGTTCCATTTTTAATGTATACATTTCTCTCTCTTCATTGCCTGGGTGATCTTGATTTATAAGCACTGTAGGTCAACTATAAAAAAAGTTTTGATTTTCTGAGATCTCTCTTCGAAAATGAAATGGCTGTTTTGAGAAGTAAAAACTGGCATAGAGCAGAGAAAAAAGTGGAGCACATATAAATAAATACATCCTTGTAGCCATAGAAGAGTGATGATGACGGTTATCAAAACTCGATATGACCTTTATTCCCTCTGCTTCTGGCAATTTCTAGAAACCAGAAAGCTTTGCTGCAGTTACAGCTGAAAACCCAAAGGCATATATGTAGCTATTATAGTGTTTCCATACTGAGATGTTCCAAAGCTAGGAAAGCTTTTATTGAGCTGAAATTTTAGAACTAAAACTGAGAAAAAATAATCCTTGCACACTGACTAAGATTTTAAAGAAACATAACAGGTATTGAAAATTAATAAATTGAGGGAGTTTTGGCAGATCTCATCCTTATTTGCATGTGTGGATAGCACAATAAACCAACAATTCTGATTGTGAGATGTCTCTCAAAATAAATAATAGTGTTACATTTGGTTAGAACAGAATGCACACAATGATCATTTCAATATCATGCTGAGCCAGTAGGATACTGTCTGAGCATTTTTTTACCTTCTTAAATGTTTCACAATTCCTCCAGCAATTTCCTCTAAAATTTTTACTAGCTTTACTTTCACCTTCAATTAGGTCATTCTAATCAAAAGCCAAATTAAAACACTGAGCCTAAGCAGCTTCTAACATATTTTAAATGTTACTTTAATGAAAAAATTAAAGCCAGAGTACATACAATGGTCTTCCATCAGCCTTTGTTTTCCACTTCATTACAAAAATGAATAATATGTTATCTTAGATGACTTGGAAATTATCTTTACCAGAACTTCTTATTTTAAAAGACAATATTGCTTGTTATGAATTATTGATCTATTAATTATGGATTTCCTTCTTTAATGTCGAACTGCAGGCATATTCTGGGGCATAAACTTTATTAAATGAAAGTAAGAATGCTCAGATTCATTTACTCATCTTGCTGCTCTGCTAAGTCAGTTAGTTTCTGAACAGTGGTTTTATGTTTAAATTTCCTATGCACAGCAGAGAAGCTGTGAACAGATAAGGAAGTGCTCCACTCCCACTTTTGTTCTCCATTCCACAGGAACACTGTGACTAAACAAGGGAAGAGGAAGAGGCACAATTTCAACGGTCCGTGCATTTCATCTGGGAAAGTCCCTTTCATTCCTGCCCTCTCCTCTAAGATGACTAATAAATGTGGTGTAACAAAGTATTGTGACCTGCATTGCTGTGGCTCAGTCATTGTCTTCTGAGAGGTGAAATGAAAAACTAGCTAGAATTAATTTTACTGCATTTAGATAGAATTACATAAACTAGATACAGAGATACCAATTAATATTTTAATAAGTTATTGAAAAACTACCTCAGCCTAACCCAATCAGTTACCTTTATGAATCAAATACCCTTATGACCCCAAAAAGCACACCAAAAGGTTAGGTGTTATTGCAGTCTTTGGGTATATTACATCAGTGGATTATAAACTCTTGTCATTAGCTAAAAAACTTTTGATGGTTAAACATCATATAAGCTGTTTCTACACAAAATTGGTATCACCTCTCGACACCAAGTGATTTCACACCATATCAGTTATTTCTCATTTTCTTGCAATATTTTGAAACCAAAATAAAATAGCAGCAGCATGCTACATTTAACCGAAGAGTAAAGTAAAAGTAAATATGTAGCATGTCTATCTGGACCAAACTACTACTGCTGCGTGGCTTAGAACAGATTTAGTATTAATAATCCAGGCATCAGAACATCAGAAAAAATACTGGCAAGTGTTAAAAGAAAGTGTAAGCAAACCATACTTTATCCTTATTGATATTCCTTATACTATCTGAGTGAGCCACCTGTTGAATATAAAGATTGTTTTTGTGTTTACACAAAACAGTAAGAAAGAGTTTGGAGGAAATCAGATGCAAACACTCTATGTTGCAAAACAGAAAATAAAACAGTAAGAAAGGAAATTAAGAAAATCAAGAAGGAAGATAAACTTCAGTTGTGTAAGCTGCAGCAGTAAAAGACTGCAGGCATGAACCATAGAAAGGAGACACCTTTCAGTACAATATAAGAAAGTCGGCAAAGTCTTACAAGTAAATCAAAAAAGCAACACTAAGTTAATGGTTAATCATTGAACACCTAGATCAAATGAAATCCCAACAGCTCTACTCTGAATCCAACTGATCCATTTTACAGAAATAGGTGTAGAAAAAATACAGAACTACTGTCCTTCAAGGAAACTATTGCATGTATATATATCATCACTGCAACAAATGAGAAATCTTACCATTGGTTTGCTGGCTTTCTCCCCATACTGTTTCACCAGTGGTATTTACACTTTTCTCCAATTCCATAACTCATTGTCCTGAACATAGTCTCTCTTTGAAGGGGGCAGGATTTTGTGAAGAATTGTAATTTATATTTGTGCAAATTAAAGGGATTTCATTTTCTTGTTAAGTGTAGAATGAATAATCAAACCCAAATTCTATATGTTTTACTGTAAACATTTAACAACAGTAGCAACAGAAAAAACTTTAAGGAACATGAAAAGACAGTACTACAATGCTGCAGATATTAATGTGATGCCATTTTGGCAGCATGAGCTCCACCTATTTTTCACATCAGTCGTACAGTTCTCTCTTCTCTGGGAAAAAAAAATTCTCACATTTCACTACAAAAGAGTGCAGCAAGTTATAATTGGGAAAAATGAATATCCCTTAATAGTGGTTCCACTGTATAAAAAAAGCAGCATAGCATGCTGTTCACATCCTACCATGCTCCATATAAATTGCCCAAAATGAATGATGAGCTTCTTTTAGTGAGCTGGAGGGAATGTGGAGGGATATGACACTTTATGCATATTTGGAATCAATTTCCTTAAAAGAAACCACTGTGGGAATTGGTCAGGGAAGCTGGCTATAAAATAAGAAAAAAGGCAGCAAAAAGGGAGCCTTTTCCTTCAGGCAGGTTCCAGCATTCACAGAATCTGTAGCAATCTGTCTGTGCACACAGGAGAACAAATGAGGTAGCCTGTTTCTCTGCTGGCAGTGAGAATCAGTCTTGCTCCATATTGCACGTCCAAAGCCACACAAACATGCATGGGCCATGCTGAAGATTAAAAGTATCCAGCCTTGAAAGGAAACAGAAGTAATTATTTTATTAAAAATAATTATGCATATTAATTATACTGCTGTAACTGGCATCTGTCTTTCAAGTTTGAGGGAGGCTTTTGCAATCTCAGTGGAATCTATCAATTTGTCTTGCCCAAATATAAGTAAAAGAGCCTACAGATTAGTGGAGCTTGATTTTGCACTGTGTAGAACTCACTCTTTTCATTCAGTCAGTTTAAAGATAATTATTTTTTTCTTAGTAGCAGAGAGAGGTGTAATCTGTACTTCCCTGTCCAGTCTCCATTTCAGCTGAATGAAAGGTTCACTGCCAGTGGGGAAGAATCAGGGAATACACTCAAATTACCACAGTCTCCACAGCCTTACTCTACAGTACTTCCTAATGAACGCCCTTTTCTAAGGTTGCTAAATCAGGCAGATATTTGATTTGAGAACCCAAATATTTGTGTCACATATATAATCAGCGCGAGCTTACATTGAAAACCCACTGGGCTTTGTGGTTACCCAGCCACTGAGGAAGTTTTTTGCTTTTTTTACCAAAAAAAAAAAAAAAAAAAGACAACTGCATCTGCTTTAGGACCTGATTTTTTTGCCCCTGAAATAACAAAAGGTAAAGAAACAGTCTTGTTCAAGCAGAGCAGAATCTAAACCAAATTTTCACTACTGCATTGAATACGTCCTCAGAGAGGATGTTATGTTATAACTGTTCCAACATCAGCAGCTCCTCATTCTTTTTTTCACAGAAATTTATAAACATGACCAAGAAGGAAACAATCTAATATCTACACTGATCCTTATTAAGATCTTTGAAACACAGGCAGAATCAAATTGACACACAAGAGAAGAAAGCAACACTTGTGAAAATACTGAAGTTCTTTTAGTCCAGTTTAGGTTTTTCTTTTTCCAGGTTAACATATGGTTCCACAAAACATAGTTTCTCCCTTTCCTCTGCTCTGTACTTACAGTTCCGCATTCAGTTCTGCAACGTGACACAGATTCATCGTATGATATGCACCTTCTTTGGGGGATTTACTGAACCTGAACTCTATCTCTTGTCTGTAGATGGAAATAGGTCCACAGAGGTAATTCAGATTTGAAGAGGACTAAATGCTCTTCATGAAGAGCCACTCTCTCCCCACTGAATAGAGAACCACAGTGACTACACACCTAACAGGCACTTCAGCTGTGGGGGGTTGATGCAGACTGCCTATTTACATACTTAAAATAAAAGGCCCATTTCCCTTCATTAAAAAATGATACTAGACTTAAAATGTTTTTTAGTGAATATATTTCAAGTTGGAATGATAACTTGGGATACATATCTTGGAGTGCTAAATTTGGGTAAGAAAAGAAACATGGTTATGGAAAATCAGGCTGTAGACCAGAAAACACCACCAGAGGAAGAAGCCTCATCAGCTTCTTTTGTTTCTCCAAATCTGCAGTGAAAAATTTCACCTTTCCTACAAGATATCACTATTCTTATCAACACCTCAGCATTTAAGCAACCAAAATTGAAAGCAGCTAAACTTCAGTTCAGTTTTATTTGCCCTCATGCAACAGCTCCTGAGCCTAATTTGATACAAACAAAATTGACTTTGTCTTTTTATGCGGAAAAAACTGAACCTCTGTACCTTCAACTGCCCCTTTACCTCTACTACGGCTTCATAAGACATCAAAACTACAGCAAAATTCAATTTCCTCTGAACAGTAGCCTATGAAAGAGGAAAAGGATCTGATTAGGGGAGACAAAGAGATGAGGTGTCAGTTCCCATTTTGAAACGAGTTATCAAGAGACACCACTTGAGGAGAGAGATTGAATGAATATATTTCAGTTCTAACAGGTTTACTCCCTGCAATGCCACTAAACAATGATTATAACATATGGTAAGTGATCCAGGGAGGGCCTGTATAAGTAAAAAAAAACACATTCTGAAAGGGACAGGAGCTAATGCCTCCTTCAGTGACTGTAATTGTGTAGAGGGCTATAAGGAAATATATTATTTTCTCATTACCTTCCTAACTGCTTTGTTACGTAGATCAGACACCTGAAAATTTAACACTGTGCAAACAGGATTAGATCATGCCAGGTTTAGTTTATAAATTACCATCCCTTTCTTTGCTTTAGTTTAATCATTAAAAAAACATATTATGTATTGGCTTTCTTTTGCCACTTCACAGTACAGCTTTTAAAGTGACAGATGTGACACTTTGGCAAGCTGCAAACATTCCTCAGCACTTTCATTACGAAGACTCATTTCAAGGGGTTTGAAATATAGCTTGGAATTAAAGACTTTGCTGTATAAAGGAGTCAGTCTCAAACCTGGAAGGAAAAGGAAATGAAAACTAACAAACACAATGGCTAAAGAAGACAAAATACAAATTTTCTTCAAGCTGTTAGAGCTACATGGTAGGGAATTGAGTGGATGGTAGTTTTCTCTGAAAGAATTCAGAAGTTTCTTTGTTTCCCCTAACGTCGTGAAATCAAAGTGTTCTGAACAGGAGAGAAACACCTCACCATTTATTTTCTCTTGAACTCATGCACTGGACTCCTGTACTTGTTATAGGCTAAACATTCACTTGCATAAAGATGTGATGCTTGTCACTAGCAAGTAACCCAACAACTAGCTTCATCAGGTTTCTTCCCCCTTTCTCCTTTCTCCTGAGAACGGTACATTTTTGAGCTATAATTTATGGGAGAGTACAATGACCAATTTAAGTCGTGGTTGGAATTATCATTTATTAAATATGCACAACTTTTTTTAGTTAAAACCAGCTTAAAATGTCTTAATTTCTTCAGTGTAGTATTATACAATAGAATACTCCAGGAGAGTTCTGTGCCTGTTCATGTGTCTAATTTTGATTCATACATCTCATTTTGTGCTTTTGAACAGTCACATGCATTTCAAATATCAGCCACTTTACTGTGGTATCTTTCAATTTCCCTGTTATGCACAGGCAGTGTGATCCAAGTGATGGAATTACTCATACTTAGAAGTACCTTACATGATCAAACAACTAGTGAACAGTGCAATGTAAGCTACCACTGTATCAGTAATTAATCTTCTAGCGAAAACTTTTTGAATAATAAGTGCATTATGGATTATTATACTGCATATTCTAATTTGGAAGCCAAAAATTATAGCACTGAAATCTATTAAAACAATGATTTCAATTAGGGAAGAGAGAGCAAAACCCTGAGCAACTTGGTCTGATTTCAAAGCTGACTCTGCTTTAAACAAGTTGGACTAGAAACCCCCTGAAGTCCCTTCCAACCTGAGTTACTCTATGGTTCTATGGAGAAAGGTGCCATCACCTAAAATGCCAGCCAGACTTTCACTTAGACAACCCAGAAAAATGACATCAAAACCAAAAACCAAATATCCAAGAGAGAGAACAAGTTATTCCAGCAGAATCACATTTGGGCTTCAGAGAATTAAAAATCACACCATAACAAAACTTGTACCAGTTAAAAATCACCAGGAAAGAAACCTCTGTGGCCACACAGCTGATCTGCACAGAAATCTTGGCACAACTGATATCTGAGAGAGTTGCAGGAAAACTAATAGTGAAGCTGATGGGCAAATCTAAGATGACAGAGTGCACTGGAAAAAATCCAACGCGTTATGGCGTTTAGCAAGACCAAAGGAGAAATGTCAGAGAAAGAGATATATTTGCAAACTAATGTTCTGTTTTGTAGAAATGTTTTTGGCAATGATGTTCATTTTCAGATAGTTCAGCCAACTTCTTATTTAAAATAAGAATAATAAAATAGAAGACTTTTTTTACAGAAATGAGAAGGTATTTTCATTGGGATTTTAAAAAAATATTTTCTATTCCTTTTCTTTCTATTCTGTTTCTGTAAACTTTCAGGAAATGTTCACTTTTCTTTTCTCCCCCCGGCCCCGAGGATGAGAATCCTGATACCACAATATTCACGTAAGCTGACAAAAATAATGGATCTTTGTGTGAGAAGCATGACTAACCACTGTGCAACCACATACTTTTAGAACAATCTCTTTTGGCTCAACCAGAAAGGATGTGTCTCTCCTCCCAGACATACACTTAAAACAAGATAAAATTTCTGAAAAAGAAGCACTTCTGTTCACTTTTCTACATTCAGCTCCAGACAGGACTTTTCAGAGGACAAGTTCATTAAACTGCTGCAGATGTAAGCATTCACAGCTTGATTTCAGTGGATTTCTATTTAAACTGATTTTCGTTTTCTTCCTGAAGTTCTGGGATGTTTCCAGTTTCTTATGCTGACCTGCTGATTTATCTCCAGCAAATCTTTATCACATCAGTTTACAGTTAGGTCTCACACTGAATTTTTTTACAACTTAATTATGACATAGACAATATTATTTCAGCATTACAAAAGGAACCCCAGGATTTTATTACTTGAAACATGGCCACTGGTGTTTTGGAAGCACTTTCTAAAAATTATGCGTAATTGAAAAAAGATAAAGGGTTGAAGAACATCATGGCATCTGAGACTTGCTTGCTCTCATCAGACTCCAGACTAAAAGAAAAATCTCAGTAACAATATATTCTTTTATATAACACTTAAAAGTAATGCTCAGCATGATTTTTTCCACTTTTCCCTTGTGTTACTTTTTGCTTCAAGAGTCTCCTCAAATGCACTGAATGACTTTATTTTAAGAACTGGAACAAAAGTGATATAACTATAAAAAATTCATGCATATATTTCCACTTTATAGGATGAAACTTTCCATCTTAAGATATATCTGTTTAGCATTTTTGAATCATTGTCATTCCCTTTTTTATTTAGTTTTTTATTTAGAACCATCCCACTTAATATGGAAAACAAACTGTTTAATAGAATGGTGCCAGTCTGGTATTCAGACCATGATTTTGCTATTCTATTTAAAACACAGGACAATTATCTCCAGAGTTGCTTCATTCCAGTCTTACATCAGTTATGGGAAAGTTATTGCCAAACCAGCAGTTGTGCAATGATGTAGCAGCTAACAGGGGTATGGGGGCGCTGCTGAATACACACCTCTGTGCTCCTGAAGAGAGGAAAAAAGTAGGAATTTGCTGTCCACTACCAATGAATTCGAGGTCTGCTTTCTGCCCTTGTCTCTGTGACAACCGTTAACTACAGTTTGAGCTACCCAGATCTGCTGACACTGCAGTATACTTAGAACAAGTTCTGCTAAAGAATGATGCTGTATTTCTTCCAAGAAAACTATACCAAACCTACACTCTTACATGTGCCTAAACTTCCCTTTATGTGGGCATATTGAGACCAGCAGGCAAATAAAATAAAACCATACTAATTTCCAAAAAATTATGAGAAATTTACAGTTGTTCTCATTGGTAATTCTGGGGTAGTTAACTAAAAACATAAATATGTAATTATTTGATTGAGTAAAATTTATCCAGTTTGATCAATCTGGGAAAATTCTGAAGCAATTTGTGATCATTTGGAAAACAGAAAGCAATGTGTGATAACTAACACAAAAATTCTTGTCAAGCCAAACTGTTTACTTCTATTGCAGAGTAACATGCATTTCAGCCAAGGGAGAAACAATAAATCTTAACTAAAGTTTTTGAAACTGCCTCCAAGTGGTTTTCTGAAGCATAAGTTGGTTGTTGAAACTTCTAGAATGTGGGAATAAAACTTCACAAAGCAGTTGAAGACTAGTTACAAATGGTTTACTGTCAAAGTAGACAGCTGTACTAAGTGGGACTCTGTGAGGGTCTGCATTTCACCAGCAATTTGAATGGTGGAATGTGTCCTACACAAAGTTTATGTACATTAAATTTGTACATGGCAGGAAACTGAGAGGCATCACAAGTATATCAGAATTTATAGACCCCAAATAATTGTAGGTAACTTGGGTTACTAGGTATGGATAACTACTTGCACATATAGAATGAGCAGCAAGTGGGTAAGACAGCAGGTCTTTAGAGAATGATTTGGAAACTGCAAGCTGAACACACAACAGTGTAAGACAAGACAGGCAAATGGGCTGAGGCAAAGTACAGCGCAAGAGCCATGGATGGACCTTCTGCTTTAGTCAGCACTGGCATGTCTTCAAGCAAGTAGGCTTGGTTTCAGGCCAGGTGTGAAATGCTGTGTTTGCGTAACCAAAACAGAACTACAAAAAAAAAAAATCAGAGAAAGGGAAAGATGTCCTTCAACAATACCGATGCAATATTATATACAAGTCATTACATTCAAGTATTCAAACTATAGAAAAAAGGGAGCAGACACTTGAAAATTCCATCCACATCATAAAGGCCATAATCCATATCATAAGGCAAATACACAACACTTTCCCATAAAAGTCTACAGAAACAGGGGAAATATGATTAAACCAGTAGAAGACATTTAAAACAAATAAAAATAAGTACTTTACACAACAGGCAGTGACCTTCTGGAACTTGCTACAACAGGAGACCGAGGCGGCAGATGTTAGCTGCACTTTGGAAAAGAGGATGAGAGAAATATATGGATCCATAAGCAGATAACAAAAGGACTGAACCCTGTAAGGGACTGCAGAGTTAGGCATGTAAACTCTAACAGGTCTGGGTGCTACTGAAGTACAAGGGCTCAGAAAACAGCATTTCTCTGATGCAGGGAAGCATTTCTTATATTCTCAGGGAATGTGGAACAAGAAGAACTTACTCTGCAGCATCCTCTGCTTGCAATTTCATGTTGTTACAATAAATATAGTAAAGCATTAGAACACACCTTTTTGATAGTTATAGCAAATTAAATTCATAAAATAACAGAGATACAGTTGATTCTGCTCTAGGACCTGCATGACCTTTTAAGGTGTGTTTAAATCTGTGGTGCAGGACCATCAATATCTTAGATCATATTGGACCCAACAGGTCTCCAAAGTGCTGTTATACTCTTTACCCATCAATTTTGCAATCATTTTCCCAGATCAGGATGTGGTTTTACTTTATAAAGCTAGGATCCTTTGATCTGCCATTATCTTGCTATTCAGATTTCTGCTGTTGTAAAGTCAGCATTGGCTTAAATCACAACTCTAACTCTGTAGGCACCATAAGTAGGAGTATAGTTTTATTCTAAACTATATTTAAGAAGAAACTGAAGATACAAGGTAATCACAGAGGAGCCCAGAGATACATATCTTGAATTTGAACACTATTTTCAGCTTGCTGTCAAGAGTTCACTCAAGACTAGGAAAAGTTGGGTAAAGATATTTCAGAAATTGGATATAGCCTTTTATTATTTTCTGTCTCTGAGATACTTTAACAAACACAAAGGGATTAATAGAAAATAAATATAACAAGCTGCTAGTAAACAGATTTTTCCCAGAAGGGACTATGTCCCCTACTGACATGGTAAAAGGACATTACTGAAATAATAAATGAGTGCTGAGAAAGTTAATAGGAGGGTGATATATTTTTAGAAGCCTTTCACAGAGTTTCTTTCTGAAGTTTATTGTTACAGTCTGTACATTTATGAGATAAGATGAAATAGACTTGTTAAAGAAGAAATTATATCAGGATAGTAAAAAACATTTATGATGCAGATTACCTTTATATCTCAAAGAACACTAGGGACACTAGAGGAATATGATCATAGTCAAGACTGGTGTATTTCCAACCAAACCATAACTTACTGGCAGCTATAAACATAGTAAAGGCAGAACATGTTAGCGATATAATCTACTTGTATATAGTAAAATGAGGGAGAGCTGGCAGAGTTGATACATTCAGGTTTCTTATTTTTAAGAAAATAAGACCATTTTATACATTGCAAGACTAACAGTGGTGAAATCAAAGGATGGATCCTTTTCTTCTTGATGTGTATATACAAGAACACTAATGCAAATCCAAAAGTTTAGCACGGGGTATCTCAAGTAGTATGATTCTTAACTGGTCTTGCAAATAAAGGGAAGAGGCAATAGCTGAATGTATGCCTTTCATTTTCAGTCTGGAAATTCCAATGTGTTTAGAGCAATGGGTCCAATGACTCAATGAATAGCATATTTCCTACTGTAGCTAGCAATGAATATGTAACTCACTGATGTATCAAGTTCCCTAAAGTATTTTCCATATGTTTTATTAAATGTCCCTTAAGACAAAGTAAGATGTCAACATCATTAGCTACTCTACTATTGATCATAACTCTCCACTGACTCTATATTCCCTAGAAGATATTTTCACCATAGACTGAGTTAGGTCAGAGTATTACTTTTTTAGGAATTATTCTGAATCCTGTATGTGTTTGGACGAGCTCTCTGTCCCTTTGAAGCCAAGACTAGCCAGAAATGACTTACTGTTTGCATTTTGAGATACCTTAAGACTAAAACAGGGTACAGATTACCAGTTTATCACACTATATTCAATTAGCATGAAGCTGTATGTTTATTAGTAATTAATCTGTCCTAAAATTTATATTACTAACCACAATTACAGTCATATCTGAAATAACTGGCTCCTCTTCACTTTTGTTTTGCAGAAAGCTCTGTATGGAGTAATTTTAAAGAACAAGCTTCTTTTAGATGGTTAGAAAAATTAATCCTTAAAAAAAAATTAAACTCCAAGTTTGTAATTACCACAGCAACACTGTGAATTGCGTGGGTTGTGTGCAATCAAAACCAGAAGGACTATGTCATTTATATTAAGTACCTGGGCTAGTATACGACAAATGCAATTTCACTGCAGATATATGTGTCCTTATTTCAAAATAGATACAGTGTCTTAATAAATCTATCTACACAGATTCAAAAGCTAGAATATAAACTACACTAAATGGAAGAATGATACGATATAATGACTAGAAAAGGGCCTCCAGCATCTCAATCAAGTATGTAATCTATAAGTTTCATTTTCCCTGCCTGCAATTCCCTGTGCAGTTTCAAATATCTGATATTTTCCTTCACTTCTTATCCTAAATACTTTCAACCAATATTTGAGAAATAGGTAATTCATACATTTTCTAAGGACTGAACACCTCATGGGTGAATAAAGATTCCACCTGAAAATATTTAATTATTAATTAACTACAGAGTTTTCTGCAATTTAGAAAACAATTCAAAATGTTAGCACTTTTGGGAGAAATTACAAGCCACAAGGGATACATATTCCTTATTAATGCATTCTGTGCAAGACCTCAGAAATCAGTAGAATCCAGAGTCAGCAAAGCTTTGTAGGGCAGTGCATGTCCGAGCACAGCAGAGCCATAAATGCCTAAAAATTTCCCACTGTCCACTGAATAGCCTCAACTGGTTATTCTAGAGTGGAAATTCATCTCAGTCACAAGGTAAATTATTTAGGGAAAAGGGAAGTGAACTAACAGTAAGCCTGCACCCCACAGGCACCCAGATGCAGTAAGTGACCATGTATACTCTCCTACCTAGTACACTGCAGTGTGAAGTCGAGTAGATCAGCCATAAAAGCAGTAACACCTTAAGCTAAAAAGCTAAGCAGTAGCTTCTGGCACTGCCCTTCGCTTAAATCTCAATGAAAGAGATTACAGTTAACACATTTTACCTCATCAATGCGATGGTAATTCATAAGAAAATAAGGCCTTCCTCTAGTTGTTCAGTCCAAATAGCTAGGAGGCTAGGGTAAAACTGTAAAATTATTATATTTTGACAGATATCACATGTGGCAGTTGCAGCTACACTCAAATCTTTCTACGAGACTTTTCTTTTTATTTAATGAGAGATGAAAGATGCAAATAATTGCTGAGTGGCACTTCCATCATCTATCACTGGTGCTTCTTTCATCAGTGTGACAGGACCTCCAATGCCCAGAGACAAGATGAATTGTTTATTGAGATAGAGTGTGCTGGAAAATAGAATTAAACCGAAATATACCTTTAATGAACATTCATTAGGCATTTGAGAACAGATGGCATTGCTAGAACAACAAAATGCCAAAAGATTAACATGAAAAATATTGTGAACCAGTCATCAGGGAGTGCTTTTCCTCCCCATGCCGTCACACAAATGCAGAAAAATTAAATATTTTTCAGGTGTGTAAAATAGTATCCTGTATCTAGAATCTCTTGCCCATTATTATTAGTTACTGCTGTCAGGTTAAAGACAAATGCTTGGAGGTAGGCTTGTAAATCAATTGTTAGTCTGAAAGACGTGATTACCATAGACAGAAAATAATTACAATCAAAGAAAATTTGGGGAGAGCAGACCTATACCCTACTCAGGAAAGCTGACAATGCTTATCCCTTCAACCCATTTACATTCCAAGTCACCATCAGTGATAATAATGACAGACACCTTGGTGACTTAGAAGAAGTAATAAGGTAAAACACAAGGCCCAGTGGAATTATCTCTTTCTTTCCACATACATTTTCCCCCTAAGTTTGCCGCCTCATAGGCTTGGTTATTATTCCAAGAAGAAATATTATGTATAAAACTACTTCAGCTTTGACTTCCCTCTGTCATTTGCCCTTTTAAAAACATCATGTCACCAGAGCAAGAGGATCCTCAGCTTGGCAGAACAAAATAAATATTTTTTTTTTAAAAAAAAAATCAATTACCTAAACGTTCTACTTCATTTCTCAGTAGATAGGGCTTTTTTTACTTCTCCAGTTTAATTTTATATTGGACCAAAACTGGAGTTTCAGTTGTGTGACACTGTCAGTTCATTTGTAAAGAACAGTGAAAGCAGTTTCAATGGGGATATATCTGTGACAAGTGTCAGAGAGCAGATGGAATATTTTTGTCATTCAATATCATCTTCATTATACCTATTACTGATACTTACTGGTCTTTTGTAAGAACCTTTCTCACATGTACTTGCACTTTCTAATTTCTTCACATCTCACTACTAAAGAAACATATCCGTATCATATATCCACATGACTTTGAAATAAAGAACCATAGGCAATAGCCTTCTTTAGCAGGCTCAAATATCAGGTGGGGAACCAATGGGTTCTCTCTGGTTCCATACCAGACTTGGCAAGTGACTATGGGGAAATCACCTATGATGGTTAGAGATGCTGTTGCTAATGCAGTCCGTTTCATCTTTCTGTGATTTTGGTGTGAAAGATTTCTTTGTGCTGACTCTATTTCTGTACTGTAAAACACAGGTATGGGTCACCTGCCTTTGAAAACTACAGATAAGCAATGCAGTGTAAATGCCAAACCAAATTATTTTAACTCTCAGTTACAAGCAACATTTCCTTTGACAAGAGTTTTCAGAGTTTTCCTAGTGATTTATCTACACAGTTGTCTACCAACCAGGGGCAGCTGATGCCCAGTTTGGTCAGAAATGAGAACAAAAACTGAAGGATGTCTGTTTTCCTTCAGATGTAAGATGCACATTCTATAAAACTACAGCCCAGTGAAAACTAATATCAATAAAAAGACTGTTCGCTATTACAGAAGAAGGTTGTGTGGATATTATGTGTGATATAAAGTCCATTGAAGAAGTATAAGGGAGGCATACCTGTCTGAGTAAGGGTGGCTTTTTAAAAAACATTTTAAGACCTTTTAATTTTAAAGCTGTTCTATAAGAACAAATAGTGAGTCCAAGAAACATCTGAGAGGCATGTTTATTAGGTTCTTATGAGGGTCTGTCCTTTGGACACACCTGTATAGCATAATGGAGCAGGACACAGAGGCACTAAGTGGTAAGTACAACACTCTACCCATAACAATATACTTTAACTCTTACTAGATCAATGATGTGGTAAATCTATTAACCTATTAATTATTTGAGTGAGTGTATATTAATGGAGGGTTCCTGTTCACGGGATCTGAGCTGCTTTGCATTGTGTGGATTTCACAGGCATAGTGTATAGTACCTCAGGCGCCTCCAAGTTGCCTTAGGCAAGGTCCTTTTACCAGTTTTCTACTGATGGAAACTGTGGGTAATCTTCTTGCAGCAACAAAGATGATGACAACCTGTCTAACAACTTTCTTAATGGACTAAAAGGATTGTGCATCACAATTTCTAAGTGTACATATTTTCCTCCTCTGCCTCCCAGTCTCTCCAAGTCTCTTCAGAAGCAGCAAGATTACTCATTTTGAACTTTCAGCTGGAAGAAGGAGAAACATCTGTTTATGTTACGTAAGAGAAAAATATCCAGCAGTTGTAAATACAACAGGACCTTGGTTGTTAACTCTACTTCCAGCAATCAGATGATGTCTTGTTGAAAACTAACAAGTCACTAATTCTCACTCAGAAAATATTCTCTTCATCACTGGGTGAGTCTAACTCAAAAGACATGTTTTAAATTAGGTAATTTCCCATGTACTCATAGCATCTGATTACTTTTATTAAAGCCCAGCTCCCTCTGTAAAATTACTATAGTCAATAGTCAAGATTTCTTTCATCAAAAAGTATGTTTTCACACCAAAACTGCAAGAAAAATAATAACTGCTTCTATATTGTTCTTTTTTAAAAAAACAATTTCTTATGATTCTTATAATGTCATAATTTATGCAGATGTTACAAGGATTTTCAATCTCATGGGCCTGAAGTAACAAAAACAATTTTGTATACAGTTCATAGAACAGAATATGTTAACAGAAAGTATACAGTTATTTTTATGGTTTGAGCAAGGAGTGGAGCTCTGTAAGATAGGTTATCTACTTTCAAGAATCTCTTAATTTACTTTGTAAAATGACATCCCTTTCCAAATATTACTGCAGAGAAATAATGGCAAGTGGATTTGACAATAAAAACACTACTGTAGTTGAATTATCTCATCTTCTGAGATATACTTAGTACATACCAAAGCCAAGAGAAAATCAGAAGGGAAATGATTGATAAGGTCAGGGGAGGTGGAAATCTGTCTCTTTAGGGGAGAGAGAGACAATATAGCTAATCAAAATTATAATACTTTCCAATTGCGATTCCCAATGCTCATTGAAGGGAGTATTGCAAGTTATGCCCTTATGACTGTTTATATAACAAGCAATATAATACATGTAAAATGCACAGATTTTTAAGGATTCTTGCTATATGTGTCTGCCTCTACAACACAATGTGAAATGCAGCTCAATTCTGTCAAGGAACACGATATCAAAGTATACTATCTTAGAATTAGAAAGAAACAAAATAATGTCACATATGGCAACATTGGATTCTGAGATAAATTATTTACTTTGTTTTGCAGTACTGAAGAGTAAGGTTGTGCTGCATGTTTTCCAAATCTCAGATTTCACTGTTGTGGAAAAAAACCCACCACCACCACCACCACCCCCCCCAAAAAAAAAAAAAAAAAACAAACCAAAAAAACAACCAAACCAAAAAAACCACCACGCACCACAAACAAAAATGAACCAATCAGTTCCTTGCAAGACATGGCAAGAGCAGGATAAGAAGTTCCTGTCTCCACAAATACTCAAACAGGATAGATATTCTATACGTTTTATCACATAACATCAGTTCAGATCTTATTTTTTGTTTAGAACTTACATATAGCACAAATTACACCTTACATTTGTAGTGTTGTATTTAGTTTCTCCTAAGAGTATCACCATGTGGCATAAAGAATGCTTATACATTGTGTTCATTTTTATTTACGCATTCCATAATTTTATATTAATTCTTTCAAAAAAACAAGGAGAGATCAAGTATTGTTTACTTAGCAACAAGCCTATAGATGCCTGAACAACCAAGAACACTAAAGCATACTGAGGGAAAGATTTTTCATATAATAGCAGATAATTGTTGGAGAGAAATTAGAATGTATTTAGGTAACAAGATATTAATAAATCCAGTCTAATAAAAGTAAAGATTATTTGTTTTAATTGCAATTCTATAATACAATTAAAGATTATTTATTTTTAATTGCAACCTTCCTTTGAAGAGCAAACAGAAAGCCTTGTTATTGGTTTCCTTCTTTATTACCTCTCAGCGACCGATTTCCATACCAAGAAGTGTTCATTTCACATACAAAAGCATATTTCCTAACTTTGAACATTCTCTATACACCCAATCATTTTCTTTTTTTTTCCAAATACTGCCATTTTTAGTTCAGATACAGATCAAAGGACAAAAAAAAAACCACTTGAGAAAATCTCAAAACTCAATAACAGCAACTACAGTGAATGTACAGTTATTGACTTTATACTTCTAACATCAGCAGTCATTTCACTCCCTCTGTAGACAAGGGAAGTAGCCTTCAGTGAGTTAAATTCTTAATTTGAATCATAACCTGAAAATCATCCAGGTAAACAATCTTATTGATATGAAAAAAATGTTGAAACTTGGTTTAGTTTCAGCTTTGTTGTTTTGGGTTTTTTTAAGTCAAGAGACTAACTATTAATATCTGACAGATGAAGACTCAATAGAGTTTTGTAAATTCATTTAATGAGTGAAAAAGTTTTACCATTAAAAGACTGAGCACCACATTTAGATGACACTTTCTCTAAACTCTGGCTCACTGTCAGACGGGGTGAATGGTCTCTAAGGTGACTTTCCACTAGCTTTGATGGAAGATCGGCTTCTCCCATTAGAAGACAACTTTTCAGAAACAATCTATTGAAATTGTATTTTGATATTGCCAGGACTGAATGCAATTTAAACACTTCTTCTGTCTGGATCTGTATGTCTTCAAATGTAGAACTTTTATCTGATGTATTATTTGTACATTTCACTAGAACAAAACTATTCCTTGTGTAATGAAAATGGCAGCAAAGACCACACTGAATCTTTTCCACCTACATATTCTTAAATATTTCCTGAGAGAACTGAAGTTGCGATTACAGTCAGTCTTGATCACATTGAAAGTTTTTCACAACTCTTTTGTGAACTGGTTAGATAAAGGATAGCTTAATTTTCTTCTTTAACTTTTAAACATTACACAAAATACCTACAAACTAGTAACAACATTTTTAAAGTTATATCAAATTTCTATACATTGCTACATTTTAAAACTTCTTCTCCTGCTTTTTGTTTAAACATATTCAGAGAATGGGTTTTGTAAAAAAAAATCATATCAGAGATTAATTCTTCATCAAAGAAGGCCAAAGAGGAAGGATGGATTTAGTTTGAACTGTAAGTCAACCGAACTGCTGGCCTTTTAAAGGCAAGAAGGTTGTAATTGAGCTTGTAAACTGAAATGTGGGGAAAAGCTAAGATGTACAAAAGAGCATATCTTTTACAGAACAAGCCATACAAATTCACTAACTCATGAAGAATAAGAAATAGTCATGCAAGAAATGCCAAAGTACCATTTAAATGGAACACCAAGAGAACCAAAACACATACTTTAAAACCAATGCTAAAAATCTAAGAAATAAGAGAGTAAAAAAGGAATTTCTAGCTGAAAATCAATAAGCATGCTGAAAACTTAGTGGAAGGAAAACACTATCACAGAGAAATATCAAGGTATGAGAAATAGAAGAAAGAGGGAGTATGTTGTGCTAGTGATGAGGCACTCTGTCTTTAAAAGGCTGGTCCTATTATGACAGAAAGAGTATCTTTATGCTACCTCTATACATCTACTCACATTTGAGGTTAAAATGGAAAGGTTCAGAGAAGCACTACAAAGTAGAGAATGGCTTCTGGGTGAGGAAGAAATAAATTCAGACTTTTTAGACTGGACAAGAGACAATGGGGTTCTGTACAATCACAAGCTGCAGGAACCGTGATGCTAGGCTGAGCTGGCTGCTCACGCCCTCTCTGAGAACAAGCGAGAAGAAGCCAGTAGCCAGGCTCAAATCCAACAGAAAGAGGAAATTCTTCATGGAACAAGCTATTAGAGAGTGAATGAATGCACAAGCTCAAGTTCAAAGAAGAAAATTGCTGATAGCTACCAAATAGATATGGACAACAACTAGGTCTGCAGCCTAGAGGAGTATTAAATGAGGTGTGCCTGCCTAATCTCACTTTACCTCTATGACATGCTTATAACCAGTTAGAAGCAGGGTACTGGGGGGAGCAATCTTTTGGTCCAACTTAATACAGCTGTTTTTCCAATTGCAATTTGAGGAGCATTCTAGTCACAATTATATGCTCGTTATCTGTCCTTGATCACTGGGCTCACAGGGTATTACCTCTGCTTCTCTGATGAACCCCAAACCTGAAAGAATAAAAAAGTAATTTCTATGAAGTCTGCTTCCAAGCTCAAGTTCAAGTGTGCACACAAATACACATGCATACATTATTGTGAACAAAAATTTTCTCTCAGCAAAACACACGTGCCCACAGTGTGAAGGAAAGCTCATGCATCCCTAGCTTGTACTTTTTTTTTTTTTTTTTCAAAAAAGGCTTATTCTGTCAAGATTTTGATCTGTTTCTATTCCTCTGAACCTTATCCCATGAGAGCAAAGAGGACATAAAATAGAACCAGTCAGAAATAGATGTCACTTCCATTTATACTAAGATTCATTTATTATAGCTAGATACAAAAAAACTAGAGTACAGAAAAAAATGACTGTTCTTGTCTTTACTCTTCCTGAACCTATCTAACCTGCATCTGGTTTAGCAAAATCAGTATTTCATTACACTATTGGTCATTCCGTACAATAACTCAGATCTCTGAAGGACGAAGAGCACATTCTGTCCTCTGAAGACTGTATGAATCACAAGAAAATTGCTACAGTTTACTCATATTTGTTAAACACCATTGTAATATATTAGCTTTATGCTGCATCATTTGTCTCTTACATTAGCATTAAATACAGGCAGCAGCAATACAATGATTATTCTGTCAGAGAGTAAATTTTTAATTTTACTGGCTACATCGGCAACTTTTATTAAAGTAATGCGAAAAGAAATGGCAAGCATGCTCTTTAGTCTTTAGATCCCAGATATTCAGGCAAACGGTATGAGCTATACTGCTTGCAAAAGCACTACATGGTGACACCCAATATTACTTTGGTCACCAGCTAGAACAGGAGTATCAAAATGATCCAACTAGAAGACTGCTAGCTGCGGCTAGATAGGCTTCTTGTCTATTTCATCTGCTTTGCATTACAAAATGGTCTTTGATGTAAGCCTTTCCTCACTGCCTGTATTTCTGATACCATTCTACTTTTTTTCATTTGCATTACAAGCAAAGACTATTCATTACTCTACCTGAGACACCTGAGAGGTGTACTAGTATGTCCTGAACAGCTGTCTTCCATATTCCAGTTATCAACCATAAAGAAAAAATAGGGAAAGTCACATGAAACCTTCTCAAATCCAATCTCACAGCTAGGCCACTGACCTAGAAAATATCGAATGTTCCACATCATGACTGCAGATGTTTCATGTCAAGTGTCTCATCTACCTGCAATACCAAACACACACCTCTGGCCCAAGAGACACTGCAGTTTCTCACATCATGTTTAGGCCAATCTCCCTTTAGTTTGACTCCACCAATATTTCCTTTCTTGCTCCTTAGTTTTCCTAGATGGACCTAGACTTACATAATCACAGGAAAGAAAAGATGCCATACAACAAAACTGGAGTTTTGCCAGTAAAACACAAGACAATCTGATGATCACAAACCTATCTCCAGCTTCATCAAATTCTCCATTTCATACTCATTTTCTTCTGGCTCTCTTTTGCTCCTTCTGCCAAGAACAATCCTCCCACTTCTTAAAATTGTCTCAATTTTTTCTGGAGTCTTTGTCACAGGCTTCCTCAGATCTCCCTTCTGTCATGGGAAACAGTCACCTCAGATTTATCTTTACTGAGACTTTGATCCAATTGCAGAGACTTCCTGAGTCTCCCAGAAAAAACATATTCCCAGCACAGTAAGTACTGATCTTTCCATCACTGGGCCATCTATCCATATGCCCTCACGTTTGTATGTTTTGATCATCATAAACCACAGTTAGCATTGGTTTAACATCTGTTCCCTTGGAAAACCTCTGTCTTTCTGAAGACACTGCTGAAATCCAAGAGAAGCTGGTATAGCACTATAAATAGGAGGATTAAGAGAGGGCACTGAAATATAAACTGTGCTAATAATGCTATAAATCAAAATAATGCAATGATGACTTCGGGAGCTGAGGTATTAAAAGGAGTAAATTCCCTCTAAGTCACTATAATGGGACATATGCATCAACATAATCTTGCTGCTACTGTACAATCAGCCACAGAAATAACTGCAGACAATTTACTTCTCCAACCCTTCTAACTCCTCAGTGCTATAAAAGCCCTGTGTTCTCACCCTTTTCAGACTCCAGTTCTTGACTGCTGTTCTACAGATGACTTATTCTCCCTCTCTTTCTGTAACACAATCTTATTTATATGTAAGAGACTATTACAACAACTTGGAACAAAGCCTGATTTTGTCAAGTAGTTGATTTAAAGGATTTGCATCTCTAAACATTGTGTATGCATTTTAATGTACTTAAATAAGAAAACCATCTGTACATTTCCTTCTTTGAAACAATGCTTGGCAAAAATTCATTACAATTATAAGTAGCATACCACTAAGCATATGGTTAAATGACAACATATTTGATTATTTCAAGATCAATTAAATTGAAAGCACTGTTTTGTTTAATATTGAAAGTAATAAATCAAAGTTTTATAATAATAAAAGACATCCATTTATAAAATAATGCTGCTTTGCCTCAGAAGAAAATACATGACCATTGTGTTTGAAGGTTTAAAGCTGTACATAATGTTAGGTTCTTGGCAGAGTTCAACATCCCACTTGGCCTCTTACTCAAGGAAACATTTGTTAAATTCTAACAATCTCAGACATTGTGCCTGGAAAATATTTACTACTTCTATATGAACTTTAGGAGACCCCATCTGAGCTGCATTATGTATTACTACAGTTCTTGCTAGCCCATAATGAAATGTCACAGTCCCCAAACGAAAGATATTGCATGAATGAATGCAATATCCCACTTCTTAATAATTTTCTTTTATTCCCAGGATAAAAGATAAAAAACAGGCAGGAGATCAGGCTTTATCATATAAAAAAAGAACTCGTATATAAAATTAAGCAATTTAGAGGCTTAGGTCCCCTTTAACATTTATTTCTTCTCAAATTTATTATGGAAGATGATTAAGTCTACCTTTCCTGTGAAAAATGCCCACATAAAAAGCATAATTGGGCATTATCTCTTAAGTCTTGAAAAAATTGCTGCATTTAGAATTAAAAATATGATTCCATGGAGCTGTTTGACCTGCAAATTCAACCTGGGATCTGATATTTAAACCACATTATTTCTTGCTTCAGTATCACTCAGTCTAATATTTTCTGTAAAAAATTGGATGGGTGATGCATGAAAGTTTCCAACACATTGTCTCAATGGCACATTTATTCAGCAGAATTAACAAGAAAACATATGGAAGTAAGAGAGGAAAATGAATGTATGACTGTCTCAATTATCTGTATAAGATAGTATCATATTAATACACGCTTCATGTGTGAAAATTAAATTAACAGAAGTAAATGCAGAAACATGTACTTTGGACACTGCTGAACTCCTCTGTAAAACAGCTCTTTCTGTTTTACCAGTGAGGGTGTGTAGGAACAAACCACAAGATGTCATCTTCAAACTGGCAAGAAAATATGTACGTGAAAATAAAAACATTAGATGGTCACAAGGGTGAGAGAAAGAGATATATCTGAACTTTTTGGTCCTGAAACACTAATTAGAAAGTACACATGTGCCACAACCATTAAAGACTTTGGAGTTTTGAAAGGGCCAGCTGGAGACATCAAGTAACACAAGCAACATGTCTACTGGTTTGTTAGTTAATAGAAGCAAGCTACTGGAGGGAAAAAAAAAAACCACAAAAAAAAACCCCGAACAACCTACACCTAACATTCAAATAATAAAAAAAAAAAAAAACACAACAAACCAGCTCATGTTCTCCTTTTGCATCATTTGTCAGAGGAGACAAATGCATAGCTGATGTAAAGCAAAGGCAGTGCTTTGCATATTCGCGATTAAAACCTAGTGTGGTGAAGGGCACAGGAACAGCCTAGGGCACAAGCAAACCTTCCCTCATAAGGTGTTTTGAATATAGAGTGCAAGAGAAAACATTTTCCAAGATCAGTGCATGAGAGCTTAGGCCGGTCAGCTCAACTCACTCAAGCAAATTGATGCAGCTTTTTTTCTTTTACTTACGTTCTCTATGTTTTTCATTGGAAGAACAAGCCTTGCTGTCCTACTCACTCTTTCTCTGATCAATCTTTTAAACTTACCAAGCTATATGGAAAATGGATTTTTTATTTGTGCCAGCATGAAGCCAAGGCACTGAATAAATCAATTTCTCCTCCTTTCTTGTCCTCTGAAAAAAGTATTTATTTTTATCAATTGAGTAATCTCAGTAAAAGAACCTCAGAGAAGCCACTTCAGGCTTCACTATAGCCACCAGATTAGAGTTCTCCTCTGGCATGCAAATGATGGGTTCAGACCACAATCAAGCACACTAGACATCCTAGCTCAAACAAAACTCTGCTATGATGTTCAATTAGATATCTACTCACTAAGACCTGCATAAGGACAACAAATGAACTTCATAATAATATTTGGCCTGGTTTTACTGTAATCCTGTTCTCTTAATCCACTGTAGCCTGACAATTCTTCTATGCTGTTTTTCACTGCCCTGCATAGTTCTTCCATAGCTACTTAATAAAACCTTACAAGAAATTCCATCTAGTTCCAGAGACTTGATAGCTTTAATTTGTGCTAAATTACTAAATGCTTCTGCCTCACTGGTCACAAAATCATTTGGAATACTGCATACCCAAATAGTGTCAGATGGCATATTTTTCCTGATCTCTCAAGTAAATACACTGGAGAAGTATCCATGTAATTTGCTTTATCATTCCTCCCATCTTATTTTCTAATCTCCTCATCTGATGTTTTAATTTCTTTCTTCAGTGAATTTGGTTTTGTTACCTAAAAAAAGTCCTGTATATGTGTTTCTATAGGTCTAATTTTAGTTCTCCTGGCATTGCTAATGAGTTCTTTTTATAGAATTCAGTGTCTTATTTTTTTTTCATTATTTATGTATTCTTCTGTTGCTGCTTACACTTTTCAAGTAGTTGTTGACTTCTATTCTTGTCTAAATTGGTCTAGTGATTTTATACTACATTTATTCAGGATCATTTCCTATGCTGAATAGATATTATATAAACTAGGATATTTGTTGAGTCCTTCATATTTCACTCAAGTTCATTTCAGTCCACTGGGAACTTTCAGGTGCTTTTTTTGTTTTCTGTTACAAACAATTATTGTGTAAAATTTTAAGCCTGAAGAAAGCAATGTTAGTAATGCCTTGAAATCAGAACATGAACTAGAGGTGCCTTCTCCCCTACCCCGATTCTGTTTTCTTGGAAAATGTTAATTGTTTCACTTTCTACTAAAAATTACTTTAAACTTTTAGTTCAACAGTCATTGTTTCATCATCTCCAAGAGTGACAAATAGCAATATTGTGCTCTTTGGATAAGCCAGGCAGCACAAATAGCATTTGGGACTGTCTCTGACACAAGCACAACTTCCTAGCCTAGGATTCAGGAGATTTGTGACATACAGCAGTGATCCAGAAATTTCTATTCTGACTTCTGTGCCGCAGGCGTCATTATGGGGAACACTGAGCCAACAAAGATGCTCCATGTCTAGAATTAAGGTCTCCTCTGAGCAGCTGTAATAAAAGGTTTCTAAATGAACGATGGATCAGTCCTTCAGGGAAGATTTTATGTAAACTGTAAATTATAACAGTGTCGACTCCTTCAGGCTAATCTCTGATTTTGACCATTAGTCCTTCTCTGCTGTAATGCAGGCCATAACAGATTCATTCACTTTACTCTTTTAATTATACACATCTAATGAATATTACTAAGCTTTGTTTCCCTCTTGTATTCTGTCTTTCTGAAATATTGCATGACCTGAGCTTACACCATCAATGATAGATCTTTAATGATCTGTAGGCAATGAGCCTCATAACTTCCTCTTGCCAAATAAGCTTTAATTTCAGACAATTTTATTACTCCTTAGCCTTATAAACACAAGCATGTTTTTTTTTAGAAGTCTCCATTCTTGATGCTTTATCCATCCCTTGTCCATTACATTTCTGCAGTTATAATAGCTTTATCAGAATATTGAACAAGAATACCCTAGAATACCCTTTAAAATACCCTAAAGAACAGACAAACAGGCCAGCATGCTGACTCTTGCAATGTATTCAAAACCACATGGTCCATAGATGATGTTTTACAATGTTTAAAAATGTATTGAAATGAAAATATCAGCGTACTCTTAGCTAGCATAAGGGTTTATCTGCTCCAAAAGAAGCATAAGGACCTTCATTTACCTCTGCACATTGAAAGCTTCTACAGGACTTTCCTTTGCATGTCTCAGACTGGGAAAGGTAGTCCCCTACAAAGCTCTCCTCCTTACAGTTACTTTCTTTCCTAACCATGGCATACACTGGGACCACAGGTTTTGATTGTTTGCTTTGCCATACCACTTTCCATTATTTGGAAAAATAATTTGTGATTATGACAGGCAGAGTTTAAAAAGAAAACCAACAGAAGTCTCCTGCTGACCCCAGGGCCAAACTAGGCAGAGAGGATGGAACATTATTAAGCTGTTTTGAGCTGATAGACAATTTCTGTCATAGCTGATAGCTATGTTGAATATTCAGTAGAAAAATCAATGTCCTGGCCCATTGTGAGTTGTAGGGCTGGATTATTATACTTGCATTGGCCCTATTATACTTGTATAAAGGCCCTATTATACTTGTAATGGGACTCACTCAGGTTGTTAATAGTGCCAAATATTGGATCCAGGCAGCACGGTAGAACATCTGTGATCCTGAGTGCTCTTACCTGGGAACCTTCCTCTCATTTACTAGTATACTTCAGGGGTGGGTAGGAAGTCAGGAAACGCCACTGACTAGTCAAACCACTAAGGCGGTGAGAGGGGAACACAAAGATATAGGAAACAATGCATTGTGTGACTTTTCAGGACAGATATTACCTTCTAGAGTGGAGGAGGGTTTTTTGTCATTTCCACATAACTAATGACATATGTGCATAGTCTGGTCTAATCTGCAATATTCCATCTCATCAGCTACAGGGTGCTGACCTGTGCTATTAACTTCTCCCATAGTCAGCTATACTAATAACAAAATATAATATCAATGCTAACACAAGTTACCTTAGAAGTTTTCTTGGCAAATACTCAGTATGCTCCTACGCTATCATGCAGAAAGATTGCATGGTGTACTCACGGTTTGCCAGGCACCATCAAAAGGACAGAGAGGCTAATAACTACATACTCCTCTAAGTTCTATAAACAGATCTTTGAAAGCAATAAAAGTCTGCCACAGTTCAATTAGAGAAACAGAGTCCACTGAACATATCAGCCCACAGAACCCTAAGGAAAGACACAGGAACATTTGCAACAAAAATACGTCTTTTCAATGGAAAATTGCAGTACTGACTTTCCTCAGCATCAATACTTGCATAAACAAGAAAAAAGGGAGCAACAAATGTGGAAATATTGCCGACAATATTTCCAGATGTCAGATATGTTCTGCTGGATCCGGAACAAAGAAAATGGGCAGGAAAATATCTTTGGTATGTCTTGATAGTTTAAAGTCTGTTCCTGTCAGCAACTTCTCAGAGACTTCATTGCTGTGAAGATGCTTTCACCCAGAGTTAGTTGGTGAGATGTCTATTTGGTTGGGAACCACAAAGATTTTGGTGCTATATGTAGGTGCTGTCATCCAGCAGAGGAACTGCAGGACTATGACACACTACTCTCTGCTCTGTTCCCATCTGCAGCCCTGAATCCAGAACATTTCAGTCTTGCCAACAGAGCCTTCTTTGGTCTATGCTGCTGTAGGAAGGCATAGTGGTGTGGCAAAAACGTACAGTGAAAAGCACTATTCATCCCGATACAAACACCCATGAATAGAACTGCTACCTTCTTTTGGACAATTAATATCTATCAGGTTAAATCTGTACCTGGATTCATATATGCCATGTGGGAACTTTTTACAAAAGAAAATACTGACTGAAAATTGTAACAAATCATGACAAAGTAACATCAAAGAGAAGAGAAGACAACCACCTGTGGCTTTGAGACACAATAATTTATCTAGCAGCAAAATCAGTCAGAAATATTGATCATAAATAAAATCTGGACTTTTCTTGCCATCATCATAGATGAATCTATCCAGTTTTGCATATTTATATCAGCTAGTAATAAATCATGTATATGCATGCAAGACCTTTAATTAAAGTACTCTTTTTAATATAAATAAAAAGCTTGTATATCAAGATGGAAGTCTACAGGTATATAGAGAAAAGTTCTTTACCTGTGGGGGAAGAATATACACTGAAAACACTGCAGTTGTATTTTTATTATAGAATTCTTGTGGATTTTAATATGTCATATCAAATATAATCAGATACTTATAAACAAAGACCTAACACAGAGCTCAAGATTTTTAAAAATGGCCAGTTACTCAAAGCTTGCCTGTTAAAAGCAGTTATAAATATTCAAGAGTAGCACTATGCCATCAGCAAATCACCACAAATATCCCCACATTAGTTAACGATGCAAATGGTTCCACATGGTCAATAGCCACAAACGCGACACATACCATATGATTAAAACATACACAGGTACTGATGGCTGGGATCAGATTCTATCCCAAAGCAGGTATGACTTAAAACTCAGTTCATTGCCATCCAGGGCACCAAGGAGTTCAAGAGGCTTTGGGAATTTACCCAGATTGTTCCGTGTGGAGGTCCTCCCTATATAGCAGATTGGGTATGGGCTGATAAAGAGGAAGTCTGCAATGAAGCAGTGGTTTCAGAAATATGGAGAGTGTTTTACCTTCCTCAGGAAATGCAGGAGCCAAGGCTTTAGATTCAGTGGCTGCACTGCAGGGGCATTTCTCAGTCAAACAGAGGATTTGACACAAAGGCTCCCCAGCAGCACCCCAGCTCGGCGAGTAATGCAATCAGGAGAAAAGCTGACCTATGTCCTATCAAGCATCTGCTCTGTTGGCCCTGGACCTCTGCAGCCTCATGTCCCCCCAGCTGGGGTGTCTGGCAGTGGGTTCCTGACAAGCCCTGCCCAGCGGCAGCTGCAGGGCTCAGGCCTGGCACCTGGGAGGGAGCAGCCAAGAGGAGCCCCATCAGGGCCTCCGCCCTCACAAAGCCGCTTTAAACTCTGCCATTGCTCCCAGCCCGTGCCATGGCATGACCACCTCCCTCCCCAACCCCAAACCATCAATGTTGTTTCCCAGCCAGGCATCACCCTGGCCTCAGCCCTGTGGCCACTGGGACTCATGTCAGTCCCCTGGCTGGGCCTGGTGAGGCTAGGGACAGTGTGTGAGTCCCTGCCCTGTCATGGCCCTATGCTTCCTCAGCCCCAAAACTGACTGTGAAAGGTGGAAGTCTCACATCAAACCACAGAAAATTGTTGAAGGAAAAGTAAGTGATTTTCCAAAATGCTAAATCTGGATTTAGGGTAGTCTGATCAGAAGGCACCCGGTTTGGCCTGTGTTTTCCTTAGCAGCTGTCAGCAATATACCTCCATAGGTGTCATCTGCCCAAAGTCACAAACATGAGCCCTTTCAGCATCTTCTGTGACAGCAAACAATGACTTTCTTTACAGCTGTAGCAGGGGGGAAAAGCACCTTCACAAAATTACCCTTTGATCACACTTAAGATCTAACATAACAAAATGAACTTGCATTCCTAGCCCTGTCTACAACACAGAGTAATTTTTGTACCTGAGGCTGGATATTGAAAGCGCAGTTGCAGTCACCATCTCCATCTCTTCTCATTTTGTGTCTCATGTTAAACCGGAATAATGTTTTCTATTTCTCACAACAAATACATGTATATATATTTCCTATGTTCAATTATGTAGTTGTCCAGACTTCTTCTATTCAGTAATCTGATTTCAAAGTGCTTAATTGCAGAGCCGTGTGTTGACCCCTACCACTTACAGCAGGATTAGTACACAAATATATCTCACCTTTTACACCCACTTATACCTCTGCAATCCTTTTTCTTCACTGAATAATATTACTGGCACTTTCTCATTAGGTGCAGATTTCTTGTCAAACATCATTGCCAGATCTCAGGCAAAAAAAAAATCTCTGCGATTTGTGGTACTAGAGATACAACAAAACAGTATATTCTAATGTATTTGTAGTGAGATAAAAATGCCATATAATTTTTTATAGATGTGGGAAGGAAAATAACTTATAAAAATTTTGTTAAAAAATTCTGTAACACATACCCTGAAAGCCTGATCAATAGGTGTCTCCAAAACCATAAAAATCTTGAATGAATTCCATTTTTATTTGAGCTTTCCAGCTCACTTTTATGACAAATTTTCAAACCAACAAGTACTGGAAACCTAACTCTGCACTGTAGAGGTAGTCTGAATACTCACAGATGTCACTTACTAGGGGGATGTACTGCTTTCAGTTAACATTGTCTCATGTAGAAAAGAACACTCTCTTGATTGAATTGCCTCCTATGAAAACCTCATAAAAGACAACTCACTACAACAATTAATTATCTTGTGTGGATAAAAAGTACTTAAATGATCTTGAAGAACATTTTTCAACTATTAGCTGAATGGTTTCCTGAAGGTAATAATGAAAGCTGTGGCCTGGATAATTTTTTTTTTCCTACTTTCTCTCCTTTGCATAGAAAACCCTGCATGACATTACATACCTTTCTATACAATACTTTTTGTAACCTGTATTAGATAAATCACAAGGCACAGTGACCATTTAAAGATTTCTACGTTATTCTTAATCATATATTGAAGAACCATTCAGCCATAGCTGCTGCTAACAATTCAGTGTTCAGTATTTATTTCTAGGCCACTGGTACCTGACTTTACACCTGCCATGAGGTACTGCAAGACAGCAGGGCCACTCAAGGGGATATGAACCAAGTCCTGCGCAGCAGGAGAGTAGCTTGAGATGAAACTGTGCTGCCTTCCATTGCAGAGGGCATTGGAAATCCAGTACCTCCTCATAACATCCACGTGCTATATGACAGCTCTCAGAAACTGTCTGACATAAATCAATCACCAACTCATAAAATTGTCCAAAAAGAACAATTATGCAGCCATTACAACATGCTCACTCATGACATGAGGATGTTACAACATGAGGAACCAAATAAGCATCAAAACGTCTCAAATTACCTTTGCAAGCTGTACCCAGCTCTAGTCAGGCTTGTATGTAGAGGACATAGGATATAATCAAAATCCCAACAAACTCCATCTAAATTTAGAAAACTGCAGAAGAATAAACCACAATTCCACTAGAGGATACAAAAGAGAGTCCTAGAGATATGGATCTGCTCAGTTATACATGGAGTGGTATGCTGTCATTGAAGAGAAAATAGTGGTGGGAAAAAAAGATTAGTAGTTATCAAAACTTTTCAAAGCACTGAAGTCAGACCTAGCTTGATGGAGATGTCAAACCGTTCAACTGAAAAAGAAAGGGGCAGGTTGAATACAGGAGCCATATTCAGATGTCAGTTTTCAAGTTCCCTGTGAAAACAGTGGAATTGTCTTTATGTGCCCTCAGGAACTTGGTAATAAACTTGCTGATAGTTGTTGAAGTTCATGTTCTTTCCTACATGAGTCACACAGAAAAACAGTATATGAAATCCATCTGAAAAGTTCCTACCACTTCACCATGATTTTTTTGATTTAAAAATTGATCTTATTTATTCATCAGATTTAAACTGAGGACCTCCAAAATCCAAACTACTCTTCAAAATTCTGAAAAAACAACTGCAAGATTTGCTTCTGCTCAGAACAAGCTCTCTGAAGCAATAATCTGTCCCATTCCCCATAAAGTCTGTGTTGTTAATAATGATCGTAATTGCCAACAAGAAAACACAGGGACTATGCACTACTGACTTTCAGACTTGCAACTCCTGTTTTATGGAAGATTAAGGTGCTGTTCAGGCTTTTCCTTTGCATGTAAATGATTCCCCTCTCCCTTTCAATTTAAGGGTTTGATTCTCCTTTGTCTTCACAATTTCAAAACTCAAAGCCAAGTGTAGAGAAACTCAAGAAACCAAAGGTGTGAATCTTCAAAGTCATGAGCTCCACAGTAGACATTTCCCCAGAGAAATAAAAACTAGAAACCTGCAATAAGGTGATATATTTATAATGGTTGCAGTTTGCTGATGCCCTTTAATTACTTCAGGATTTCATTGCAAGAAAGAAAAATTGCATGAAAATGCACATTGCCCCTTTCTTGTTAGTTTCTGAATGCACTGGCGCACATATGTATCTAAGGCATCAGTTTAGAAACTAGATTATCAAAGACTCATTCAACAAAAAAATTTGAATTTATCTAAAGCAAGGTTCAGGAAGATAAACCTGAGATTACTAAAAAGGTTGTTTTGAACACAGACCTGTGCTATGTCTGAGTTCATAGCTGTTCAGCTGCACTGTATATTGCTGTGAAATTGAAGTAGGCAGTGTCTTCAGATGTGGATAAAAATAAACAAGAAGTGATGGAATCTACACATTGGAAAAAGTATTTGTAACTATGCTCATATAACATCCTTGTTATATGACCTCAGGAGACATGCAGGACCGAAACTATTTCAAAGGTGGGAACAGCATAAACCATTGTCCTGAGAGACAATAAATAAGAACATCTGATTTATGTTCTAGATATCACTCATTACTCCTGATTCTATCACCCTTGGAGACAGTCTGTCTTCTCTCTGACTACATGGTCCTGGGATTTTCAATCTCCCTTCACAGAAAGCATTCTTTCATGTTTTTTATGTCTATTTCTCATTCCCCTGCATTCCTAAGTTTTTTGTTTGGTTTGCTTTGCTTTCCTTTTAAGAGGGACTGTTACAGAAGGCGGTAGCCACAGGAGGGCATACGATTGATTTATATAACGGCAGCCAATCAGTTTGAGTTTGACCTGTTGCTTTATATAACAGGTTACTAAAGTCTTACAGTTGAGTCCAATTGCCCTGTCTGAAACAGAGTATATATCCACTCAGCTGTCAAAGGTGGCACTGCAGCTTGTGTATACGTCTGAACTACCTTTAAATGTGCTAGTTTGGGTGAGGAAGGTAGAGCAGTTAAGCACAGGCTAGAAAGCCCTCCTGAGAAGCTGTGTAAATAGTCAGGCAATTAGGCTAGGCTAAGCTCTGTTTTGCCCTGACTACGCTGCCAGGAGTACCTGAACCAGCTCTTTTAAAACGAGTTTGGGCAATGTACATGAGCTGGAGTCACTGCAGCCCCGCCGGGTAGTCCTAACCTTCAGTTTGAACAGGGTGTAGAGACAAAGGACAGAAGTAACCTCAGCTCTGTATCCTTTGGTATCTGTTCTGTAACATGCAGCTGGAAAATATGAGGCTTTTATTTGTCAAGTAGATTCTATACTGATTTAGCTCTCTTGAAAAGAGAAGGCTCCATGCAGCGAGGGCAGTGTATATTACTCAGCACACAGTACAGTTTGCATGTACGTAGCACAGTACATAAGGAGTGTTATGCTTCAAATGCAGTTAAACACAGGTATCTGAGACTGTGCTGCTTTTTTTGAAAATAAAGTCACACGTATAAATACATAAATAAGGAATAAAATACTCAATTTTAGCCATCCACTTTCTGTAATATTTTTATTTCAGCTGTAGTCTACATGACAGATGTTGATTTCCCTAATTCTGACTAGTGCTTTCAGTGTGAATTGTTTTCTTGTGCTTCTTGTTAGATACATAACAGGGCTCAAGACAAACTCTGAAAATACTGAAGTGAAAAAAGAATAAGCTTAATTATGGGTAGTTGTGTGCAATGTAACATTTAAGCTATCCTTCCTCAATATGTATGATTAATTACTTATTGATAGTCCCAATGCACAAGTAATTTATTACCTACATATTTTTGCTGTAAAAAAAAATAAAAAAATCATTTTATGCACGTGTAGCAATCTATTACTTAATGATAGTTTCTGCTTCTGTGATTTAGGTGTCTACTAGAACACAAACCTTTGGAGGAAGTTCTTACTTGGAGGGAAGGGCACAAGGATTAATTCTGAGCAAGACATCAAGTTCTGAAACTTCCGGTTTAGATCCACACACTGTGAGGAAAAAAAAAAAAAAGCCCAAATCCAAACTATTTCAAATTATATTTCCTGGAATATATAAAAAGGGTTCTTATTTTAACTACCAGACAGGAGGAATACTTGGATATATACTGTGATGTGAATAATTGTAGGACACAAGTCAAAAGGTACTTTGTCTTCAAGCATTATGAAAATGCTTAGACAGAGAGTAACTCCAGTGGACATAGTTCATAACTGAAAAATGAGAGATGACAATGATTGCATATTTGGATACACATAACTAGAGTATTTACATAAGGATTCAGATCAAGGATGGATGGAAAACAGCCATTCTGGGACAATTCAGCTATCTATCTACAGTGGTAACACGTAACATTGAAATTCCCCTTCAGTCAGGAGCAAAAGCCAACCACCATGCATTTTTGCTAAATCACTTGCTTATTCTGATTCTACAGACAGAGTAAAATGACTGCAAATATAAAGGTTGGTATCATACCTACTGGTATAATTCTGGATATGATAGCAGTATTTAGAGAGTCCAACTAAGAGGGAGGCATGATTATACTTGGATATTGCACAAACACACTGTAAGAGATTTCTGTCTAAGGAGCTCAACTGTATACAGGAGAGAGAAAAGCTGGGACGAAGCAAACGCTAATGGCTCCATTTTCTGAATGGATAATGTGGCACGCAAAAACTTAACAAATTGCCATGTCCACTGATAAATGTCAGATGAACTTACATATCAACTTTGAAACTGCAGACTGAAATTATGTGTGCTAATTCGCAGTTAAGGAAGCAAATTCTAACCTGCTGTACCTCACTTCAGAGCTTTAACCAAAAAGCATACAAAATCTGCCAAAACAAACAAAACCCCAAACATCCTCGCACCTGCCCCCTCCCAAAAAAAAAACTCGGAAGAAACTCACCAGCATTCATACTACTATTTCCTTAGTTGTCTCCCTTGTGTTTCAAAAGATAACACTGATCACACTCTGATAGACAAAGTGCATTTTTGCTATTTCACTGTTTTTTAATTCGAGACAGGTAGTAAATGTTTGATTTTGTTTTAGTTTTGCACCTTTTGTATTCAAAGAGTAAGAGCTGTCATTTTCAAGATGATGCACAATGGGGACACAATTTATATTTTTAAAAATGACAAAAAATACCCTTCTTTTATATCATCGCTTTGAACTGGTGGTTTAGAAAATCAGCCTTGATGATGCAAATATGAACAAACCTTTTGAGCTTAAAAGCTATCTTCATCTTGTGTTGAACAGAGTACAAACTGAATTTTAAAACCAAAGAGATGGGGCTGTGCAGTTGTATTGGCAGCAAATCTAATTTTCAAGTTGCCCTCAGGCACCAAGACCAGCAGAATATTTGAAAGGACTGTGTAGAGGATTATTGTTTGATCCCTGCTTGAAGCTCAGAATTTGCACTATGCTGCACTCTCTGTTGATAAACATCTCTGCTTTCATAGGCAAAGCTGGACACTTTGCCTTAGACTCCAAATGCCTTCCTTAAGATTAGATGAGCTTGCAGGGAGCAAGATGAAGCTCAGAGGATGTCAAGACACAGAAAGGACACAAAGAACAGTTGGAACACTAACTTTCTTTTTGTGCTATGATTTTTTTTGTTTTGTTATTAATATTTTTCAACCAGAAGCACCATGAAGATGAATATATAGTGTGTGAACAAATCAATCCGGTTTCCTTAACTTATATTCTAGATTTGAAAATAGGGAAAATGTAACAATGCTGGGAAGGTGTGACTGAAATATAAAGAAGGGTTAGATGTATACCCATAAGTTTAGGAGCTATTTGCTTTTGTAAGTTTTCTACTGTTAATAATATATCTTCATTGCCTCCCTGACACTTTTCACCTCCCTTCTGTATTTATCAGTGAAATGTAATGCTGCTTCTCTCAAAATTGGTGTGGAGGGAAGGGGAAGAAATGGGGAGGAGGTCATTTTTGCACCATGTAACAGTGTTTTTTTGTGAAGTACTTCTTTAGTACGTAAGTTCAAATTTTATGGGAGGGAATGAGAAACCTTCAGTTCTACTATTCTCAGACCGATCTCATAACAATAATTTTCACAGGAGTGCCATTAGTTACAGAAGAAAAACACTAATGAGAACTTTAGGCCTATCTAGTTTTCATATCCTGTACATCAACAATTTTTTGAAAACCAAACAAATGATCTTTCCTTTTTCTTACTTATTTTTACCAGGGCTTCATTATGTTTGTCTTTTTTATATATTTTAATTTTACACAATTGAGACTTAATGAAAAGAGTGCTTAAGGAATAAATGTAAATAAAAATAGTGAATCAATTAATTGCTTCTTGTTGATGATTATAATTGTTTCTATACTTTATTTTAGCAATTACGTATACTGTAATTTGAACTCAGAGACCTATGATTATTAAATCCAAATTTCAGGGCTTTACATATAAGAATGACAAGCAGAAAAATGCAGTGAATATTTTCTACCTTTCATGTTATTGCTTATAACGGAAATATGTGAATTGGTCAGAGATGACCAATCTTGTCCTAAAAATAAGTCTGATTATTAACTGTAGGTTACATTTCAGCATTGTCATACTAGTCAAAAACATTAAAGCTGTCTGTTCTGTCTAACAATATATGGAACAGTTTTAATTTATGTATACAAACATGCACATACATGCATACATCCATTGCAAGCACTATTACTGACTGGAAGATGGAGGGAGAAGAAAAGACTTTAAAGACCATTTTCAAGCTTAACTTTAAACAGACAGATTCTCTCAGCAGCTGTTGCTATTAATTGAAAAATAATGTTCATAGTCAGAAAAAGTCCTGTTCTTCACTGGACATTCAAGAGAAATCCTTTATAGAAAACATAGAATTATCTTGTGACAAAACAAGAAACATTACAGGGAGCAGAAATGAAGAAGGTACATGCAGGGTCTCAATTAGCTTTCAAAAGCTCTGATAATTACAATTATTTAATAAGAAGCATACTTTCTTCACCTCAAATGTGCTAGATCCAAGAATTCTATGCTTACTGAGAAGACAGGCTTCATATTTTATCTGTGAATACATAGGGAGGATTCCTGTAATAATTCAGCTTCATGACAAGCACAAAATAATTAGGCTGGACAGAAAAAAATGCCTATATAAAGGACTTTCAAAGTTAACATAACCTCTTTGTAATAGATGCAAACTTCACTGGCAACTTGAAGTGACAGGCACTGTAATTGAAGAGACTTAGGTTAGAATCAATGACTGAACTTTAAAGTGCCAATCAGAGCTGTGATGTTGATTGATCTTGAACAATTGTAAGCCTACTTATCAAATGATCTGGACTGAAAATTAGTAAAGCATTAAAATAATGAGTTTAGGAAGAAACAAATTCATCAAAAATAGGGAGGGGCACCAGAGGAAAAAAGACAGTACATCTGATTTTCAGAATGAAAAATAATTCTAATGTGATGAAAACACAAGTTCACCACTGCCTAAATGCAGAAAATAAACAAAAGCTTACTTAGAAAAAAAGCACTATTAAGTTTTGATGACTGCTGCAACAGAATAGTGGTGATGGGAATTATTTATAGTGAATAATGTATTCAGAATTAATAAAATTTTCTGGCTGAACATAAATTATCCAAACAGCACACATATTGACAGATATTATCCAGAAATTTTTAGAAACCTGTTAGCCTTTGGAGCACCGCAGTGCTATTTTCTGTGAGTTTTCTGATGCAATTGACCACCTCTAATTCATTTCTTCTATAGGACATACACTACACTTCCAACATATTTCCTGTGCAAAGGGAACTCTAGGGACCCAAGATCTGTCCCAGAAAATTCTATTGCCATTTTGCATTATTGAAGTAGCTCAAAGTGACTGCAAGTATAAAGAGAGGGAACTGTCTTAGTATTCACTACCCAAAGAAAAAGCATATGTATGTTAAGCAAACATCTATCAGACAAGACAGCACCAGTAACAGGATCAGAATGGGCATGGAGAGAAACTTAAATTAGAACCACTGAAACAGTTCTAGTGGTGAGTGTGCAGATTAGGACACTTTCAGTCAAACTGACATATGTCCACTTAATACAATGCCCTGACTGATGTTGTCCTTTGAAACAATAATATGCTCTGCATACAAATGACCCCTAAAGAGCAGCAGGTATGAATTTCTGCACAGACTCTGAGCACTTACAAACTGGAGAATGAGGTTTAAAAACACAGTCTTAAACCCAAATTAACACCCATGAGTCATCCCTATCTGTCCTAGCTAAAAACAGAAGCCAACAGCAGCTTTGAGGAAAAGATTTTCAAAATCTTCAGCAGCATTATCACACCAGACTAATGACATGATCCTAAAATGACTCATTATACGCAGCAGCAGGTCAGCTATTTGGGAACAAACACCAATTCAACTACACTTTGGGCATCATATATATTGGAAAGTGACATTAAAAAGAGGGGAACAGTGTCCAAGTTAAACTCTCCAGGTTTCTTCTTGTTGCAGTTTTAAACTCTTGACTTCAGACATAAATCGCCCTTGTTTATGTCTGAAATGTAAACATGCTCCAAACCACTCAATGCTACTTACACTTTCAGCTCTATTTTTTGCTGGCTTTGTAGGATAAAGCTCTTCATGAAAATGACAGAGCCACTAGTACATGCATCAGTTTTGCTCTGGCTGCATCAGTAGAATCATCCATGACCTACTTCCCCTTATTTTTTCCATCTGCACTTTTAATTATGTTCCTATTTACGGGGCTGCCACTTGTTGCCTTTCTCTTCATGCTTGAAAAAGTCTCATATATGGAAACTTCTCTCTGTTACTGACCTTTCCAGATCCCACCATTGTGAGGCTTCCCAACATGTTATTACAAATAATCATGCTGTTTAGGTCAGTGACTAATGGTGAACCCAGAATGGGCAGCCCTGTTACAGATTATCAAACAGTAAAGGAAAATTTATAACTGCCAAGTCTGAAGATTTAGCTATCAAGCCACAGCTGAAATCATTCTCCTTAATATCCTGTTTCAAAAGAGAAAGGGGGAGACTACAATTTAACCAGATGGAATACTATGGGTAAAATACAAGCCTTAGCTGTGTTGTTCAGGTACACCTCTGACAGTGCAAAATGTTTTGAAGCATCTATAAACAGAGATTAGCCAAAGAAAAAGGAACTAGTGGTGCATCTTGAGTCACAATTTTCATAAACCAAAGGTAGATACACTTTCAGAATGCATACCTTCATTTTTTGCATATCATTGCAATATAAAACCATCGAGTTCAGAAATATCATGCTCAAAAAAGAACCATTTGACAAAGTCAGTAAAAGTTGATAGTGACTACAGGCAGAATTTTTTTAACTTAACTTTCCCTATCCAGTCTAAATTAATCATTTATGCTTCCTTTAGAGGTGATGGAGATGTTCTACACTGTCCCAAAAGATGATTAATCCCACCTGTTTTATGACAGGAAGCAAGCATCTAAAGAGGCAATTTACTACAGAGAAAAATTGCATGACAAAAAGAATGTTACTCCTAATTTGCATGTCCTGAAAATAAGGCAAATAAAGGAGAGAGATCTATAGATTATACTGGCTGAAAAGACAACAACAAAAAACACTGCAACAACACACATAGGAAAAATAAATAACTTTAAGAGCATTCTTGGGGTATGGCATATCCAATAGAAGCATCCTGATTTTCCTTTAAGTATATAAGACATAATGCGAAATCCTCAGCTGCTATAAACTATCATTATTCTTTTTAAGTCAATAACACTTCATTAATTTATGCTATGTTTTTTCAATAAAATTTATAATCAAAGGAAAAACTAGAGCAGATGGCAGGCAGAAAGATTAGAGGACTCTTTGAATTTAGCCAAAAAAGAACATATACAGAAAGGCCTTTATTCTTTGGAAAATAAATTAACGGACGACACTGAGAAAATGCTGTAGGAGTAGAGACAGATGCATCAACATTATTTGAACCTCTGTCACATGAAATAACCCAGGGTACAGACTAAAACTTAAGGAAGCTTAAGACTTAAAATCAGAAAAGCACATTTTTCTTCAGGGGACCACTTAAAACATACACTCAGGCAAATCTCTTCAGACTTTTCTTCAGCTGGTTCCCGTCTCCCCTAGCCTATCTGTCCTTTTTGAACCCTGACACAACTGTGCTACTGCCATTTCACAGGACACACTGAAACTTTAAGAGCCAAGGACTTTGTTGCTGCTGTTGGTGGTTCAATAACAGGAATATTCACTGTAGACAGTAGTATGACCCACTTTGCAACTAGAGGAAGTTCTACGTTGCCAAATAATTTTTACAAGCAAGTTACTGTGCCAATTTTTTGGATCTCAATCTGAATTTATAAAAATGTGAACAGTATGAACTATTTTACTCAAAGAACATGACAGCATATGAATTTCAATAACAGGAAATACAAATAATCCCAGACACAACTGTTAACATTCTTGAAGTGCTCATAACTGCATTTGCAAGACTAAAGCATTGCCACCTGTATCTACAACTAGATATAATTGTGTGTACACAAACAAAGCTCCTTGTGAAGATTTGTTTTGAATGGAGTATAAAAAGTTAAAATATTAAGAGTACTTTACTCCCTTGGGGACGTAGTCAGTTCCTCTTCGATCTTAGCTTTATTTCAAGCAGTCAGCATGTCAAATATTCCTCAGACGTACCAGCAATTTATACAGCTATGCATATCTGACAAACAAGAAGCTTTTCATTATCATATTTTGCCAGACATCTCAAGGGATCACTGAAATACTGAGGAATTCTAGTGGCATGCATGCATACATGTCTGGGGCACAGATGTGGGGATAGTTTCACAAGTTGTTTTCTGGTCTAACTGAAAAACTCCATAGACTTGGTATTTGAAATAAATCTTAGGTTTGATATTTGTTATTATTAAGCAACATTTCTGATACTGCTGCAATTAGATGGACAAAGGCCATGCTGCATTTCTCATCCTTTTGAATTTAAATAGTTGTGGACATTTTTTAGTAAATCCCACCACAATACAGAAGGTAAGAATATATACATATCTCTATATATTTTTATATATCTTCTCTCTTTCTCATTTAATACATAATATATAAGAGTGTATATATAAAACACTGGATAAGCTCCATATACAAACTTTCTTACTCCCACAAAGAAAACCCCTCAGCCTACAGCACTGCTCTCACTAAGATCCCCATACAACATGATGAGAGTTCCACCAAAAGAGAGGAGTGGTAGCCTAGCCAGCTCATTAAACGCATCAGGACTGAGCAGCAAAGAGAAATGGCATTATCAGACAGTGTCGTCGTCCCCCCCTTTTTTTTTTAGATACCTTAAAACACTTAGTATTCTGTCTTTATTTTGCTTTAAGACTTCCCAAATTAAAGTTATCCACACAAATCACTCAAGAAGTGCTTGAGACTCAGGAAGACAGAACTACTGTGCATTCACAAGCTTTTCTTAGGTCTCCTCCTCCCTTCTATCAGTTCGGACTTCCCGAGTCTTCACTTCTCAGTTTTTTTGGCAAGCAAGACAAGACAATACATTGTTTGTCTCGGCGTACAAGATGAAAGCTTTCCACTTCCCCTTCTGCCCAATGCTGATGTTGCAGTACAAAATACACTTTCAAGATGAAAAACCCATGGAAAGCCAGCACACAGTACTGAATTTCTGTTCCGTTGCTGACTAAAAATAATCATTAATATAAAGGATAGCAAGTACCCAACTGCATATAGAAAAGCTGCAGTTACAGGGGCAGTTTCCCTTGGGAGACTGTGTATCAAAGCAATGGTACTTTACCATTGCCTGATTAAAAACAGGCAATTATTGTTAATCACAGTAATCTGAACATGCCAAGATTTACATAAAGTATTCTTATATATCCAGAATTATTTTCCAATGGTTCTTGCATATACAAAGACTTAAACCTACTAAATCGAATTATTAACCACCTTAAATAAGGTATTTTACAATGACAGGCAGAAAATTTGGAGAGGAAAATGTCTCAAGAATTATTCATAGATCTTGCCAGAAAACTAATGCAGTAAAACTTGCCAGTTGAAGAATATGATTGTGCACAAAACAGGAAAAGGAAAGGGCTTAAAAGGAAGCCTGTCATTATTTGGAGGAGGTCACTGAAATAAAGAGGTCACCTCCTCTTGGTATCTATAAGGTTCCTCAAGAACATATGAAAATACCTAAACTGATAAGAAATCTAGCTGAAGTTTTACCAGTTTATGTATTTGTCAGAACAGCTAACAGGAGAAATAGGATATTCATCTATATTCTACCTTACAAATTTGTGGCCCAACCTTATGTCACTGGGTTTACAGAATGGTTCCTTCTCCTCTTTTCCATGATAGACTTTCAGGTGGCATGCTCAGAACCAGGTGCTTAGGGAAAAAGGAATTGGCTGTTTTCAGTAGTAGGTGCATCCCTCCATGTCAAAGGTAGTAAAGGAGTAGAAATTCTTCTGTTACTACCAAGGTAGAGAAAGCAAGCACAGAATGATCTTATAAGTAAAACCTTAGCATAAGGTAAAACCATAGCATCTCTTTCCTTGCCTCAGTATTTTCAAATCTTTTAAATGATAAGGCCTTAGAAGTATTACATTTAAGAGTAATAATTTATAAAATGTCAGAATATAACAAAAGAGAGTTGCTTCCTCACATCGAATCACTTCAACAGGAAGAAGTTGTACAGTCTATTACAGCAACTGAGAACTGAGCAACACACGGGCAACCTTCAATGCCAGAGGCACAGTTGTTGCTGCCAGCAGAGTTTTAATGAAAACGCTTCCTGAGATTTTTCTCCTTAACACTGAGAGTTTCTTAACTTCATTTAAAGGAATAAATGAGAAAAATACAACTGTGTTAGAGTCTTTTCCTTTCCTAAGTACAGCTGTAGAGAGCAAATAAAGAGCAACATTAGAAAATTAGCCCACAGGAATGATGATTAGCTGAGTGAGAAAAATTACCAGAACTAAAGATAAGCTGAACTGGTTCAGTTTAAACCAAGAGCCTTTCTTTATCATGTTGTGGGTATGCAGCCTGAGACCACTGGTGCACTTTATGAGAAATATTATCCTTTCAAGTAGTGCCACAGAATTTGCTAAAATTTAGGTTTTTCAGGTTTATTTTTGGATTCACATATAAAGGACTAATAATGCCCAGTGGTAACTACTACTATGTTACAACTGCAAATATTTTTGTGAATAACTGTCCTCTGTGCACTAGGGGACAGCTGTTTGAAGCATCTCTTGTGTTTTTCCAATAGGGGATAACATAAAAATTCTCTTAAGAAGATATTGCTGCTGAAAGGGCTAGTCATCAAGTAGGCTTGCACTCTTGTAAATTCTGATAATTCCTGGGGCTTACACAATGAAGATTATGGGATTCTGCAGAGACTCAATGCTTTTTTTTTTTTTTTTTTCTCCTTCTTTTCCCTTTTGTCCAAGTAATTTACAGATGTGCAATGGCAAATAGAGAAATAGCATATATGATGTTGGATTCACTTGTGTTCTAACAAAGCATAGGGCATTGCCAGATCTTGTACTGTAAAGACAGTGATAATTTGTCTTATGTGGCAACAAAAGTTATACATAAATATTGCAATTTACATTAGAACTTCAATTTAAATCAGTAAGAGGAGAAACACGCCTATTTTCTGCACATAGTATAACAGTTCCACAGAAGTATATTGTATATAGCATACAACATGCTCTTGCTTTTTTGAAATTTCATCAGTTACCTTCTGATTTTGGAAGCTCAGATGATCCAGGCACTAGGAGGGGTGGACAGAAAAAAACACTGAGATCAAAATAGAGAAAACATGGCCTGCATTAGGTTGGGAAGAATTCACTGTTAGAGAGTTAAGAGGTGCAGCATCTTAGAGTGAAAGCTCAGAGTTGACCTCACAAATTCTCATGTTTTTCTGCAGATTCACTGTGGGATTTATCATAAAGAGCTTAATATCTCTAGACTTTAATGTACTAATCAGCAGTACCCTGAAAACAACAGCACTTCCATACCTCAGATTCAGATATTAGAGCTGAATGCTAGGTGGTAATGAGTTGATGCCTGCATACTCTTTTACAATGGATCTCCTGCTTCCCTTATTCCTGCATGTGAGCAGACCTTCCCTGATTATAATTACCCTGAAAACACCAAGTAATGCCCAGAGGCTGCAGTTTACATCAGCTTTGCACTGCTATGATGCATTACGCATACAACTAAAGAGATGAGACCTGCCACAGATGAGTTTGTCAGTCCAAAAGAGATTTGCACCTTACTTAAGGACTGCTTAAGTATAGCTTTACCCTTTAAACCAAAGAAACTGAACAAAACTTCCTCATATAAATCCTATCTTTTTTTTTCCTTTACCCAGAGCAGGCTATAAGACATCTTTCTTCTTGTGCAGGCTCTCTTGAAGCTTTTACCTCCAGCTGTACTCAATAACCTATTATAAGAAACATCTGACTCCTCCCCAGCTGTCACTGGTTCCTCCATTACTGTGGCCATAGAACTAGAAAGGATATACCTTCAAAAAAAGGTCTCTCTCTGAATAAATCTGGCTGTTTGTAGAACCAGACTATACCTTAAAGTTTGTTGTTACACTTATCCTGAATTGTTATCTGTGTTTCTACTTGGCTCTGAAGCTCAAAGCAAAGCAATTGGAAGATAAAGATATGTACTGCATCTAGGGTTCTGAAGTTGTACCCTTGGAGCTCATAATATCACCTTCTGGTCAGTCATAGCTGTGCAATAGTCCTTAGTTTTGCACATTTTTGAGCATTTAATGACTTCCAGTCAGAAAGTCATTAAAAACAACAACAGAACATTAAAATCTGCTGAAGTAAATTTCTGCTCATCAAAACATCTTTTTTTGTCCTTCCCTTCCCAACCCACCCCCTGATTCTTGCAAGAACATACTAAAAGGGGTGGGGGGGTATTCCTAAATCTTTCAAAGGACTAAAAAGGGTTGAAATGATTTTTAATTCCCTGTTTGTAACAAAATTTGCCCAAGATTTAATGAAAACATGGGCAAATATGTTTACTTCAGTGAGGCATCTACATAGGATCCTAACTATCCAAGACTCCCTATATTAGCAACAGGCAAAGAGAGATGGTCTGAATCATTCCTGGGATGTGCTTATTCCTTTGCACTGATTGCACGCCACTCTAAGATGATCATGCTTCTAACTCAAGTTTTGCAGCTAAGTGTGTCAAATGAGATTAAATGAATCTGAGCCAGAGTAAGAAAAGATGTCAAGATTTTTAATATCACCAGATTAGTACATAGTCAAGAGGATGGTAGAAATCCATATCAAATGTCTCTGATGTGTGTGGTCATGCGGAGCACAGCCTCTGCTCCTGGCAATGAGCATCCTTTTGGCCAAGTGATTTAAACCTGTACCAGTCATGGAACATGACAGCATGCATAGGATACAGTTATTTTCTGAGCCCTAAAGATTGCACAAAACCCCTTGATGATGTAGCAAAGAAAGCACCCATTTTTAAGAATTGTGTTAGCATACAGTTCAAACCTAACTTTCAATAACATGAGAATCAAATATAAGCAACAGGGGAAAAAGAAAATACACAACAAAAAGGAAGGATTACTTTATCAGTCAATAAAACAGAACAGTTGTTTACTTTGCTGATGTGTCTCACTGCCTTTTTCTTTTACATTAGGATACGAAATCTCAAATCAATTATTTAAGGAGTGCAAATTTCGGTTAAAAAAAAAAAAAAAAAGGGACAGAAAAACTAAAGGTATACAATACTTTCAGTACTACTGCTGAGGGTACCTTGAGGGGCAGGCCAGGTTTGACCTTTGAGCCATCTCCTAACTATTGAGTTCGAACCCCTCTAGACTGAGTTTCAAGACACAGCTATAAACTTAACTATTGTGCACTTAAGGCAGGCACAGATATGATAAAAGAAATATCCCTAGTGTTCTTTACGGTTAGTTCCTAATGCGTTCCACTTTATATGAACTTCAATTTAAAGAGTAGCTGGATGAAGCATCTCCCAGGGCAAGACATTATTCTTTATTATTGTTTGGCTTATGGGTTCTGTCTAAAAAGACAAACAAACAAAATCTTGTCTTCAGTCTTAAACTATGATTAATTCAGAAAGGCTTTTTATTAACAAACAAACCCATTTCTACTTTATGGGTCTGACTGTTTCCACTGAAATAACTGCTAAAACTCCAGCTGACTTGAAACATGCAGCACCTTGCCCTTCATAGGAACATAGATGCCATCCAGTTTCACTGACTCAGAGAGACCAGCCTTAGTTTCAAAAGGACCAGTTTCCCATTTCTCATTAGAGGGACATATTTATGCACCCATAGATGAGATGACTTGGAAGAGTCGGCATGGATTTACCAGGTGACGCCTGACCAGCCTGATTGCTTTCTATGATAAAATTACTGGAGTTGCAGAGGAGGAAAGAACAGCACCTTTTATTTACCCTGACTTTAGTAAAACTAAACCCACACAATATTCTTGCACAGTAGTCTTTTATCCAAGTTAGTATCTTATAGTTTGGATGGGTGAACTAGTAGATGGATAAAAAATTGTTTGCATGATCAGGCTTGGAGAGCAGTGGTTAATAGATCGTATGCTGTCTGAAGGCCGGTAACAAGTGGAATATCATAAGAATTTACCCTGGGACCTGTTCTGTTTCATATCTTTCTTAATGACCTGGAGGAGACAACAGAGTGGGGTCTCATCAGGTTCTGAGATAACACCAAATGGGAGGGACCAGCTAAAATGCTCAAGGACAGAGCTGCCATAAAGAGGGAATCAGAGAAGCTGGAGGAATGGGACAAGAGGAACAGCATGCAATTCAACATTGTGGAACAGATACCCAGCTCAACACCAGGGAAAGAAGAGACCCTGCAATGGCACAGCCTGGTGATGAGCTTGCTGGGGAGCAGCTCTGCAGAAAAGACCCTGGATAACATGGCAAAAAGCAAGCCACAAGAGAGCCAGCAGTGTACCCTGGCAGTAAAGATGGCCAATAGCATCCTGGTCTGTATGAACAGCAGCGTAGCCAGGAGATCACAGGAAGGGATCCTATCCCTCATTAGTCCACATCTAGTTACTGCATCCAGTTTTGGTGAACTCAGTAAAGGAAAGGCATTCATAAACAGGTGTATTCAGGGGAGAGCCACCAAGATGGCTGGAAGCTGGAGCGCTTGCCCTTTCAGGAGAGGCTGAGAGACCAGGGAAGAGACAGCTTCAGTGAGGGGGGTACCTGATAGCAGTCTCCCAGTATTTACAGGGATTTCATCCAGGAAAAAAAGCCAGGGTCCTGATGGCAGTACATACTGCAAGGAAGAGACACATCAGGCTTAAATTTAAATAAGAGAAGTTCAGACTGCATAATATGGTAAAGCTTTTTCACCATGAGGCTACTTAGGCATTGGCACAAGTTTCCCAGAGAGGCTGTTCAGCCTCCATCCCTGGAAGTTTTCAAGTCTGGACCAAAATATCTTAAGTAACCTGGCCTGAACTAGATGGCTCTGCTTTGACCAGCAGATTGGGCTAGAGGTGTCTTGAGAGCTTTTCCAACCCAGATTAGATCCTGAAATACGCATGTATTTCAGAACAAGAATAGACAAAGCAGGACAGGGGGAATTGCACATCAATATGAAGTGAACCTGAAACAGTGAAAATGTAACCAAGAAGGCATTTACCAGACATTCTTTAGAAGTCACACATACGTGTCTTCTCTTCATAGGCCATTTTTGAAGTCTTCTCTGTCGCATACATGAAAGGTTTCCCCCTCCCAAACCTTCCTTCTTCTACCATCAGCGATGCACCCTTGACAATCAGAGGGTTATAGAGAATCTAGCAGTTGTGATTCTTACTGATACATGAAGTCCTCTTACTGATACGCACAAATTAGTTATTTTACCTTAAGGTGTCTTGTTATAGTAGGAGCTGTCTTTCCAAAGATTTCATGACGCAATCCCTTAGTAACTATTCTGTAAGATCCCTGCCTAGGAAAGGTGGCTAATCAATTAAAGCTATTATAAGACACACACAAGCTATTATAAGGCAAAAGAGTTTTAAGGGATTAGGCCTCCACGGTGCTTCCAAAATTTACCTTGTTGAAGTTTGATCTCTGTTAACCTGATCCACACATGCAAGTGCTAAATTGCTGTCACAAAGGAGATACATGGGGAGCTGGACTCTGCTGGAGCCAATGAAGGTCTCAAGCAAAGAGATGGCCAGGAGCATCTTCCCTGCTCATGTCAAACTCACATAGTGGAGGACAGCTAACCAATGCTATCATACTTACTCTAGGCAAGACACATGCAGCATCAGGCATCATAAAATTGCCCTGATAACTGTCTCTCTTAAAATGTTTTGTTCATACAGAACAGCAATTGCCCTGTTGAAAATGTTATGAGAGAGTGCCTCCATGCCTGCCAGAATTAGTACTTTTCAGAGAGAACAGAAAAATTATTGTTTTCTTAGTGAGCATGTTCCATCATAGAAGCAAGATACATGAAAAACACTTTGACAGGCATAACAACTTTATATGTATCTTCATAATGTTAGATCTTTTTTGGTATTATTCTATGTGATCCCTTTGATGTGCTAAGATGGTTTCATTTTTAGAATTTCAAAAGGTTATTTTTCCTTCTCAAACCACTTCCATATACAAATTTCTATAAGGAAGCACAGTATTCTGTTTAATATACAGACAGATAACTTTTTAAATTGAAATCATGCTTTTATGCAATGGCTCACCCCCAAGAGCTCTTTCAAACTCCCACTACACCTTTCTTCAGTTCCTTCCTCAGTATTTCAATTATTCTGTCTTGAAATTATGAACAATAAAATCCTCTTATAAACGGTAGAATTGCGCCTCAAAGATTTCTTTTTTATCACAGCAAGAAATATTCTCTTTTAAAAGCAGAATTGTTTATTTAATCATCTCTGAGATCAGGGTGTTTTCTGGGTTATGTGTTCCAATACTGTTCACTTAGTTGTTCCTTAACTATTTCAGTATCATATTCTTGACAAAGGTTTTATATATGCAGCAAAAAAACTCCAATATATATACAGCATCAGTGCTAAACAGGTGCCAAAGTGTCACAGAGGCCAGGGAGCTGTTGCAAAATAATAAATAATGGGGGATATCCACACTATAAAATTTGAATAAGTAACTTCGGTGCAGTTCAGAATCTAAGATCTCTATATTTGCATAAAAAAAGTAGGTGCCAGGATGGAGTGTGTAGGTACTCAGAATATTTTAGTTGGAGGCCAAGGAAGCCAGCTAAATATTCCTGCAATGTCTTAGAAGCATTTCAAAACACTGCTAATCCCAGGAAGGCTTTTTCTTCCAAGCCACGTCTGGGTGTGAGGATGACCATTCTAGGAAATAAGGGTAACGAAAGTAAATGAGCAGTTCATGTCCTTTGTCCAACTAATCCACATGTGGAGCCACAAAGTAGAATTTCATCCATAATTATCGCAAATTAATTAACTGAGAGGTTGATGTACCTTCACAAACTTGATGGAGAAGCTCTTTTAAAAAGTAAATATTTTCTTTTTAATATCCAAAACTCTAAGCACAGGCAAGTAAAATTAAGAAAATTCATTTTAAGCTTTCCTACACAGACCTAAATTCTTCATAGCACCTAACTCTTGGTGCCTAAATACACCAAAAAAATTAACTGTGCAAATCCATAACAGTAACAGTGGTAAGCCAGAGAAAGCTTACAGAAGGAGAGCTAGTCAGCTGGACCTTCTAACCTGGGCACTCCCTGGCACTGTATCCTTTTTAAAGTTGACTGAAATCCTGGGATATATTTAATGTCTTTAGAATGTGATCTTTGTCAACATCATCAGGGACAAGGGACAAATTCTCAAATATAGCACTCCAGGCTATCTGAAAAGTCTTTTCTGGGTGTTGCCTATAGACAGTAAGTTGATGGGTGAACATGCACTTGATCATCAATATTCAAGGTGCTCAGTTTAGCTTTAATAAGTCCCACACTGCATTTTAGCAGATGCATGTGCACTACCCAACTAGGGAAGACAAGTGTTTCAGGTCTCCTCTGATATGCTGGGTTCTGGTTCTGATGACAACATTTCCCCTTTTACTTAATCACACCCTTCAGTGCAGCTACTCCTACTTTTGCTAGAATAACTGGAGAGGAGAGGGGAGGCCACTGGGAACTCTAATTTTGTGTGCTAAATTGCTGAAATAAAACTGATAATATGGTTTCACTTCCTAATGGAGGACTGTCCACTACAAACTATGGTCAAAATAAGCATGAAGTCAGAGTTTAAAAGCACTGGTGTGACTTTAAGCTATTTGCAAGCAGCAATACTGCTCTATCACTTCCTTTCTACAAATTTATAAAAGGCATTCCTTTTCAATTATAGCCAGACTCCTAATTAGTTAAATGCAAGGCAAACTTTTACCTTCAAACAACTATAAACTTATGGTTCCAGGCATCCCTTCTTTATTGAGAAGACTGTTTTCTAAAATCATGCATGAAAGTATTCAAAAATACCCTGACACTCTGGGTTGTCATTTTCATTCACCATTATTAAAGAAAATTCAAATTTTGATGCTTCTCACTGTAAGTTAAGTGTTATGCCATACCAACCTAATGAAGCTGAAGAACTTTGTGATGAACATGAATGGATCAAAGGTATTGGCAACCACCTTTAGCAGAAGTGGGACAAAAAATACTAATGATTCTGCTGGAACTGAAACTGTTTCTTTGGTAAAAACACTTCTTCAGACTGTACCTTCTTTGATGCCAAAAGCAGAGTTCAGGAAAAATTGCTAGTTGCCTTTTATTTTAAAGGTAATTGGTACATGTTGTTTACAGAATATTTATCAGTGCTCCCATTGTATAGTGTACTATTATGAGAGACAGCAAATACAAAATATAATATACATTACTAGCAATTTTGAGGGATTTTTCTGGTAAATAGGTAGGTAAATAATACGCTATTACAGAACAGCAAAAATAAGTGTAATGTATCAAAATCCCTGACTACGCTTAGAAGACTTAATAGCTATAGGAAAAAACAGCACCCAGACCCGACTTGCCCAGACGTGGTGGCAAAGCTAGGCTTTGTTCAGCTGAAACACCTCACCCCGCCTTTGCAGAAGCTACATCCATAGCAGCTCCTTTTCACTGGGGTATGTGCATCTGCACATGAGGCCTTGAACATCTCAGATGGGGCTTCACATCTTCACTCAACCTGGGCATGCTGGCAATGCTTAGTGTTTGAAACATAGTATAAGACACTTTAAGTGTGAGGCACATAAAACCAAAGCTTGACTATTTCTCTGACAAATAGTGCAAATCTGCAGTAATGGATGGCACAGCATCTGGAAGCCAAGGTAGTTCCATGTTTTAGATTTTGAGTACTGCACAGAGAAAAGGTGCTCTCAACACTGTGAACAGTTTAAATGCTGCAGCCCACATTACCCTGGGACTGGCACACATGAGCAACATGTTTAGTTTCCATGAGCTGAGCCAACCAGAAAGGGCTCTGCATTTCGAATGAGAAGCAGTACTGTCTCCCCAGGGTGCTGTGTGCTGAACATGCTAGCCTCTCACTCACTTCCATTCACTCCCTTCCTATGTCAAAGCTGGGCAGCAAACAAAGTAATATTTAAAAGTCATGCCCAACTATTGTCTCAAACATCAAAAGAGACCACACAGAATACTTACCTTGTTAAAGAAAGGGTCTTCCTTAAGTAAAAAGCTATCCATTTCCCAGCTTGTCCTAGACGACTGCTAGAGGAAGGAAGCACTTCTGACACCAAATACTCAAACAGAAGACAACTAATCCAATCTATCTATCTATCTCTCTATCTACACATAAAAGAAATCAAGAGCTATTCCTTTCTCTTGCAATAACTCAAAAGAAGGGATATTGGGATGGATCTTTGAAGTCTGTGACAAAACTTTATTCAATACTGTGCAGAGATAAAAAGGCTGAGCATGTACTTTTTTCAACCACAGATGAGTTGCCTGATTTTAATAAGTGCTAAACACCTGCAGATTTTAGAGAAGTGGAGACTGTGAAGGCTGATTTTTTCCAGGAAAAAAAAAAATACGTTAAATTCCTCTTTCTAAAAGTCTTTGACAATAGATGCATAATTATCAAAACAGCAGCATATCTGGAATATCAATATGATGAGCTAAAACATTAATTGTTTTTAAGAATTCACATTCAGTTAATCATTGCTCTGTAAATACATAAAAGGATTACACAGAACCAGAAATAATTTACACAATAGATCTACAACACTTTTCTATGGCTTCTTAGCACAAGTAAGGAAGCAATAAACCGAGGGCATGCAAGCATGCAACTTTCCCAATTTCCATGACTTTCAATAAACAGAAATGTCTCCCTATCACAGCTGTTATTTTCAGACCTTTCCAATCTTCAACATTATGTAAATGAAGAATTACTCCAGAGTTAGCAACTGCTATGGGTTCATACTAGGATATTTGAAAACTCTTACATTTTTCTTTTTTAATCAGAACATCTGAAAGTAAAATGTGGTTCTTTTTTCCTCTATGAGAAATAGATAATTAAAAAAAACCATGGCACTTATGAAAAAATATTTAATTAAAATTATAATGAAAATGTATTCTCTGGCTCTGAAAAAAGAATTAGAGTCTGTAAGTACATTCAAGTAAGGATGAGTCTGTCATTATTACTCTGGATAATTTACAAATATTGAGACCTAGTTCATCTAAGGCTTCTAGTCCAATGATTTCAATCCCTTCATTTGGAAAACTGTGGGGAAGGTAAGATCTATCTTCTAGAAAAAAATATAAAGTATACACGTATTTATAGAGGCTGCCCTCCTAGAATTGTTGGAATCCCAGAAACACTCGGAAAAGAGAAAAGAAACAAAAAAATCTTGAAAACAAAGGTTCGTATCGTTTTAGCGGCCTCAAGATCTGAAAGAAAGGAAGACAGCAAAGAAATGAAAGGTATGTCACAGGTGCTAAAAAGACAAACCAACAGAAAAGTTAGACACTTTCAGAGTCAATGGTAAGCTTGTACTTACAACAGAGAAGGCAATTGAGATGGTTGAGAGTGCTTACCCAACAGCATGGGTGACCCTGCACTCCTAAGCACTGGACACTCGGGTAGCTCCATTTTTCTATGATCTGCTCTGGGTCAACAAACAGCTATGGGCATGATGCAGAAGCTGAGATCTGACCTGCAGGAAGCCAGATCCTATGCTCAGAACAGTCTTAAAACAGCCCATAGCCTGTGAACCAGTGAACCATGGTATGCACAACTGAAGGGAGTTTGACTTCAGAAAAGAACAGAGGATTGGAGTAAATGTCTCCAGAGTCTTGCATCCAGGTAAGCAACCATCCAAAGGTGAACTTTAAGTTCTTCTCAGTTGGGGAAACATTTTAAGTGCATGTTAAATTTCAAGCATGCATTGAACTCTCTTGTTCTTAATGAGTTTTAAGTAATGTGATTAAATATCTCTTTCAGTATTTTCTTCAAGGGGGATATTTTTCTAAATTGGGATTTTTAGTGACCAAGTTAATCTTTAGGAGCAATAGTGTATTGTTAGCCTACACTGGGGAGGAATATGCTTCAGTACAAAAATTTCACTAAGCAGTAGAAGTAGTGCTTCTGGCCTTACCTTCTCAAAAAACACCTATACTTCAGTAATAGTTCAAGCCTTGAGTCAGGCTTCAAAAGCCTTCTGGACACCTAAATTCCCACCTATACCTCAGACCTGATTTTGAAATAAAGTTTTGTTTTCATAAATGAGGACACGTAGAAATAAATACAGTTGGAGAAGAGAAGGATCTGGGGAGACCTTATTTCAGCCTTTCAGCACCTAAAGGAGGCCTACAAGAAATTTGGAGAGGGAATTTTTACAAGGGCATCATGTAGTGATAGAATGGGGGTAATGGCTTTGAACTGAAAAAGGGTGTATTTAGGTTATATATTAGGAAGAAATTCTTTAATGTGAAGGTGGTAAAAAACTGGAAGAGGTTGCAGAGAAGTTGTGGATGCCCCATCCCTGGAAGTGTTCAAGGCCAAGCTGGATGGAACTTTGAGCAACCTGGTCTAGCAAAAGATGTTTCTTCCCCATGTCAGGGAGGTTTGAACTGGATGATATTTAAGGTCCCTTCCAACTCAAACTATTTGATGAACCTAGGAAAGTGCTAAAGGGTGTCCAGTGGAAGCACATGCATCAGGGCAAGGAAGAGTCCTGCAGAGAGAATGGCCAGCTCAAGGGAAGAACTCTGTTTGCAGGGTTGATCCTGTCACTGCAGCAACTTTTACACTGCACCAGGAATCACCGAGCACATGCCTGGACCTTGCTCAGCATATCACTGTTTCACCATATCATGGGGTAGGTTACAGTAAATCAGAGGAGAGAGTCTTGCTTGCCGTCTTCTTGTTATCATCTTAGGAAAGATATCTAAGTCAGATAAGTATACCACAAGTAAGTAAGTGAGAATCTTCTGTCTTGTAATCATGTCATCATATTACCTGATCATAGCAATAGTCAAAAACATTGGATGACTAAGTAGGTGTTTTGGAGACATGCTAGATAATTTGGAGACAACAGTTACCAGGGGGCTTTAACTTATAAAACACAGAGGATTTTATGAACAGCACTGAAAGATCAAACATGTGTGTTTCAGAAAAAAAATAAGGGCCTTTATTTATTCTAACATCAGTAGAAATGAAAAGACTTTCTTGGTTTCAGTGGACTTACTGAAGTCACCAAACCTCCTTACCAACAGCAACTGAGAAATTAAAGAGGTAGCTGGGAATGTACCACCAAGGAATTGGCCACCAAGGCCAATCATCAGCTGGTATAAATTGTCTTACTTTTGCTTACTGTAACAGTAGCAGCACAAAAAGCTGAGGTATAACAGATATCAACAAATATGGTCAAGAAATAAGCTTATATAAAGAGATTGTTCTTGGTGGGGTTTTTTTCAGTTTTCAAGGGAGAATTCAATTGCAAGGCAGAAGCTATTACAACAAAGCTACAAGTTCACAAATATTGAAGTAAAATGTACTGTCTGCATGCAATAAAGAACTACTTAAAAGAGCTCCACATCTCACTATGCACTGTTTTTCATGCTACCATTAGTCCTGTGCATAAGAATTGGCATTGATGATTGTCATATTGTTGCTACCTGTAGCAGAAGTATTGCAAGAGCAGGACCAATACAGTCAACATGGAAGTCTTAAAGTGGCTGCTGCTGTGTAAAGGAATCAGATGAGGGGAAAAGGCATGCAGAGAGTTTCTCCCCACTTCAGCCTTAGGGGAAACAACTGTATATGGGAATGTGTCCTGCCTCCTGCTGACAGTGCTGTTGTTATAAACGATAACAATTAAAACAATTTTATTTTGGGTTCAATCAATTTAGGTTGAGAAACAATAAGCAAAAACAGCACTGGGTGCGCGGAGAACTCAGTTAGTTCCACCACACGCACACCTAAGTCCTAAAACCAGCATCTTTTATGCCCAGATCTTGACCAATCTCTTCTCGCCGGATGTCCGTCCCGCTCTTTCCCCATTGGGTCGTTAGGGTACACCTTCTCCTCCTACTGGCTCTCCTTTGGCGCGCCTTTTCAAATCCTAAGGTCTTTGTCTCCTTTGTTGGGCCTTTCCTGGCATGGTTTCGCTTTCCTTATCTCCTTCGGTGGGCTTTTCCAAGCAGCGATTGCCTTAGGGGAAGGGGAAGCCATCACATTGTCTTAAAGGAAAACCACACATGCCCACTCACCACAACTGCGATACAGGTCCCAGATTTACACAGGGTACAACAATTACACTTACCACAGTACATTCTATTTTTGACATGAATCATGACTGTGTTTATCACACTGTAAAGTCCAAATAAAGCATCTCTCAGCAAGCTGGGAGAGACATAAATCCAGCTCTCTGTACTTGGTACCACCTGCTACACAGGCTGTCTAATAGTATTCCTCTAGCAAGGGTTGCAGCCATCTACCTGTACCCAGCTTCCCCACAGGCCCTAGGAGTGCGTGTAAGCTCATAGTTGCCTCAGACTGTACAATAGTAGACCAAGGATCAGCTGCATCTCCAGGCTTGGCCTGCTCTTCATTTATTCAAACCAGTGCTTTAAGATTTCTAGAGAGATAGAGGAAAACTGGAAAGAAAGCACTTAAATTAATTTACTGTCATGGTGCTTGTGGTGCCACATGAAAAACAGGCTTTTTCAGTACTGCAGAGTTGCACTCAATTCATTATACTGGCAATGTTGTTCACAAAAAAAAAAAAAAAAAAAAAGTCAGCTGGCAATATCCAACACATTAAGGTGAGAATATTTCCCCAATTGTCTTTGACTTTCCAATGCTACTAGCAGATTGTTATTTAAAAGAACATGCAAGCGGGCTAATCCACTTAGGTAAAACATCAGTTTATAGTCACAGGGCCAGTTCTTTGAATAACCACAATGAAATGCTGTACTCACCAGAATTTATTATCATACTCTAGAAATAGTTAATATTAATCTGAGTGGGCAAAGGGAACACTAGAGAAAATATTTTCTGTAATAGCCTCTTAGTTCATACCATTTCTTTTCTTTTTTTCCTTTTTTTTTTTAGCACAGAAATATTTAGATCAGGGAATACTGTTCATGGGAAACAACTAGTTCATTTGCAAATCTTCCTTGGAATGCACATGCTTTTGGCAGGTTAACATTTGCCTAAAGGGGTCTCTGATGAGGAGAAACAAGGACTTTGATTTCCATCACAGCCAGTCCATTAGTATTAGCCTAGATAAACACACAGTCAGCATTCAGAGACATAAAAACAAAAGCATCCTCTCAAAACAATAAACAAAATGGGGGGGGGGGGGGGGGGGGAGAATGCTAGTAGTATTTGGGGGGTGGGGTGGGGGTGGCAGCGGGGGGCAGTGGGGAACAACACCAACCAAAAAAAACGCAACAGACAAAGAAAACCCCAGAAACATGTAAGAGATCACTGTGATTTTGATTTTCGTTTGTTTGGTTTGGGGTTTTTTTGTTTGTTTGTTTGTTTTTAATGGTGTAATAGCCTCCTTTTTAATTACCTGGCTGGTATGGCAAACTTACTTTCTAAGGATTCAACCTCCAAGGAAGCAGCTGCTTTTCAAGAAGTTTACCTTCTTACTCCCTCTGGTGTTCTGAGAAGTCATGAACAAACCTAACCCTAACCAGGTTTTTTTTTCATTATTTCCTTTCCTATCACGTCCACCCAAAGTGACTTGATAGGAAAGAACCGAGAGTGACTATTATGGCAATAATTTGAAATGTAAATCTTCACCTGGCATGCCACTAAGTAATCCAATTTGTTGTAAGGTCCTTTACGTTGCTCAAATTATTATGATTATCATTTGCAGACAAAGGGATATTTGAACTTGAGAAACAAAGTAGATACACATGCATTACACAGAATCACAGGATGGCCAGGTTTGGAAGGGACCTGTAAAGATCATCTAGTCCAACCCCCTACTAAAGCAGGGTCACCTAGAGCAGGCTGCACAGGGTCACATCCAGGTGGGTTTTGATTGCCTCCAGCAAAGGAGACTCCACAGCCTCTCTGGGCAGCCTGTTCCAGTGCTCTGTCACACTCAAAGAGTTTTTTCCTGCTTTTAAGCACACATTTTAGTTTGACATTGGTGCCATAGACCTAAGTTGTGATAATCAAGTAAACTTTCCTATAACCAAAGAAAACAATGTCCGTGCATGTTGTACTTGATTGCTTATCTGTATCATGATGCAGATACATAAAACTAGAGACTATTAGCTTCAAGCTTAAAAGAGAAGCAAACCTCCACTAGCTGTCATCATTAACACTTATATCCTGATATATATGGCAGTATTCCTGAATAATGAATGCCTGAATTACTTGATTGTATATGAGAAGCAGCACTGCTACCTAGCACAGGATAGCAACCACCAAACCTACACCCTTTCCCAAACACCACTGCTGCTACATTTGAAAGCTTCACCTTTAGTTTTAAAAAGAAAATTTGCAATGCTCAGATCAAAAACATGCACACAGAATGACATGCTGGCTGGCTGTAACTCTAATCTACCTAAAACAATGTTGCTCCCAGTCACCTCAGTGGAACAAGCTGAAGTCTGAAAAGCCAAGCTAGCAAGACAAGACTGTGTTAATTAGCTTGCTGATGAGTAGACATAGTTACAGTATAAGCATCTGCAGAATCTACAGTGGAAAACACTATTCTGCAATCAAAACATGGGCAGAGCCTAAAAAATAAGCACTTGTAGTTTTTCCAGTCTGACTTCTGCCAGTGGCAAGATGAAAATATCCCTGTGGCGATAAAACATAAAGGGACTTCTGCTTCATCGGCCCAATCCTCCTGCCACTGTCTAGATCAGAGATGGGGAAGAGCAGAGCCGCTGCTTCTCATAGTTTTCAAAGACATTTTCAAAAGCTATTTTTTCTATGCATAGGAACATCTTGGATCAGAACGATATAAAATAAGACACTTTCTTCTTTTCTCTACATCTACAAATTACTCTATCAAGCTTGCCATAGACAATGGTGGTCTGAAAATATAAATATTATTTCCAGTTCCTGTATCTAATTGACCATCATATTCTTTAATGATACATCAGGAGGGCAATTTTTTTCACTTGCATACTTAAATCCAAAATCTATTTCCTTCTCCATGATATATGCCTAAGTCTTGGAAGGCAGATTTAAGCCAACTGCTACCTAGAAGGAAAAACTGTAACATAACAAGGAATACCAGAGAAAGTTTTAGCTTTGTGCCTAAGGCAGAATCACTGATGCAGTGATAGATCCTTTTGATACACAGATGTACCTTTTGAGAAATCAACTCAAAACATTTTAAAGGGTGTTCACATAATGCTGTCTTAACAAACAGGGTCATATTCGGTTCTTTAGAAAATCAATTCAATGTGAATCAAGAAAATGAGTCATCTTTATTTCTTCCCAGTCTTTAATGTTTCTGGCTGCTCATAGTTCAGTTTCAGATCAAAGCAAGATAAAAATGAAATAAAGATTCTTCTAATCTGTTATTCACATCTGACCAAAATATATTTCCTTTTACCTACTGCATAGTATTTCATATATTTGGGTTTATTGGCTTTGGTAAGAAAATGGAATGCAATATGTTTGAGGAGAATGAAGTTTTATTTAAATAGAGTAAATACTTTATCTGCACTTACAAGGTAAAACCATATAAAATCTCTACACAGATAAGTAAATTAACTACAACAATAATGAACATATCTATTACCAAAATAAGTGTTTATATTTATTTGATCAAATTTGTAGGGTAAAATGCATAGAATTTTCAAAGGCACTTAAGGGGTTAATTTTCAGAGTAATTTTCATTTGGTAGACTTGGGGGAGGGAGTGGGGAGGGGAAGTAGAAGCTTAACATTGTTTTAAAAGATCTACATTGTTTGGAAAACTTCACAGCCAAAAATATTTTTTTCATCCTCTTCTGCTCCCAATCTTCATACCTTCCCACATGAAAAAATAAAAAATAAAAAAATGACAAACCGTACACAATCACCCCACACACACACAAAAGAAAAGAGAAAGGAAAAATAAAAGAGAGCAGGATAACAAACAAAAAACCACCAGAAGAATGGCTTGTATTTTACTGGTTTAGTATCAAAGAATATTTGTTATTCTTTGTAAAAGGTAACTGACAATGTTTTCCAGTAGAGAAATTTCAATAGTTTCAGACCAGATGACCCTGAAAAAGAACATATTACAACATATGGAAAGTCCATATAAGGGTTGTTCCTTTCCCCAAACCAAATAATAGGGGAAAAGTACTGTTGTATCCTGAACAGTCACAGTTCCACCTTTGCAAGGCTGCTAGCTAACATAAATGCTTTCTGCTGGAAGAAACTGCATAAAAGAACATGTCCTTGGTTTCTTCATGCTCGCTGGTATACTGCTATTGTTTTCAGACATTTATCTATTTTACACCTAGCACAGTAGCTTTTCTAGGCAGGTATTGTCCTTTTGAGATGGCTCTTGCCATCAGATTTGCAGTCATAATATAATTAAGACTTGGACTGCTACAGCCCTCTGGGCTTCATTAAAGCCAAAGGGCTACATGTAAACACACTATTTGCTTTTATGTCACTCTTTATTACTGTGATCTAAATCAGCGTCATAACCATTTTCTATGCTGCTTGGCAACAGGGTCAGAAACTGCAGCAACTGGGGTCACCTGCAGCATTTTGTACATTTCTACATTTCCCATTCAGTTCAAAATGAAAGGACTGACCTGAGGACAACAGTCAAACTGGTAATCACAGCCCCACCTATTCTGGCCTCAGAAGATTCAAACCTTGAACAGAAAAAAATTAAATCTATAATAGATTTCCCAAGTCTGCTCAGACACACTTGAAAAAGCCTGACAACCTGTCTATAACTTTTGAGACACATTTACTATTTGGGCTCTTGATTGTGTCAACAAGGACCTTTCTCTGAGACATGCACATCGTTTACCATCTCCAAAGTAACGTGAAGAAAGGCTAGCAGTCAAACTGACATTTTTTCCCCAGCCCATGAAATCAACTAAAACTAATTTGTAGTGCTATCAATGAAAATTAGTTGCCAAAAGCCCTCCATAACTTTCTGCAGTTATAGATTCAAACCCTTGCACTTAGATCTGGTCAGGCACATAAGCAACGTACATGACAGTGAAAGAGCAAAACCAGCTCTGACTGTTACCCTTGAATCTTGGAATGTTGGCCTAAACGAACTGTAAATTTGCTTTCTGTTAATATTATGTTTCTAAACAGTTGCTACTCCTGTGAACAACTAGGAAAAAAATCTTTAATAAATGGACCTCTACATACATTTTTTGGGAACGCTGCAGAAGTGTCAGTGTTTTCTTCAGTGCTCTTCCTGAGCATGGTGTTTTTCATCTGACACCTACTGATGCACCCTCTAATGGAAGACACCAAGACACTGAGCAGAACAGAAGACAGACGTTGCCAATGTTTTTGAGCTTTCCGAGAGTAGCTAATTTATTTAGAAAAAATGGTCTAATGATTTAGCAGAAGTAAAACAGAGTAATGACCTACAGAAAATGTCTCCGCTCTTCAGTATTCCCTACAAAGACAATTTAGGGGAAGCTTTTCATATCCAAGATCTGGCAACCAGTATAGTGAGCAAAAGGCAAAGCAGCTATCAAGGGAAATACTTCCCCCAGAGAAAAACCTTGCAGCCTCAGCTCTGGTGTATTTAAAGACCTGTGTAACATGTAGTACCAAAAAACCATGAAGTGAGCTGCAGCTTGACAGCAGTGGAGTAAAAGCCAATGACTGAAAACATTGATTGATAAAAGCCTATTAAAAGAAGAATAATCTTGAGCAAAGTCCTTGCAAATACAGCCTTGGTGCAAATGTCCTTCCTGAAAAAATTGTGGTAGTTTCTCTGCTACATCTATACGTATGTAGTCACAGATATTTATAAGGGAGCAAGGCTACCAGAAAGAAGCTTTCCTATTCTTCATACAGTCTATATCTTGGAGTGATTAAAAAGAGGGTTCTTTCCACTTTCTAGAGACATGCACCCTTCAGGCACAGAGTAACATTAGATATCTGCTGTCAGACTCCATCCCTGAGTTCAGACACGTAGCAGATCCTTGTGCTCCTGCTACTCTCACCTGAAGGTGTGAGGCACAGAAGTCAAAGAAAGGAGAAAGTGCACAGATGATGGAAAAATCCAAACTGAATCAATTTACTGAGCAAGTTCAAAGTCACGGTACTCTCATTCTTTGCCCTATCAAACCTTTCTTTTCTAACACTGTTGTTGAGAATATGCCTGAGAGAACCCATGTTTTATTGTTTTCGTGTAGCTAATTCAGTGAACTTTAATTGCAAATGAATAACTGAGGGCTTGTTAGTGTTTGGAGAAATGGAATGTTGCTGGTCTTTTGCCCTTTATTCTTTTCCATTACACCTTTTTGTATAATAAAACCATAGCCTCTAGTCAGCTTTTAATAACAGCTGCATAGTCAGTTCTTTCTCAAACACTGAATCATGTTTCTTCATCGTCTTAAGGCCAAAAGTCACCTCCCTGCCTTCTTATCTGCAGCCACAACTTCATTAGAAGATTAATTTAATATTGAGATAAAATGTTGTGTAACATGTAAAATTCTTTATATATTAATTTGTAAACAGAGCATACACATGGGAATAAAACCAAATCATGATCCCATGAGCTGGATCCAAGGAACAGGGTATGAGGGAAGCAAGTGAGAAGAAAATGATGCAATTTTATATGAACAGGAAAATTGTAGAATCCTAGAATGGTTTGGGTTGGAAGGGACCTTAAAGATCATCTTTTTCCATCCCTCCCGACATGGGGAAGAAACATCTTCCACTAGACCAGGTTGCTCAAAGTTCCATCCAACTTGGCCTTGAACACTTCAAGGGATGGGGCATCCACAGCTCCTCTGGGCAACCTGTTCCAGTGCCTCACCACCCTCACAGTAGAATCATATAATTTTTTAGGTTGGAAAACACATCTATGATCATTGAGTCCAACCATAAAGAATTTCTTCTTAATATCTAATCTACCCACTTTCAGTTTAATACCTTTGTCCAATCACTACATTCACTGATAAGAAGTACCACCTCATCTTTCCTGTAGGTCTCCTTTAAGTACTGAAAAGACTCTATAAGGTCTTCCCAGAGCCTTCACTTCTCTAGGCTAAACAACCCAACTCTTTCAGCCTGTTCTCTTAGGGGAAGTGTTCCATCCCCCTGATGATCTTTGTAGCCCTCCCTTGAATCCACTCAAGCAGGTCCATGTCTTTCCTATGCTGTGGGTCCCACAGCCGAACACAGTACTCCAGATAGAGTCTCATGAGAGAAGAGTAGAGGGGAAGAATCACCTCCCTTGACCTACTGGCCATGCTTCTTTTGATGCAGCCCAGGGTGTGATTGACTTTTTGGGCTGCTAGTGCACATTGCCAGCTCATATTCAGTTTTCCATCCACCAATACCCCCAAGTCCTTCTCCTCAGGGATGCTGTTAGTCCACTCATCCTCCAGCCTGTATCCATGTTTGAGACTGCCCCAACCCAAGTGCAGGACCTTACACTTGGCCCCGTTGAAATTCATGAGGTTTGCATGGGGCCACTTCTCTTGCCTGTCAAGGTGTCTCTGGACAGCATCCCTTCGCCCTAGATTATCAACCACACCACCCATCTTGGCGTCATCAAATTGTGTGTGGGTTTTTTGTTTGTTTGTTTTTTCCCGTTATGTCTTCTTGAAGATCTGAACCAACTTCTGGAACAGGCAAAATCAGATATTTTACCACAGTCTTGCCAAGTCCTGACTGAACTGTTATGGGAACACAGTTCTTGAGAAAACAGAATTTGATTCATTCTTTTCAGGGATGGGTTTGGCAACAAAAAGCAGCACAAACAATAGCAATGAATACATAGGGTCAAGCTCTATGAGATGTTCAACATATTGGGTTTGCATGGCCAGGTTTTGGTAGAAGAGGGGCTACAGGTGTGGTTTGTGTGAGAAGATGCCAGAAGATCCTCCCATGTCTGATGGAGCCAAAGCTGGCCAGATGTAACATGGACCCACCACTGGCCAAGGCTGAGCTCATCAGGGACAGTTGTAGCACTTCTTTGATAACACATTTAAGAAGGGGGAAAAAGTTACTGCGCAACAGCAACTGTAGCTGGAAAGAGGAATGAGACTATGTGAGAGCAACAGCCCTGAAGACACCCAGGTCAGTGCAGAAGGAGGGCAGGAGGTGCTCCAGGTGCTGGAGAAGAGATTTCCCTGCAGCCTGTGGTGAAGCCCATGCTGAGGCAGGCTGTCCACCTGCAGCCCATGGAGGTCCATGGTGGAGCAGGTATCCACCTGCAGCCCATGGAGGACCCCACACCAGAGCAGGTGGGCCCCCACAAAGGAGGCTGTGACCCCATGGGAACCCCACACTGGAGCAGGCTCCTGGCAGGAACTGTAGCCCTGTGGAGAGAAGAGCCCAGCCTGGAGTAGGTTTGCTCACAGAACTTGTGACCCTGTGGGGAATCCATTCTGGAGCAGTTCATTAACTGTATAGCCATGGGAAGGACTCACATTGGAGAAGTTCACAGATGACCGTCTCCTGTGGAAGGAACCCCACACTGGAGCAGGGGCAGAGTGTGAGGAGCCTCCCCCTGAGAGGGAAGGAGCAGCAGACAAAGCGTGTGATGAACTGACAGGAACCCCCATTCCCTGTCCCCCTGTGCTGCTGAGCAGAAGGAGGTGGAGAAAATGAGGAGTGAACTTAAGCCCAGGAAGGAGGGAAGGGTGGGGGGAAGGTGTCATAAGATTTGGTTTTATTTCTCATTATCCTACTCTGTTTTGATTGGTAATAAACTAATTTCCCCAAGTCAAGTCTGTTTTGCCCATTAGTGATCTCTCCCTGTCCTTATCTTGACCCATGAGCCTTTCTTTGTATTTTCTCTCTGCTGTCCAGCTGAGGAGGGCTGTAATAGGTTGGCTTTGATGTGCACCTGGCATCCAACCAGGGTCAACCCACCACAGTAAATTAGCCCAGTTCCCACCAAAGGCCAGGTCCTGATTCCATATTGCTCCGTGCTTACCTGGGAATACAGAATTCTCCATCCTGATGTGTTAGTGTTTCATCCTATAATTTCTATTGGACATCAGGATGTTAAAAATCAAATAAACCCAAAAGTCTTAGAAATGAGCAGGGTTGTAGTTGATCAACAGAACACAGCCACATTCATATGTAGTAAGCAACCCTCCAAATGGAAAGTAAACTGGCCTAATTATGTTCATATATATAAACAAGGAAATTAACATCATATTATGTTAGGTTTCTTTTGCACAGTATTAAAGATTTTCTTTGCTATCTTATGAAAGCCCTATCCTTCCCTCCTCAAAATGTTTTACATGACCTCTCTTTTATTCCTTTGGCTCTGAGAAAGACATCACCAGTGGCAGGCTACCTCCAAGGCTCCTCCACTCCTATCTTTCAGCAACAGAATTTCTGTCTCAGAAATGTCTTTTGCTGTATTCCCTCTTTTCTTAACTTCATTCCTCTTTTTCTGTCCCACTCTCTCTCTTTTGCCCTGGCTGCATGCATGGGTTAGGTTTGACTGATGGGTAAGACTCTGTGTCTTATTTTCCAATACACAGCCCTTCTCTATTTAGCCCGAAATACAGTGAAACCTGTATGTATTATATGACCAATGGACTGAAAAAATCCAGATACTCAGGTGAAATGGCTCTGTCTAAACTCAGTAACAAGACTGCATATGTGTTTTACTAACCTTGGGGGAAAAGAAAAAAGGGTTCTTTTCCTAATTTTGCCACTATCCTCCTTTGCAACCTCAGACAAGTGAGGTTGTGCTTTCCTTCTTGTTTCATAAAACTATTTTGACTATTTATAGAAAGTTTTTGAAACCATGGACTGTTGTGCCTTCAGGACACATCAGGCATCTGGATTGCAGATTTCGTTGTCCAATCCTATCTACTGCAATTTGCTTGAAATAAGAATACACTGTTGTATAAAATGTCTCCAATCACCTTCTGCATTTGGTCCAGCTAACACTTGCTTCTTTGGCACAACAAAAGAGTAGATATGAAGGATTTAAAAAAAAAATAGATCTGTAAGGCATTGTTAGTATATGGTTGCACTTGATCTGAAACCAGCTTTGGAAGATTTTTATTTGTTTAACTGTGATACCTGAAGCTCTGCTGTGAATTGGTATCTTTATTTCCAGTAAAGAGTTCATAACTGGGAAAACAGATCAAGTTTCTTTGGGGTTAGTCTGTTGGTTTCCTCTAAAAGCAAAAACAGGTGCATGAAAAGTCAAAACAATTGTTTTATAACACTTTTCATCTCAGTGCTAGAAAGTCTTGCAATAACATACATTTCTAACTAAACTTTTTGGATAGTACTCACTTGTTATAAGTTTTTTTGCATTCCTCATGAAATAAAGCAGCCATGGGGCTCAAGATTACACACTCACTGGACAGCACTCCTCTGCTCCTCCCATCCTTCAACAACCTCGGAGTTCTTGTGCTATTATGATCATTATTTAGCCTGGCATTGGGACAAGCCCAACTTCAAATTCAGGAAAAGTATCACATTATAAATAAAATTTAACTGTCAGAATTCTTAAGTTTTGAAAATTTAAAGATGGAAATAGTTATGTTTTTCTTAAAGTTGTCATGAATAATAGAAATATCTTGTATAATTGTCAGAACTGTAGAATCAAAAGTGTCCAAATGGGTTAAAGCTAAATCTATCCTTCTCACAATTGGAAATACATAATTATGGACCTATTTATTCACACTTAGATTTAAGGTAGAAGTCTATATAGTATATGCATACAATAACTCATAACTTTGTAACATATTTCTGTGAATACTATTTTAAAAATTTACTTAAATCATTTAATATATGGAAATACTTAAAATCTTCTACATTAGCCAGTTGCTGAACATGTAGAAAATCAATTTCTAATTGCACAGCTTGCAAAGACTTGAAAATATAATTCTGTGCATTAACTTTTACTACCAGTTCATCTAAAGCATGCAGTTAGTGAAAAAGAGACTACTGAAATGGGAGCATAGGCTTGTCTCAATGACCAGCATGTAAACAATCTCGGCTCTGGGCCATCAGTATTTTCAGTGACTAGATGGCCACTGACAAGTGCCACTTTAATCGCATCATTAACTTTGGGAGAGGAAAACCACTCCAACGAAACAACTCTTCAAAATGTTGTGCATGACCTTGATTCTAACCTTTTATGTACTGAGAATACCCTCTTCTCTAGATTAAATGTATTTTGGATTCACACATTGATACCAGAATTATTCATATTAACAGACTCCTAAGAAAACAATTTCAGGTTCTTATTAGACAATTATCACCAGCTACAAAGTACTAGATGACTACAACTGCTCAGCTAGACCATTACATGCATATTCCATTTGATTCAGTATAAATGCCACACACTCCTTCACTTAAGTTCTCAGCTATAGTTATTAAAGTTTTAAGAACCAGATCTGAATAAAATTAAAGAAAAAAACCCCACAAACTTTCACAGTTTGTAGAAGGTGAATCAAGCTGCAAAAGATTGATGTCTGAGGGGAGAGTTGAGGGGTTTGGGGGTCTGGTTATTGCATATAGTAAGGGATACACAATAGGGATTAAGCATGGTATCAAAATGCTATATGAAATAAGTTTTGCAATTTCTCTATTCTAACACAAGTTAAAGGAAAAAATGTTTCTGATACTTCTCTTGAATTATATGCATTACACTTAATTATAAAGTAGCATTTATTGCCTCAACATGAAGGTGGAAGGGCTCCTGTTTGATCTTACCTTATTCCATAGCACATTAGATATTCCTATTCTTTTCCTGTTGGGTACCTCAGAGTCAGCTGAATCCTCAGGCACTTCTTTAAATTGTCCATGGCATGCGCCAGCAGCCTAACAGGCAGCAAAATGACATATGTATGGTGTCCTATAGCTGGAATAAACTAGTTGCAGATGGAAACCTCAACTATTGACTTAATCACTTGCCAATATAGCTTGTATCTCCTTTTTTTCTATCTGTATTCTGTGGGAAAGTAGATATGAACCTTGGTGATTTGATCTGCCTAAGCTAAAGAAGTCCACACATGTCTATAGTGCCTATGTCTGATTAAAGCTTTTACAGAGCCATTGTGAAAGGGGCCAGAATCTACCCCAACATGTATTTCCATGTAGCAATAGGCATGAGGGTACTGCTGGAACAATATTCACTGTAATACAAAAATTTAATAAAGAAGAAAAATACCTGGATTTCTTTCAGTGATCCATATCATTATTCAGCATGAAGAATTCATCTGTTAAAACATTCAGCAGTAATTTGCCTGTTGATAGTAGCAGACTGTTCTTTCCACGCAAGAATAAGATAGTTGTGATTTCTGCTTTGTACCTGCTGCCCACCTTCCCTGGAGTTGCAGTATCAATTTTATTTGTAATATAAGTATCCAACACACAACGCAGGAAGCATTTTCTTTTCAGTTTTTGTAGGTCTCAGGAAAGCTGTCTGACCTAGTCAGCTCTCAATCACTTAAAGCAAGATCTTTGCACTGCTAGCTTTGATCTCCCTATTCTTTAGAAAGAAAAATTGAAAGTTCTGACATAAAAAGATTAAATCATATTAAACTGAACCAAAGCAAGTGTCAGCTTTACTACTTTCTAGGAAAAGACCAGGAAAGCAATATTCTTACTTAAATTGGGTTTAGACTGATCTAGGAGTTGAGCAGTTCTAGCAAAAGTCAGATTTAACTCCCTAATTTATGAGATTTCAAGCCCCAGTGATTCAAATTTCACAAGGACCAACAAGCTCAAAGGGCGCCCAATTCCTCTGCTGGAAATCACATTACAGGTCTTCTGCTACCCTGGGGGAAATTTATCATCTTTGGTCATGACTGAACCAAACCAGAAAAATAAGTTCTTTCCTCTCAGAACAAAAATCCATACAGAAATTTAATATGTAGCCAGATTCAAAATGACAGTGCATGACTTTTCACCATCCTATCCACTGCTACCACCACCCCTCCTCCTCCACTGCATTTGTGGTACTTTGATGTAAGGTTCAGACCTACAGTTTATTTTTGCCCACCTCATTCTATAATTGTATGAAAATTAAATTAGGGCATGAAACAATGTGCTCTATGATTGGCAGAAGCCCTTCTTTTGACTTAGATAGGGGAATAGTCCCCTACAAGGATGAAAATAATCTCCCTGATTTCAGTATTGAGCATTTCGGATATTCAGCTGATTTTCTAATTTTGAGCTTAATTGTATTTTATGAGTCAAGGTGAAGGGCACACTTTCATAGTCAGCGAAATTTCCAGTTGAAAGAAAATGAAATTTTCCTAAAAAAAATCTCACAAGAGAAGTTATTGTTTAAAATCCTCAGCTGTCTTTGATTCAAAATACAGAGGTGTTAGAAGAAGAGACATTTCTGCATGATTAATGAGTACGAAGATTCTTCCATCATTAATGTATAAGTGACCTTTTCTGTCTAAACTCCTAGTTTAGGAATTATTTTATTATTATTATTATTATTTAAATTTTAAAAACCCTGAAAAATCTTCAGAAGACTTTTCTTGAAACTTACGTACGTCAGGAATGCAGCAAGTCAAAGAGAGGGAAAATATCCTCTAAGACAGAGCCCAGTACTCTGGAACTCAGTTAGATTTTGACCTTCTTCAGCCATAAAGGATTGGTAGACAGACATTGTTTGCTACTTGCTGAATTAAATTGGCTCTCCTGAGATGCATATGAAGCAATTTAAAAAAAGAAAAATACTGTTAACTGAATTTACTCAACCATCAATCTGAAGTAAACTTTATTTACTGTATTCATCTATTAAACTAATATAATCTTTCACATTTTAATCAGAAAAAAATGACATTTAATTAGTGTTACACAGCCAAACCTTGAAAAAGCTCCCCTATCTAAGTATTCAGCTAGGCTACTGTTTTTCAGTCTCACCACAGTGAGTCTTGTATGTTTTTATGCTTCCCTTGGTCTAAGCAAACTGCACGACTGCTTTATTAATTCAGCTCCCTGGCACATTTCCTAAGCAGGAATGGGCACTCATGTCACAGTTTCATACAAATGAGACTTTTTGGCTCAACTGCCTCACACCCCAAGAACTGGCACCATCTCCTTTCCCAAATCCATCCTCTAAATTTCCTTGTGTATGTTTCATATTTTAAGGACTTGTGATGGCTGAGAGATATTAGTTTATGAAAACAAACAAAACCCAAAAAAGGCTAATCAATCATAATGTCAGCAATTTACAAATTAACGTACCAACAGGAAAAAAAATAAAAAAGCTCTGTGCACGTGTTCATCCCATACATTCCCTTCTACTTTTTCCATCTGAGCAAGGGGTCCAGAAATGTTATTCTGTTGAGACATAACTCAAAGATTCTTGGCTTTGCCTTGTACCTTCAGTTTCTTCCACCCTAAGATCCTGAAATAAAGCAGGACAATCTCAACAGCATAACCCTATTTCTGCCCAAATTTCCTACATCTGCCGATGCCTTCTTTCACCTCCACTACTTCTTTCACACTCTGCTTTGTAAGATTGACCTTTTTTTGTTCTGAACTGGGGACTTCAGAAACCTTCCACTCTCAGCCTCGTGCAGAAATTAAAGATAACCGGTTTCACCTCAAACATGGCCACCCCATTGTGCCATGGCATTTCTACCAGCATGGTGACTGTTGGGATCTAATGGCTCTCGAGTGCTTTGGATCTTGAGGACCATGGCAGAGCTCTAATATTATGCAGCAGACTGTACATACCAAGCCGTTGTAATGATAAAACAGTTTCATAAGCTTGCTCACTCTGATCTATATGTACATGCAGATCAAGACTGTAAATCTTCTTTTTTTTTTTTTTTTTTTTTTTTTTTTAGTTTTCCAGGATTTAAATTCACCTTTATAGAAATAGGTAACCTGAATTCTGACTTTAAAAAAGCATAGTGGGCCAAAAACTCACCAACGAGTCAAGCCTCAATAAACTGTGTTCTGAGTCAGCTTGCAAACCCTAAACCACAAGAATATATTTTTTAATATTCCATCATGGTACAGCAAGGAATTAGAGCAGCAGCACTGCAAAATTGTCTATTTAAAATCAAATTCTTCCATCTTAAAGTAGACTTCCCCCTCCCCTGCCTACCCCAGAATTATATTGCAGCAACTCACTTCTAAGCCATCGGTTCTACAATTTCAACTATCAGAAAATGTAGTCTAATAAAAGTGGCATCAGCCACTTTTCACAGGAGCTGCGAAGACTTGTTTTGAAAGAGGAAGCAGTTTACTCCAAAATTTTTGGTAATTTTTTCTCCCATTACAATACACAAGGAGATTTTATTCATTAAATATTCACCTATTTTATGCATGTATAGGTTGAAGGCTGTGGCATGGCCTTATCTGAAGTATCTAGCATCATAATATACATTTATTGAAAAGTTCGTTGATCAATGTCTGAATGCTTATCTTATTTTCCTTTAACATGCCTGTTAAACAGCACTTTGACTTCCTTTTTGCAAAAAAAAAAGAAACAAGATAAGAAAAAGGAAATAAGTCATTACAAAGATACTTGAGAATTCCTCCAGCAGCAACCTGCCGGCATAAGGGAAAACCCATTGTCAAGTATGATTTATGAAACCTTGTTAAATTTACTTAAGATAACTGGGGGCAGACTAATATACTAATAACCTCTTTAACATAAAACCTTATGGAATATAATGCATCCTTTATATAATAAAAAAGCTAATTTAGCTTGTCACAACACAGAACTGAATTAATACAGAAGTCAAAAGGCTCTCAATCTGTGCCATTAAATACAAATATGGGATGATAGCCCAGCTACTGCTACCATTCAATGGGGTTTTCTTGTCTTATAATGTAAAAATTAGATATTGAGTGTGCATACAAAAGATTACTGTAGTCGAATGTAGAGTCACCACACACAAAAAAAATCTACTATACACTGTGACATTTCATGACATTACAAATCACCCTTTTTTTTCCTTTTTTGATTTTTTTTAATACACAAAGCTGTATTAATTAGGCCATTTATGTTATAAAATTGCAGTTAATTAAAAATCATTACTTTTTGGCATATTTTTGGTCTGTATGTAACCAGTTTCTTGTTTTACTCAGAACTGGTAGCATTCCTTCTAGCCTACAAATGCAAACTCACCTCTGCTTCTACAATTTGTTTCTCATGCACAGATTGTAAACAGCTGAAAATTTATTGCATGTAAAATGGGCATATGTATACACAAATACACACACACATGCTGCTGAAGCTGCATTCTGTTCTGAGCCTAGACTGGCAGGTGCTCATGATGAACAACAGGAGATTCTTGTGAAGAATGTGAGACTCCTTGCTGTTGTGTAGCAAAATTAATGAATACCTGTAAGACATGAAAAAAGTAGGACTTTCAAAATAACAGTACTTGAACTGAAACTTCAGAGACGTAGCTGATGACATTTTCAGTTCTTTTCCTAAGCTTTAGTGACACAAAAATTAATAGCTGATGTTGAGGAAACCTCTCTAGAGGTATGTTTTGTAAACTCTAGAAATAATTCCTCTTCACCTCTCCAGCTAACACAGTGCTTGACAAATTGTAAAAATAATGGTAAAATTACTTAGCAACTTATGTATGAAAATTATATTGCTGCACAAGTTAGTGGGAAACAATTGTTTTAGTTTGCTTCAAAATGACACACCTAAGGAACTCAAGCCTGCTGTTTCCATCAATAACCATCATAGATGAGGGTTCAGCTACTTCAAGGTGAAAGTGTACTTATGAACGTTGCAGTGATGATTCGATGACTAATGTAGCTCCTTTTTTTTTTTTTTTTTAACAGACCTTACTACAGAAAGGCTTGTTTGCTTTTTAATCACACATCTATCTGACAGCACGGAATGCAGAGGGAAAGATGGCTATTCTTGATTCAAATGATCATATTCATATGCAAACAAAGTTAGGATGTATTATAAGGGTGTTTGTTACTCAGGAAAAAGATTTCCCTGTTTAAAACTGACACTCAGTCAGGGAAAGGAAACAATGGTAGGTGACTGAGGTGATGAATCACCATGAATAATGGAGAGGAAATAAGCTTGAGTGAACAATGCCTGAACAATCAACAGGCTGAAATTACCTTATTTTCAGCCTTTCAGTGAATAGATCATTTACAAGCAGTTAATAGATCAGTACAGATCAGAATACTTCATTAATGATTTGCACATGAGAAAAAGGAATAAGTTCACACCATCTATCATAGAAAATTAATATTTTGACTAGATGCAACTCTCTGAGTTTGTAGAATACATAAGAAGTTGCATATGAAGATGCTGTAACACATCACAACCACCCAGAAATTCCATCCTTGCCACAAGTCTGTTCTTTCTTTCACCCAAATAGGATTTCACAGCCTTTGGTAGTGGGATCTCTTCTGTCTGTTTGTGTATTTCTACTGTTCCCTAACGTTCAGTGTGACACTCACTGCAAAAGAAAACTCTCAAAGGAAAATGTCCTTGTAAGCCTAAGTTTTACTGTAATTCACAGGGACTGGTTCAACCTTTTCAAGGACATTGGTAAGATCCCAACTTTTGGACTGTGAAAGTAGCGGTTCACAGTCCCATCTTCTTATTGCACATAGATCTAGATGCATCTAAGCACTGATTTTCCTTGCACACAGTACAAACATAAGGCTTACTTGCAATGCTTTTTTTGTGCTCCCCTCCAGTGTAAAAGCAGTAGGGTTTATGAAATTACTGTGTAGACCTCAGATGGCTTAAACTGCTGGTTTATTGCATACATTTGGGTGATCCAACAAACGATACAGTATTCTACTACATCAATAATTACAATACACAGCATATTTAGACAAAAGAAAAAAAAAAAGAAAAAGAAAAAGGATAAAGAAAAAATACCTGCTCTAATGTGGTTTGGCTAATGGAGTAGTGTTTGATGGGAAGAAAAGCTTTGAGATTCTCTAGGACTCTGAAGAGCTCTGCTAAGCACCCTTGGCTTCGTGGTATGAGGTACTCGAGCAGGTTAAGATGCTGTCCCTTAAAACAAGCAAAATTTATAAAAACAGATAAAAGTAAATGCACATTATGACAGAGTTACACTTGCTTGTAACCAGTCTACCTTCAATGGGCTCTCATTGCAGATCAACGTGTAAAATGAGAGCTTTTAAACAAGGATATATTTTGTCTACACTGCTAGCACAAAGAAATTATCAGACTCAGAGCACACATTTTGTGCATGTTCTGAGATGACATTTTGTTAATTTCATTAAAGGACAATTTTGTACCACAGATTCAAGGCAGTCTGGGAAAAGGCTTAGCAAACACACACACGCAAGCTTATATACACAAACAGGTTTGTATCTAACGTAGTCACAGTTTTACATGATTCTTTTCCTAAACATGAATAAAGTAAAAATAAAACCAAACAACAAAATAATTAAAGGCCTTTGAGAAATTTTCTTTGAGTGTAATTACTATAGGGCTTTTGTAAGGCTTCGTATCAAATAAAAGAATCTCAGTAAAGACTGACACTTATCAACTCTGGACCATATCAGAAAGCAATCAAAGCAAATACTCTTGTTGACTACACTGCACTCCTACTCCAGATGAACATAAAGGCAAGTTCAACTCATCAACAATAAAATCAAAAGGAAATTTTGACTCAGAGAAAGGGCCTATTTGATTACATGACTGTTTGGAGTTGATTTTATCAATATAACAAGTCAGATTTGTAAGTATTGCCTAATAGAAAAATAAAAAGGATGCTCATATGTAGTTTTTCAAAGAAGATCAATATATCCAAATGTGTATATATTGTTCTTACCAGCCCATACTTAATCGTGCCATAGAAAAAATACTATGATGATAATGTTTTAGCTGTACCTTAAACTGTGTTCCAGGAAAATGCAGTTGTAGACAGTCCAAAATCTTTCTTTGATAGCTTATTTCTTTATTAAGCCAAACCTTGACAGAATAGCCATTTCCAAACCTGAGAATGATACACAAAAACATAAAGCCATTTGTCTACATTATGAAGACAGGAAGAACATTTGCTTCAATTGATTTTCCTGTGATTATGTCAAATAACATCATGTATGCCTACTGTATTATCACTGTGATTTTGGTATTATACTATTGAACAACAGGATTTCAATGAGAAAGTTGTTAAATTAATGATAACAAAGAGAAACAAAAAAAACATGTGTTATGCCTATGTTTTAATTACTACAGGATGTTTCACTCTCCAATGTACCTGAACTTATGTTAACTAAACTATGCTTTAATTGCTGTAATGCTTGGAATGGTTAGCAAAAAGCTATGATTACCAATCATAAATACAGAAAGAAAGAAAAAAAAAAAAGTTCTTTAACTTTTTAATGAGAAAAATGGGCCTGTAGCATTATTTTTCAAATCTTTTAACAAAGATGCACATTCATATGCATATTTCAGCAATGTGAGTACAACTGTGTCTCACAAATACACAAAGACAAATATAGGGGTATTTAGGGAGATGGCAAAGTTAATGGATTTTCCTTAGCTCTATAACCACACAATCTGTCTCAGAATAATTTAGGAAATGAACTTCTCTTCCTCAACATACATGTGATAAAAGTTAAGTACAGGCAATCTAGCCAACACATTATTTTTTATTAGAATTGCTCACTGCTGATATTTAGATGGGGAAGCTGCAATAAACCCATAAACACTGAAATGGCAACCATATTCTTATGCACATTGCTTAAGCAATGGAAGTTACACTGCACCAGTTCCAAGAGCAACATGCAAGGGCAGGCATCAGCAAAGAAACAAGGTGACACAGGGCTGCTGCTGCATCCCTGCCCTCCCATCTCTCCTTTGCAGCTCTGCATCTTCCCATTGGGTCCAGCTTGGTTAATTGCTAGGGAAGAAAGAGCAGCAGGAGGCAAGTCAGAAGAGATTTTCTCTGCCACTGCTATTCCCTGTTGCCAGTGAGCAATCAAAAAAAATAAAAGTAGAGCTGGTAGATGGACAGGGAACTCAGACTGCACTGCCACGTACCATTATACCATTGCTGGTAAAAAGGAATAAAGTCTTCACTAATTTCAGGGGAGGGCAAGTTTCCACAATGAAAAATTCTAGACTGTGGATTTTATTATGTGAAGAACTTCACATGAATTTAAAATATAATTTCCAAGGATGTTATCATGCAAGACTTCTATTTCTTTCATAGAACCACAGAAATATTTAGGTTGGAAAAGACCTTTGAGGTCATCAAGTCCACCATTAACCCAGGACTGCCAAGTCCGTCACTAAACCATGTCACTAAGCACCGCATTTATATAGTTTTTGAACACCTCCAGGGATGGTGATTCCACCATCTCCCTGGGCAGCCTGTTCTAATGCTTCACCACACTTTCAGTGAAGAAATCTTTCCTAATATCCAATTGAAACCTTCTCTGGCATAACTTGAGGCTGTTTCCTCTTCTCCTGTCACTTGTTTTCTGGGAGAAAAGACCTACTCCCACCTGATCTATAACTTCCTTTTAGGCAGTTCTAGAAAGCAATAAGGTCCCCCCTGAGTGTCCTCCTCTCCAAGTTAAACAACCCCAATTCCCTCAGCTGCTCTTCATAAGACACATTCTGTAGATCCTTCACCAGCCTCATTGCCCTTCCCTGGATACGCTTCAGCACCTCTACATCTCTCTTGCAGTGAGGGGCCCAAAACCGAACACAGTATTCCAGGTGCCACATCACCAGCTCCGAGTACAGGGGGGCGATCACTGCCCTTGTCCTGCTGGCCACACTGTTTCAGATACCAGCCAGGGTGCTGTTGGCCTTCTTGGCCACCTGGGCACACTGCTGGCTCATGTTCAGCCGGCTGTCAGCCAGCACCCCCAGGGCCTTTGCCTCCAGGCAGCTTTCCAGCCACTCTTCCCCAAACCTGTAACATTGCCTGGGGTTGTTGTGACCCAAGTGCAGGACCCGGCACTTCTCCCTGTTGAACCTCATACTATTGCCTTGGCCCATTGGTCCAGCCCATCCAGACCCCCTCCAGAGCCTTTCTATGCTCAAGCAGATCAGCACTCCCCCCACAACTTGGTGTCATCTGCAAAGTTACTGAGGGTGCACTCAATCCCCTCATCTAGATCATTGACAAAGATACTAAACAGGACTGGCCCCAGTACTGAGCCCTGGGAACATCATTTGTGACCAGCCACCAGCCAGATGTAACTCCATTCACCACCACTCTTTGAGCTCAGCCATTAAGCCAGCTTTTAACACAGCATAAAGCACAACCATCCAAGCCATGAGCGGCCAGTTTCTCCAGGAAAAGGCTATCAGAGACAGTGTCAAAGGTTTTACTAAGGTCAAGGTGGACAAAATCCACAGCCTTTCCTTCATCCACTAGGTAGGTCACCTTCTTGCAAAAGGAGATCAAGTTTGTCAAGCAGGACCTGCCTTTCACAAACCTATGCTGGCTGAGCCTTATCCCCCAGTTGTCCTGCACATGACATGTGATGGCGCTCAGGATGATCTGCTCCATAACCTTCCCTGGCACCAAGGTCAGGCTGACAGGCCTGTATTTCTCCGGATCCTTCTTCCTGCCCTTCTTGTAGATGGGCATCACATTGGCTAACCTCCAGTCTTTTGGGACCTCTCCAGTTTGCCAGGACTGTTGATAATGATGGAGAGCGGCTTGGTGAGCTGCTCTGCCAGCTCCCTCAATACCTTCAGGTGGATTCTGTCTGGCCCCATAGACTTGTGCATGACTTTGTGTAGAATGAAACCATAGTTGCCTACACTTTAGGTATGACACTGGCAGCTTCTGCATAAAAAATTGCACTGTATGAAAAGCTGCATTACAAATAAATTATTGTAGGTTTTTTTAGTCTTCGGTTGGTGTTTTTAAGTTACTTTATTGTTGAAGTCAAATGCAACCACTGAACTGCTTAAAACAGAGTAAGAAGAAACATTCCTGATGGCAGTGTCCCATGTCTTGGTTCCTGAAGGATGTTACATGAATTAAGTCCTATGGGTCTGTGCTGCAGGGTACCAAATATTCAGTGGGCAGTGTGACCTGATAGATGAACAGTTACACCAAAGGGATCCAGGATAAGGTGGAATCCAAAGCAGTGGGTGGCTGATTTGCTTTACGATGATTTACTAACACATAACACATCTCTAATTAAATGTTTTAAATGCATAGCATCTTCCCTGAAGAAAATACATTTGACAATAAAAAAAGATGTGACAAAGACAGATATAGTTAACAAGGGTGTTCAATTTAGTTGGCAGCCAACCTGAGGCAATGTTTTACAAGAGATCATTGATTCTGATAAGTTTTCTGGTATCTCTACACAGCCACCATTGAATTACAGTTTGAAAAATGCTGGCTTATGGAGATGTTAAACAGTCTTATAAAATGAAATTGTTGTATGCAATGAAATTTCCAAAGAAAATGAATCGAAATTCTGATCAGAAAACACAGATAAGTCTGTGTAACTTTGATTTAATCCTAAATTGTGAACGGCATAAACACCAGCATGGTACAAATAAGAAGCTGTAAAAGATTTTTGTCTTTTAGCTAGTCAAATTATGATGCTTCTATACCTTCATTTTATAATTCATTTTAGTACAAGAGCTCCCTGTATAGAGTAAGCTGATCAGCAATAAGCATTTCCCCTTGCTATAATCAGCAAGCTGCTTTCAGTAGTGAACTGAGGCAGTGGAAATTGAGTTGACCATTTTTTTCACTCTGTTTCCCTCTCCGATTCAGACAATATAATTAATTCAGAAACCCAAAGTGGAATTAGAGAGAAAAGCACAATCTGGTTTGATTAGCGCTGTTAGGATCAATCCTTTAGCACCTGATAGTTCAAGACCTAAGGAGGGAACCATTATCATTAAAATGGCATAAGTTGAGCCAGCACACCTGTTCAGTAGCCATCTGCTGCAAAAGAATCACTATCTCTTCAAAAATATTCAACAAAAATATATTCTGCTGCTAATTTCTATCACATTAGTTAAAAACACCTGCATTTCTGTTGGGGTATACACACATACGAAAACACATATTCTGATAAAAAAAAATATTTTTCCTCTCTATCCTTCCTCTTTTCCCTCAAACTAGTTGCTCAAGCTTGACTTTCACCTCATTAGTGTTTCAGGGAGTATTACTTATTGAGTGCTTTACCTACTAAAATGTCACCATGAGACTGAAACTAAAATATAAATTCCCAGACTGATTGTAAACTAATTAACTTGAATATTAACAGCAGCAGCATCTTCAGAAGCATGAGCTTAGCAAGGACTACAATCACGTCCAAGAACTCCACACCTTTAACTACATAGGTCCTGAAGCTAGCTGAGCAGCTCAAATAACAAGGGAACAAAAGGAACGTAAAACGGTAACAAGGAATGGAACAGTTCCTGTATCAGGAATTATTACATAGGCTAAAACTTTTCAGCATTGAAGAAAGATGACAAGGTGGTAGAAAGGTGTTTTTTTTACAGAGCCCAGAACCATGACTGGCCTAAGGAATGTAAGGCAAGATTCTTCATTCTCCTATGTTTCTCATGCAAGAACAGGGGGCATACAATTAAACTATAGGGAGGTAATGCAAAATCAGTAAAAGGAAGTAATTTTCCTTACAGCACATGGGGAAGCTGTACACCTCATTGACACAGGATGTGCTGGATGCCAGAGCTGGACGTGAGTTGAATAAAGGATTTGAGAAATTCAGGAGGGGGGAGGAAATCCACTAAGACCACCCACCTCTGGCTTAGTAAGCCTCTAAGCAACAAATTGCTGAAGGGTGGTTGAATGTGGAAAAGTAACTTTATGTGCTTATCTCGTTTCTGTACTTTTCCCTTCTGGCTGCTGTCAGAGAGAGGATACTGTGCTAGACCGTTCTTTGCCCTGATCTCACAACTCTTTCAGTATAAATATCACAAAGAGGTCATTAGCCTGGGCTAATGGCCCAAATGGCTCCTCAGTTCTCAGAAGGGTTTTGCAGCACATGATACGGTTCCATAGCCACATGGCCAGCAATACAAAGATAATATAAAACTACTTCAGATATGTGTCTAAAGCTGCAGTCACACATGGGAATAAACTGTGTCCAGATCTGTGCTGATAAGGAAGTCCCCTGGCTGCTTTCCTGGTGGTCTTTCTAGCCTTGCAATGGGAATGGAAGTGGATTTAGTTGCCCAAAGGCTGAAAATTCTCATAAATACCAAGCAGAGGGGTTGCCACTTGAGGTAAAGCAAGTAATACTAACAACTCAATGATCCCTTCCTGCCTGTTCCTCACAGGTCCTTGTTCAGAGCTTTGAACTGGGGAAAGAGAAGCTGGTGAAGCGCAATGCCTTGTGGCCACACAGCTGAGCCAACACTTGGCTGGTCACAAGGGGTCCCTAGAGATACTGACCAAGTGTGTTTTGAAGCTTGACCCATGAAATCCGGTTTTCATTGAGGGGTGAAAAAGCAAGTACACTATTAGCAGACTTCTATTTGCTTTAAAAAGAAAAAAATAAACCTGTATTTTAATTTAAAACACTTAACAGTTTGCTTGTCTGCAAATAAACCTAGAAAGCACTGTTTTAACTTACAGAACAGTCCCAAATGACCACTTCATTGAACCACACTCTTCCAAAAGCCCATTTAACATCTCTTTTCTCCCCCAATCAAAACTGCTGAATGTAACCTCAGCAAATCAAGAACATGGCCCTATTTCCTAAACCTTGATAAGTAAGAAAAGTTTCTAATCATCCATACGTTTTGGGGTTTTTTTTCCCCCACTAATCAAAGATTATATTTCCTGGAGAATGTTGCGCTAACATCAAAAAATTACAGCTCCCAGAAAGTTTACTGGGAGAAATATAATGTGCATACTTCATGTTTGATCAAAAGATGACTCCAAAATGACATTACTGGGTAACAAAATAAAAAATAATAAAGAGACATTGACACAATGTCTGCAAGGAACTGCATTTTTTAGAATAGATGCCAGAAATCAAAGCACGGGAATAATTTGTTACTGTGCTGTTTGCCCCTCTGCTTTGGTTTATACCCATTTGCAGACATACGGTTCTACTTTCCTTAAGTGAATAGCTCTTATCTAGACAAGCTAACAGTTATTCCAGTATGATTGCTGAGGCATGGGATACAGAGTCAGGTCATTCCCCTTACAGCCCTAGACACAAGTACAATATACAAAAAGAACAAAACTTGAACAACATTGAAAACAAAACACTTTTCAATGTTTAAAAAAAAAATGAAATTAAAATATAAAAAAAATGCATCACAGTTTAATATAATTTTAAATCAGAAAATAAATTTAATTATTTCATCTATTAAGTGGCAGTAAAGACAATATCTAGGAAGGAAAAAAGGTTATTAAATCTGAAATCATTGGGTTCTACCATTTTTTTTAAAAAAACAGAGCAATGCAAATATACTATCACTTGCAAAATGTGAATTCCTTTTGCAGTTATTCAGAACTATCTCAGTCTTGCTGAACAGATAAACTTGATTAGATGTAAACATACATAACAAATTATAAAATCTGTCTTCCATATACTATTCAAAGATTTTGTTTCATCATTTTTTAATTGATTACGATTTTTCCAGAGTAAGAATAGAAACATGAAAACAGTAACTAATACAACAAGTAACACTTGTTCAAGTATATTGTACCTGAACTATTCATTTACAGACACTCCAGGCTTTCATAAAAAGCCATGTAAAGTTAATTTCTGTATTCAATATCATTGCCATAACAGTGACAGCCTCAGTTTATGAACAATGCAGGGTACAACTTTGCCTAGCTCTCTGCGTGAAGGCATTTAAGTGCTTGAGCACAATTTGCAAATATGTGGTAAAACCCTCCAAAAATCTTGTTATTTTTTTGTACATGTGCACACACAAATCTGTCTGTATACAAGCTTGTATGCCTGCACATACATACAAGTATCAGAGATCTGTTACTTTTGTATTATTTATATATTACAATCCCAGAGAAACAGGAACAGCAGCACTGTAATTCTACGCAAGACTGATGGCACAGCCTACAAAGAACCAAAACTGTTTCTGCAGCTTCTGGGCATCAAGAATTAAAAACCAGGAGGAAGTAACTTTATCATTATGTTGGCATTACTAATTTCTGGCCTACTGTTTTTTTAAAGTTAGTTTAAAAAAATAAATAATCAGGATGTTACATTCTGAAATGTCTACAAAAAAAGCCTTGTCAACACTTCAAGGCTAAATTCTCATGTTAAAAAGTGCTAGAATGGAGACCAGCTATGAAAATAAAATTAAAATAACTGGTATTTTTGCATTATGTAATAAGCTTTAATAGCATCATCACATAGCATCTCTTCATGAAATCCCTATCATGAACATCTTACAAGATATTTTGGAGGTACCTACTCAGATAAGTAACCTTATTTACTACAACATCTAGAAGATCATAGAATCACAGAATCATTTAGGTAGGAAAAGACCTTTGAGGTCATCAAGTCCAACCGCTAACCCAGGACTGCCAAGTCCGTCACTAAACCATGTCACTAAGCACCACATCTATGTTTTTTAAACACCTCCAGGGATGGCGATTCCAGCACCTCCCTGGGCAGCCTGTTCCAATGCTTGACAACCCTTCCAGTGAAGAAATTTTTCCTAATATCCAATTGAAACCTTCTCTGGCACAACTTGAGGCTGTTTCCTCTTCTCCTGTCACTTGTTGCCTGGGAGAAGAGACCTACCTTTACCTGCCTACAACCTCCTTTCAGGCAGTTGTAGAGAGCAATAAGGTCACCCCTGAGTGTTCTCTCTAGGTTAAACAAACACATTTCCCTCAGCTGCCTCTCAGAAGACGTTCTCCAGACCCTTCATCAGCTTTGTTACCCTTCCCTGGAAATGCTCCAGCACCTCCATGCTTCTCTTACAGTGAGAGGCCCAAAACTGAACACAGTATTCCAGGTGCAGCCTCACCAGTGCCAGGTACAGGGGCACAATCCCTTCCCCTGTCCTGCTGGCCACACAGTTTCAGATACCAGCCAGGGTGCTGTTGGCCTTCTTGGCCACCTGGGCACACTGCTGGCTCACGTTCAGCCGGCTGTCAGCCAGCACCCCCAGGGCCTTTTCCTCCAGGCAGCTTTCCAGCTGCTCTTCCCCAAGCCTGTAGGGCTGCATGAGGTTGTTGTGACCCAAGTGCAGGACCTGGTACTTCTCCCTGTTGAACCTCATACAACTGGCCTCAGCCCATCGGTCCAGCCTGTCCAGATCCCCCTGCAGAGCCTTCCTGCCCTCCAGCAGATCAGCACTCCCCCCACAACTTGGTGTCATCTGCAAACAGTTTAGCAGATTGATGAGAAAAGGGAAGAGCGTGTTTCATGTTTCTGGTACAGCCCTGGGGAATCGAATCCTACCCTTCCACACCAGTATACTTGTGTGAACTGTGGTAACTCAAAAAATTTTCACTACTGCTTTCCTGTCTTGTTAAGGGCCTACCTTGAGACCTAGGGCTCCAATTTGCAGACTGAATTTGTAGTACTTTCAGAAAAACAGCTACAGCTGCATTTAACAGACATTATACTTTGAACACAATGTCAAACAAATGGAAATTATTTAGCCTTAGCTGCTCAGATTGACTACCCAAATCCTTTTAACTTTAAAATCATGCTTCAGCTACTCTTCCATAAAATGGGAATAATTATTTCAAATCCAGCTTACCAGAAGTATTGTGGAAAACATAGATGTTGATATTTATGAAGCCCTTCTCCAATGAATGCTGATAATACTGTATTTAGAGACAGATTTGAAAAATGTCTGGTAAAACCAGTACATATCACATACTAAGGAAAAAGGAGAATATGAAATCTTAATTATCTGCTGCTCATGGAGTGAAAAAGTACACAGATATAATGCAGTGTCCTGTGGAAAACAGAGATTAAAAAAGTATTGCAATGCACATACACAGTAGGGCTGAATTAACGTTGCACAAAGTTTTATGAGAGTGCAAAGACATTGCTCATTTCTGAACTCTCAATCTGTGTATTTCTAAAGTTCTAAGTCTTTTCTTCAAGCTTTCCTCTATAAAGATAAACTAATAGATGCATTGCATGAATACACATCCACTGCCTTAATACAATTTTCATGTACAAAAGGAATTTGTTTTCTAATCAACAGGAATAAAAATTATATCACTTCCATATTTTATGGTATGTAAGAAACTTACTGCTAGTGTATCTGTCAGTTCACTAAAGGCTGAAATATTGATGAGATCTTTAAATTTAATCCTCTCTTTTCCATTTAGAAATCTACATGTATCAGTTTGAAAAAAGCAATAAAATATTCTCAATCAACCTTTTAAAAAAAAGTAAAGTGTAAATATCTTGCTAACACATTTTCCATTCTAATGCTGCTATAACAAATGGATTAATTGTTGAGTAATTTAATCAGATGGCTTGCTGATAAAATTTGAGAAAAAATTTGATGTGTGTCCAGCACTTGACAAATTGGTATGGGTTTTTCAGCTATAAGAAATCTGTCCAGATGGCCCTAGAATGAAGGATAGTATTCAAAATGTTGTTCCCAGAGAATTGGCCAGCTGTATCTAACATGGAAATGCTTCTGTGAATTTTTAAAAAAACATTAAGTATAATGGAGAGTACTGGAGAGAGCATTTAAATGCAATCCATTCACAATTTAGAGTAATTGACTCAGTTGGCAGGAGTCATCTGAAATTAGGTTTTAACGGGCACAACTGCTAACACATTTATCTCATACAAACTACATCTAGAACTAAGATGCTAACTTTTTGGAAATTGCCCTTCAGTTTGCTCTTTCCAGCTAACACCTTTCTTGGCATTATTAAGAAATTTGCCACCTGCTTCAAAAGCCTTTCAAAGAAGTCCAACACTTATTATGCTACTGAGAAACATCTGAGGGCACTTTAAGTCTGTTTAAACATAGATAAATATAGTCAGGGCTCAACAGTTGGGAGCAGAAACCCAAACACCTACATTTGTAGTGAGAAGACATTTTTGGATGAGTGTTTTTTAACAGGCTTGCACAAGAGCTGGAAAAATGAATCAAGTCCCACACATTAGAAGCAGCGTCATTTTTTATATCCCTATGAAGTTTTTATGTTTCACATTAGCATCTTCCTGGAGCTCACTGATACCCTTCATAGCAGAATTTTGTACCACCATCTGACAAAGCTGTATTCAGTCCAAGATTATGGTGTTTCACATCTGCCAAGGGCTGAAAGTGTAGTGAGGAGAAAGCTGAAACTTGAAACTTCCCACCACAGCAAAGAAGGAAATTTAACATGGCCCCAAGGAAGAACCATTAAGCCTGCATCACACATCTATCCAAAAGGTGATCATAATTTAGACTTTACAGGATGGAACGGTACTAAAGGAAAAACAAATAAAACAATTCTGATTATTTCCATCAAGACAGACAAAATGGCCAGCCACGGAAGAAAAAATGTCATTTTAGTGGATGTAGCTGCATTTAAAAGAAGAAAACAATTCTTGAGACATGCAAATGTAATTGCATGTAATATCAAAATATGCTTCTTCTGTTATTTCTTACAATACAGGACTCATTCTATCATAAATAAAAACTGTATGAATGTTTTCTTTGGTTTAAGTGTTCATACAGTTTAGATTTCTTTCCTTCTTCCAAAGTTCAAAGCTGGATCAGGTCACTTGATTTTAAAATTTGTTCAATTTGATTTGTAGAAACAAATTGAAGACAGATTAAAGGATATCAAGAGCTACTTATAAATAAGAGCAAATAAAAAAAAAGCTGTAAAATCTAATAGAAAACCCATTATAATCTACAACTATGGCCTCCATTAATTTATTTTGGTACCATTCTTGCCTGTTAATATAAATATGTATATTACTAGCATAATTTGTTCACACACATAGCTAGTGTGTGAACACACCATTAAAAACCAATTTTTATGGTACGAGTAATTTAGATTAAATCAGAATCAGCAAAATCAGTTTTTCTTATACTTTCCTTCATTTACATTGCTTCATGGAACAGTTTTGTTAAGCAAAATGTAAGGGGATGGTGCCAGGGACAAATATACGAGGCAGAGCTAATTGCAGGAACACACTCAAAAATAGAACGGACTAGTGACCGTATCAGTGGAGGTGTTTGTTAAGGAAAGTGTTCTGCTGGTAGGTGTTTCATAATAGTAGATTTAGAAATACTTACGGTCTATCATGTTAGAAGGAGCAATGTTTTGCTCTGTATGGCAGTGAGAATAAGGCTATTAAATCACAGGGAGGGAAGGAAAACAGGATGGAAGGAGTAACTGACTCCTTTTTCAAGTCCTCAAAATTTTTCAGGATGCTTACAATGGAGTGGAAAGTGAGAAAATGAAAATATTAAAATCATTTAAAGTTTAATTATTTCATTGGTTTTCTTTGAAGTAACAAGTAAAATAATCCTGCTTCTGTTCTCCTTTCCCGTCTCATATAGATGCAGAAGTCCTCCATAAGGTACATGGTAGTGTATCTGGAAATGGTCTTCAAAGAAGTTTGGAATATGAATTACACAGAGGTACCGAGTTTTTAATCTCCTAACAATTACTTTATTTATTAGGTGGGTGGTAGCCTGGGATTTATGATAGCGTACTGTATTGGCAAGTATTGGATGGAAGTTGGGAAGCTAGAGTAAGCAACAAAATAATAGTACAGGGAATTTCTTTGGCTTCTGCCCAGCACTTAGCAAAGATTTTCCAAAGAAAGCATGGAATATCTTTACTGTATACTTAATGTAAAAAAAAAAAAAAAAAAAACCACCAAACAAAAAAAAAAAAAAAAAAAGTGTGTATGTATATGAGGTTTTCCGACTGTGCTCTCTACAGTGGCTTTGCTCCCAGAAGCAAAGAAAATGAATTTGGCAGTCAGAGCAAATTCAGACAATTGCATGCTTTTAATTAAATTCTTTGATAAAGCTAGTGGCTATTTTTTTCATAATAAAAAGTTCTAAAGTTTTAGAAAAATTCAATAGGTTCCTGAACAATAACTGTGGAAAATTTGGAGACTAAATCAATCAATAAGCTAGGAGTTAAAGGGATTTTAGTTCTTCCTTAAATGAAAAAAACCTTAGTGGACCTTCAGGTACGTGGTTTCTGTGGAAAGCCTCAGCCATATCTGTATCCAGCACACATATAATCCCACATGAATGCCACTGACATACATTAAAGAACTGTCATGGCAATACAAGGAACACAAACCTACTGATAGTATGAAATATTCTTACCGTAGAGAAGGTGTGCTTTTTCAACATTATAATGATTTTAATCAATTAATTGTTATTAATATGATTGCCAAACATTCTTATCATGGTCTTGCTTTGGAGAATTTAAAAGCGGTGCTCATATAGCCTTGACTCCTGAATGGCTATTCTGTGAATGTCTTGAGATCTTTACAAATAATTTGAAGATCCTTGTAGTGTGTCAAATAGTTTAGTCTTCTGCATTGATCTGCTTACTGTGATCTGAAAGAGGTGTATCTACAGACACAGTGCAGCAAACTGAAAAATAACTGTCCTATTTATATGAATATGGTGCATACTTATGAGTATGCTTATGATGCTTTGCTTCCTAAGAAGGTAGATGAAAAGGTGCTGTTAAAGGAAACATCAGGAGTGGCAAAACAATGACAAAGTCACTGAGAAGATAAAGGTGAAGCTAGTATTTGTGGAATGTCTGATTTTGCCCTCTCAAGGTCAAGCTTGAGAAGACAGAGATGCACTTCAAAGGATTTGAAACATTAAAAGGGGAGAACTGCATTTATTCCAGCTAACTTTATGCACTCAGCTGAAGTGCCTAATACCATTTTTCCTTATTAGGAGAGACACACATCTTCAAAAAGCAGTTTTGCCTGTCTGAGGTGTGCACAGTCCTCTACAGATATCTGTCTATCTTACTACAAAAGGACTAAAGGGTGGGTATTGTGTCTGGCTCAGATGGAGTTAATTTTCCCCATAGCAGCCCTCATAGTGCTGGTGCCTTGTATTGGCAGCTAGAAGAATGTTGGTTAACACAGCAGTGTTATGGCTGCTGCTGAGCAGTGCTCGCACAGCATCAAGGCTGTCTCTCCAACATTCCCCAAATCACCAGTAGGTTGGGGCTGGGCAAGATCTTGGGAAGGAACACAGCTGGCACAACTGACCCAAACTGATCAAAGGGATATTCCATACCATATGACATCTGCTCAGCGATAAAAGCTCACAGAAAGAAGGAGGAAAGGAGAACATTCATTATTTACAACATTTGTCTTCCAGAGCAACCGCTACGCATACTGAAGCCCTGCTTCCCAGGAAGCAGTCAAACATCTCCTGCTGATGGGAAGTAGAGAATAACATCCTTTGCTTCCACACACAACCTTTGCCATTGCTTTATTAAATTCCCTTTATGTTGACCGATGAGGGCCTTTTTCCATCTCATTTTCTCCTGAACTTGCCCAGCTGAAGAGGGGAGTGATAGGATGGCTTTGGTGGGCACCTGGCATCCAGCCAGGGTCAACTCACCACAGGGTGCCTGCATTTCTGCTAAAGTACTCCAGCTAGTGGGACAACAGGCCACATTTTGCTATGAAATTTGGGAATAAGAGAGGATGGCAAAGACAAAGAGCTAGACTGAAAAGAACCAGAAACTGCTGAAGAGCCGTTGACTTCTCATGCCTCCAGAAATTGAAGAAGATACTCTCTGAAAGGTATGCAAACATGAAAAGAAGGCTCAGACTTTTTTCACCACCCAGTTTTTAAGGTCTCTAGCTTAAAGTTTGTCTTGAAAAAAACTTGGAAGGAGAAAGCAAAGCTTAAAGTAAATGTGAATCGGGCCAATCATGCTAATGTAGCTGTCAAACAAGGGCCTACCGTTCTACCCTAAAGGAAGGACAGAAAGCCAAAAGTCCCCTCAAGGGACAAGAAGTTGAGACATGGATAAATTCTGGCCTATAACAATGGCAGACAGCAATTCCAAAACATTTCTATACAGCTTGCTTACATTGTCAAATGCATCTGCACTTAGTGCTGAATGCCGAGCTAATACAAAGCAGTGTAGCTTTGCTGCTTGTAAATGAGCTGCATCACTTTATACAGCTGACTGTCTGGGTGTCATAAGAATTCTACTTACTATGAATGTAAATGATCTAGCTATAAGTTGTAGCAACTTTCCCCACAGCTTCTGATCCTGTTTCCTTTATTGTGATTTGAGACCATCCTCTAAATAAACATCCTCATTAACACATTAAATTAACTGGAGAGCAAAGTTCAAGCAGAACAGTCTCTCATGCTCACCATGAAAAGGATGCAGAAAACATAGCATAAATATCCGCAGTTGCCAGTGAATTCAGTAGGAAACAGAGATGGTTCAAAAGTGTTTCTTCCTGCTACAAGATATCCTCACAAGGTACCCAAGTGTATTTCATCTCAGCATGTTGAACCCTCGTACTGTTTTCTCAGGTTGAGTGCAGAAGTGCTTCATTTTAGACACAGATCTGTCTCTTTCAATTACTAGTGCAGACTACAAAGCATTTTAGGAATGCCATACGTCAGTTTAGCTTGCTAAGAAATCCTAATTGGCTTTTTTTTAACTTCAGTGATGGCAGGGAAAGAAAGATGTGCTTAGCAGTTGTAAGTATTTATGCCTTGGCACTATTAAACTGTATAGCCAGCTCTTAGATTGAATGTAGCTACAGAAGGATTGATATTGACATATAATACCTGTTTTTAATGTGTTGGGGAGAACCAAGACACTTGAAACTTCCATTGACCATAATAGCAAGCCGTGTGCAGAGGGCTTCACATTCTTCCATACTACAAAATCAAGTGGTGGGGGAAAAAAAAAGAATTAAAAGAATAATACTGAAAACAGAGAACATTATTTATACCTAACTTTAATTAAAGTGGAAGGAATCTGGACAGCTGCAAAAATGAGTACACAAGACCTTTCATTTTAAAAGCAACAGTCCAAATTGTAACCCTAATCAGTACATACCAAAGGTTACTACCACATGACAGGTAGAAAAGAGAGCCCTAAAATAGAATTTATGTTTTTATTCCAGAACCAATTGGAGAATTCTGGTCACAAAGGTTTTATTACTGCAGGCACATATCTCAGAAATGTAACTGTGAGAGCCATGAACTCTGTTATTCCCTGTACTATCTGTTTGTGGTCATTCTGAGCTGAAGGATAGAGGGAGAAGAATGAGGTAAGTTTGTTCAGCTTGCCTCTTTCATAGTACATATACTTAGAAAGTAGTTACCTATAGTCTGCAGGATAGAAGAAGGTACAAAACACTACAGTCTAAATGGAATTTAGGACATGGAAATGCAGCTGAATAGAAAAGCACGATCCTGTTAGATGCAATTGCTTCAGAAAATAAATAACTACTGCTTCAGATAATAAATAATAACTTTGATATGTAAAGCTTAGGGCAGATGGGCTGCCATTCTACGTATTATACAGAATTGTGTGAGCAGTTCTTCCAAAGCATCACTTTTGACATAGGATACCAGTCAGGACAAATCCATCATTTCAAAGAGGAGTCAAAGTCGTTTGATGTTCCTGCAATTCACTGCATGCACTCCCCAACCCTTCTGAGATAGCTAAACAAGAGCTGTCTTGTGTACCTCAGCCATGTGCCTGATCAAATAGTGCTTTTACTGAACTAAGTACCCTCCTAGGAACAATTTCCTTAAAACAGGACAGGAAAATGGTGTGAACAGCCAAAACACTACATTTAAGAGAGATGGGGAGAGGGCTTGCTAACACATCTTCCCAAAAATCAGGAAGTTAGCCGAGTCTCCTTGGGGTGCAGTAAGTCGTAATGCTCCCCTAGGTATAACACTCCCCAGCTGTGGCAAAATAACACAAATTTAGGCCTGTATGAACAGTTAATATAATCTCAGTCCTCAGTTTCTCAAAAAAAAAGCTTTTTCTCTGAGAATTAAGTATGATAGACATCCAAAACTAAGTTTTACACAGGAAATCATCTCTATACATTATGCACTTATTTGCTGATATGCATGAAGATTCACTTTGTAAGAAAAATCTCTTTACTTATACAAGTATTCTTTGAAAGAATCTCAAATAAATCTCCAATCTGGCCTTCAGCAGATAGTATATGTAGTATAAAATAACTTCTCCTTCCTCCGCCCTAGCACACAATGTCTTAATTAGAAATGAAATGTGTATACTATCACTGTACTCATATCTGCTTCCAGTCATTAATTTGTAGTAGCTAAATGAGTACTTAGTAACAATTTGATGGATTTTTTTTGTTTGTTTGTTTAGAGCATATTAGTAGTGAGACGACAGGTCTCTTCTGTTTAGGTGATGTTTGACAACTAAGGGTTCTTATCTGGACTGAAAAGTCAAAGCACACAGTTTACCAAAAATCAGTCAATTCACAATGCATAACTTGCATTCCCTAAATGAGTGAGCTGGTAAGCACTTGGGGGTCAAATACAGATATGTAATTTTCAAGATTCAGCTTTCATAAACAGAATACTAGAAACTTTTGAGAGCATTTTTCCATCAATAATTGAGCACATGTACAGAGACAACAAATACATTTTGAGAACCTCTGAAAAAATTTAGCAATATCTAGAAGAGACTGAGGGAAGTTTTGCTGGGTTCTTTTAGTGATTCATCTATGCTTCAAGTCTCATTTGGTCAAAATATTACATTGCTGTTTTGATTGATGAGTTCTGTCCTCTCTGGGCATCATTTAAAGCCATTTTATGTATAATTATATATACTGTACTATATTCCTTAAGGGAAACTTTTTATTCATTCCATTTTACTGTAGATTTTACAAAACAGTATCTTTTCTCCATTAAACTGATACACCAATGACCATATCAGAGAATTGACAAGATAACTAATGTGGATAGACTCTTCTAAGAGGACAAGAGTCACTCTACCATTTCCAGTAGTGCATACAGAGAATACCTGAGGTATCTGTCTTTAGGATGCCATGGCATACTCTTTTCATACACAGATGCAAAACAGAATCCTTAACAAAATTAGAAGAGGGCTTTTCACTCTCACCTCCATTTTTAAGGATTTGTAAAGCGAACAGCGACAAAAGAATAAGCTGGTGTTCCAAGCAAGAAGAGACACTGAAACATTGATTATAAAGAGCATAGAAAAGGAAAAATTCATTGCATCATTTCTTCTGTGACTGCAGCCTCCTTGAGCCACATTCTAATCCTTAAAAACTGAATATAAAAATTATTTAGAATTTACACAGGTTCAAGTTTCATGAGCAGGAAGGAACTGCATAAAATACCAAGACATATTTCACATATGATACCACGGTGAGCATGCCTTCAGAATATGCTCTTCTGCTCTCAGTTGACAGCAGGTGAGAAGAAAGAACAGGAATATTCTGGTTGCTTAGATAAAGGTCTTACCTGTGGGATGTCAGTACAGCTGCACAGCCATCCTGAACTTCCTTCAGGATGGTTTTCCAAAGGTAGCGTTTAGAGCAGGGATCCATCCCAGAGCTGGGCTCATCCTATAAGAAAAATGAAAATGATGATAGAGCAGCATGGGAATAGCAGCTCCAGCCCAGCATGAAGAATTAACAAAATGCACAATAAAGTAATATATTTTTCTCAAAAAAGTTACATTTTCAGGAGGCCACTTTAAAGACACCATGATCACTTTTTTGCTTTAACACTATAGTTTAATTTCTAAATTTATAGAAGGCACTTTTAATTAATTTTGCATAGAAATAATATTTATATATATTATATAATTCTATATTAAACTATGTTATTCATAAATATACATATATGTGCTTAATAATAACATATATACACATATACCTTTTTGAATAGGAGAGAATTGCGGGTGTTTTTCCTTACTTTCTGGGAGGGTTTGGTGCCTGTTTTTCCCCTGCATGCACATCTGCCATGAGCACAAACAAATGGAGAAGTTGTGTAACTCCTGGCTGCCTGCGCTGCCCATCCCATAACAAGATGTGGACAGGCAGATCATATGTTTGGAGTCAACATCCTCCAGCAGTTACTCCCAGAGTCCCTTTGAGGAAAACTCCAACCCACAGTGGGGAGAATCCACAGGATTAGATAATAACCCAATCAGTGCTGCTCAATGCAAACTGTCTGGCAAACCCATTTCCCACTTGGATGGCTTTCATGGAGAAAGAAGTGCAGCTACAAAAACTTATTTTCCCCTTCCTACCTAATCCTGCTGTCCTCACTAAATCAAATTTTGACTTCACCTACTCATGGAAGCAGAAGGAAGGATATCTGATTGCCAAAAGTAAATCTCTGTCACTACATTACTAGGGAGGAAAAAACTCTTCCAGTTGCTTTTTATATAATGGAATTTCATGAGAGTTATCAGCATCTGTTAGTGTTGTATTGCCTTAGCCAATGTATGGGCAGCAAGGAATCCCAGCTGAAACTTGGAAGCAAAATTGTCAAGAAACAAAGCAAACAAAACATCCAGTTTGATGGCAGTTTTGGTGTTTAGCTACCAATGGAAGATGTGAAAGAGAAATCATTTCAATAGCCTTTATTTGTGCACAGCTAACAAAGAAAACATAAAAAGCAATAAAAATAAAGCAGCTCATGCTATTACTTAAATTTATATTTATGATCTTGGATGTAATCTAGTAGCAGATTCAGTGATTTACATTGGTGTGTTTGCTTGCAGACAAAAAAAGAGTGCCTTTTAAAATACTGAATAACTCTTTAAAATCTGCTAGCTTTCTAAAGCCAGCCAAATGTTTTAAAGCATTTAACATGTTTAGATATTTTTCTTTCATCTTGTCACTATATACACAATAGTCTGTGCCCTGTAGCAAGAAGTAGGCTGAAATGGATACTTGCAGTAGCATGCTGTCATAAAGGCATTAAAAACAGTTGGAGCATTTTCTAAGATTGGGAAAGCACTGATTTAAGATTATCTCCTCCTTTTACTAACTGAACCAGGGTCAGTTTAAGCATAAAATGTAAATAAAATAACTCAACTCAGAAATGAAGCAATGATAGGAAGTTAGAAGAAACAAAATGTGTCTGATCTTCTGAAACATGAACCATGTGAGAACACCAGTTTAATTTGGTTCTACTTAGTCCATCTCTTCTCGGAAGCACTAGCTTCCACCCCAGCTCTGGGAAGCTGATTCCCTCCCTCTGACAGTTTTGAAAGGTTTATTCCACTATTGAACTGGTTTAGCTCTTCCCGGACAAGTCTTAAGAAAGGGATGTCCAATCTTCTCTGGTAAAACAATAGGTAATGATAAGAAAGAGAATGCAGTGTCATAATGATGCAGTTCCCAAAGCTTTGTAATACCCTGATCTTCAATACAAGAGGCATTGTTTAAACTGGAAAGGCCAGTTTCAGGCTTAAATGAACAGTAGGATGCAAGCACCAAAACAACTTGTGATAAATAATTTAAATTAATATCATCCAGGAGTATTAGTTTGGTTGTGTGGTTTGTGAATCCAACAAAAATATAAGAACTAGCCAGATTTATGAAACATGACATGGCAAGGAATATGAATATCCTTCCTGAAAAAGACTGGTCAATAATTAATAACACCAGCTCCAAATTACTAATTAAAATTAGAATTTTCCTTCTTAAGGAAGCCAGTAGAACGTTCATATATATTTTTTCATCTTATATACAAAGTATAAAATATATAAAGCATTAATATATTTTGGATTAATTTTTTTTCTTCTTCTGAGTAAGGAAATCTTTAAAAAAATTGCGTATACATTTGGGCTATGTCAGGGGTCCTCAAACTACGGCCCGTGGGCTGGATACGGCCCCCCAGGGTCCTCAATCTGGCCCCCGGTATTTACAGACACCCCCCTGCCCCCTCCCCTCCCCCCCCCCCCCCCCCCCGCTGGGGGTTGGGGGGAAACCAAGCAGCCGCAGATGGCTGCCTGCCACTTCATCTGCGCGCCGCCCCCCTGGTTAAACAGTTTGAGGACCCCTGGGCTATGGGATGCTACAAATGTGGGTTTGTGTGTTTAGGACCAAAAAATAAAGAAAAAAAAAAAGGAAAGGAAAAACAACTTACAACTTCACTTTCTATCTTTGTGAGCACTGGAGAATGAAATAAGGAGTGTTGATACAGCAGAAGAGGACAGTTGTACATCCATGTATCAATTACTCCCTGACTGATCAGAAAATTACCTGATTTTCTTTAGAGCAACATACAAGACAGCAAAATTCAAAATAACCTATTTATCATAGGCACAGTATTACCTCTACTCACCAGTAAAAGTATTTGAGGTTTACCAACTAAAGCCACAGCAGTAGAGAGCTTCCTCTTTGTGCCAGCACTGTATGTTCTCACCAGTTGGTCAGCATGGGTGTTGAAGTGTAACTGGTTAACAAGGTCCTCTGCAACCTGTGGTTCAAAAATATGAAGGCCAGCAAAGATGAGCCAAATCAGGTAATGCTTGCGCTTAGGTTGAAAGAATACTCTGTTCATGCATATTAAGCAAATGTACATATTGTTTCCTTATTTACCCCTATTTGTTGCATACTATTACTTTTGAATCCTAGACACATACAAAAATCTGCTCTGGGACTCCTTAGTTCTCCACAAAGGATAAGTATTTTCTTATATATGTAATTTGGCTTTGTCATTGCTTGTAACAGTCATTTGCATTCATTTTGCATCGATGGGTCAGTGATCTACAATGTTCCTCATTTCTAATTCTCCAGTATTTATTTGATCGAACATCTTAGTAACTGAAAATTCAGGAGACAAAATTCTGTATCAGCCACAAAAAAGATGGAAATGACAGAAAAGCAAGTCACAGGTCAAGGATTTAGAGCTTCTTAAACACACAAGGTAATTTAGATTTAAATTCATGTACTTTTCTAACAACTGAGAGGAGAAAGTTGACCCTAGCTGATTTGGTTGTAATTGCTTAAATAAGTATGTGTGATCTGAGTAAGCAGGGCAGGGACATGAGCATACCTGAGACAATGTTCACGCTGTCCTCTATGGCCTTTCTTTACCTGTCAGAGACAGTCCTAATATACAAGGCTCCCTCAAATACTGCTACTAGAGAATTTTTAATGTAGCAAGAGCCTTGCTCGACCTCCATCAGTTATCACTGCTGGACCACCCAGGGAGTCCTCATGCAAAAACATGATGGACACAATCATGGTTTTTTGCATCATGCACAAACATGATGGGAGCAAATTTTCTAATCACCACCGCCAGGTGCACCCTGCAAAGCAGCAGGTGTTTAGTGGCATGCTGCTGGGTGGCTGTATCATCAAAGGGTGATTTAATTTGTAATAGAGTCAGTATGTCTTCAACCTGGATGTACTACAGCCAGGAGATTCTTGTAAAACAAGTAGTTGTGTGGTGCTCTATAGTCTGAGATCAACAGCCAGAATATCCCCAGCAGTATAGTGCTTTCCTTTTGCTGCCTCTGCACTACCTTCGGCAAAAAGAAAGGTTGACTGGAAGGGTAAGTCAATCAGGGACAGCCTACAATTAATTCAGAAAATCTAATAGAAAAAATATATCATAAACTATATTGTGAATTAATATTCACCATCCATTTCAAATAAACTGCCATAAGCATAGTAATATTTTTATAAGACAGTTTTATCAAGATATTCATGACCCTTTTAGCAAGATTTTTCAGTGCTATGTACAAAAACAGGAGACAACTCTGAGAGAGCAAGTTGTCTGTAAGCAGGAATAATGCTGCACTGGTGAAAATCTGCAGTATTCTAGTGTGGATCCTGGCACTGGTAGTAATAGTCGCTTGCATTCAGTATATGTTAATGTATAGCCTGACAGCAATGCATGTTCTTAGATAAAAGCTACAATTTATAAATATTGCTCTGACTACAGTAGATGCAGATAGTTAAAAAAAAAAAAAAAAAAGTAAACCACCCACAAGTAATTTTATACTGAAAAGCTAAAATCTGCTATTTTAGAGTTAATTCACAGTGGTTTACTTTTGTTTGAACGAAATAAACTATTGCTATATATCTGTAGAAATGCTGCAGATTCAAACATTCTGTGGCTTTAGAAATGGTCAAGCATCTAAGCTATATTCTGAGATATAATAGCCAAGCTTCTTGGGGTTTGGGGGTTTTATTGTTTGTTTGTTTTGGGGGGGGGGGGTGTGTGTTTGTTTGTTTGGTTTCTTATTTTTCTAACTAGCAAACATAGGTCTCATTATACACTGAAATAGCCTGTAAAACGAACACCTCTAAAGCATATAGTAGACAGCTTATCCACTATACTAAACTGACTTGACTTTACTACCACTGGGAAGGCATGCATATTAGTGACAATATTATCCTCCTACAAATCCATCAACAATATACAGAGAATTGCACAGAAAAGCTCATAAAAAAATAAAACCAGAAAGTGAAAGATCACCATTGTGATCTCTGTTTACACCAAAATTAACACATATTGCAAAACTACAACAGGCTTCAAGGGTTACTAAACAACAAGAAAAAAGAGGACTACATATCACAGCTGAAATATAATAATCACCATCCTTTAGCTATGGCCAGAACCACTATTTCTATCACTGCTTTGAAATGTTATCAAAACTTTAAATCAGAAAAATGCCTTTCTTTGAAAGGGGCAATGAATGCCTCACAGGGAAGAATTTAGAAAGCCAAGGAACAGTCCCAGAGAGAAAAGAAAAAACATTCAAGCTAAGTCCCCAAGGAGACTCAATGAAGTATCAGGTATGAACACAATGTTCTTTGTAGGGAGCAACATTAAAAAGAATCGACTTTGCCAGATTTGCAATTCAAACATAGAATCCTCGCAACTATCTGGTATGTATTCAAGCATTCAGTGCATACATACTCATGACCACGCCATCTCCTGTTTTGTACTAGTAGAGAAAGCCTGGCAAGTCCTCTGCTATGGGAATTTTGCAAGACAAGGTTTACTTAAGGTAGAAAGAGAGGGTTAAGAATCATTTCATAGTACCCACTTTGCTGCTGCTCGGACTGTATAGAGCTTCCAAGATAAACCTTGCAGATCATTGCAGTACACACTGCAGTCTGGCTTGATATCTAGATATGCTTCTTCGGAGCAAAACGTATCAAATTAGACCAGATTTGGAGTTGAATCACATCGGCAACATAAAGGCAGAAGGATTAGCCAGCTTTCTTACTCCTAATGGTTTCCCCGCTGCAACTAGAAGATCTATTCCTGCTATCCTCCTCAATCCTTTCATTTCAAAGGAGCTCTGCAGAGCATGCTTCAGCAAATATAAGATAGAGTTCATTCTTCTTTCAAGAGATGACCCCAAAACTTTCTCTCTTTTCTTTAATGTATATAATAAGACTTCCAGTAATAAGTCTTAATTTCATCAGTATGCCCTAAACAACAACACAGTCATTTGAATGAAATTATAAATATTACGTATGAGGTATATTGTGGAGGAGCCTGCACATCTCCATTATAACTTCATTTATCTGTATAACCAGTGGTACCTTGTGGCTTGTATCATAGTATGCTATAAAGTAAAAATGAAAAACCCTCTTAAACTGCTTTAAATTAAATTCAGAATTGAACATGTGACAAATCTTCAAACAGATACATGCAATTATGCAAGAGATTTACAATTCTAATGGTTCTATTCCTTTAGTGCATATGAGATATATACACAAGCACCTTCTCTCCCTTCTTGTCAAATTCATCATGATGTTCTATTTCTGGTTTCAATTGCTTTCAGCAGTGAAGAGTGAGAAGATACATCAATTTATTTAGCAAGCTGGTAACATTGAGGCCAAGTTAAAAGACTCCATTATACACAAAAATATATATTTTGAATGCACTTGAACCATAAATATGTTTTACCTATAGTCATGGCTGTAGTTATGTATTTAAACTCTTTCCTCCTCTCCCCTACCCCCATCCAGATTATAACAGATTTACATCTATCAACTAACGATTTCCCTATTTTCCAGTATTCCTTAAATATGTTTACTTTTCCTTCATCAAATCTAACATCTTTAGCAAAAGTTCTTTTTCGCAGATTAACTGGGACTAGTTCCTCTAGGTTTGGAACAGTCATTGGAATAAACCCTTCAATCTGTAAAGTCTACACCAAATCTTTCAATACTTTGTGGATTTCCTAAAGACTATATTCATTGCAGAAGAGGCAGTAAGGTAACTTGAATTTTTGCAAACATTTTTATTTGTGCTAAATATTGCATTAATAAAGTAGTCATGGTGTCCTCTATCCATCAGGGAACTGAAAAGCGCATCCACCCCACTGAAAAGCAGTAAGTGATGCTAATCATGTAGCCACTAATGATTTTTCACTCTCTCTGAAATTTACCATTAATATGCCAGTAAAAAATTAAGTAGTACTGAGAGTCATCAGTTAGTATGTGATCCACAAAAACCTGGAGTTAGTGAAGACTTAATCTAATAGAAGACTAGAAATGTGGTAGCATGTCCATCCTGACTTGACAGGTTGTATGCATCAGTGTACTGATCTGTGCATCATTTCTGACCAAATAAATACAATTTATATCTTCTTGGTATTTTTTTTTTACATATCCTTATAAAGCAAACCAAACCAAATACTGAAAATTAGTATCATACCTAGTACAAATGAAAAACACGGGATGAATTCTAGAGTCATCTGAAAAATAATTATACACTTCCAAAATAGTCATTCGTAGTGTCGGGTTCTGAGTGAGTAACTGCAGTGTAGATTGAACATCCTAGAGTAACAATAATTCATCAATTCCACACCAAACAGTATTCATTCTGCATCAGAGTAAACTCGAAATTATTAGATTTCTTACACTAGGAAAGCATATACTCATGGTCAAACTTCCAGGGGAAAATAGTCCTTTATCCCAGAATCTTATAAAACTGTACACACTAATTCTGCTCGAAGTCCAAAAAAAGCAAACACACAAAGAATAAATGAATTTAAAAATTCCTTTTCCAGCAGCTACAGAATATAACATGTAAGGAAGTCAATGAGATTCCAGAGTAAGTGCAAAAATGTTCCTAGAGTTAACGTAAAGAGAAATCATGCTGACATTCTTACAGAAGTTGCCTCTGAAGGCCTGATGAAGCTTGTTTTGAGGTTTGCAACACAAGTTTTAATGCAAATAAGAGATGTCATTTAATGTTGTGTTAATATCCTACATTTTTTAACAAAGTGTATCCTGTCTTCTGGAACAAATTTAGATATTAAAACTCAATATATTAAATAAATAAAAATAAGAATTAAAAATACTAAGTTAAATTAGTACCTGTCTAAATAGTCCAAAAGCTCTACTCTAACTTTTCCAGTTTTGCAGTAAAAAGAAACTTTCAGAGCTAATTTGGGAAGTAAAGCAAAACTTCATGTTACATGAAGCTTAACATTGATAGCAAATGACCCATTTTTCTCCTCCTTTCCCATTCAGTTAATTACTGTTTTGGAACATTAAGTGCACTCAGCTTTATGTCAGGCACTTAACTCCTGCTGCTGATATATCTGTCTAGCAAAGGATTTGATCCTTGAAGTTAGTGCTTCAATACATAACTTTAGCAGCAACACATCCTGTAAGTCGCCTGCCTGTTTACTAATTTATTAAAAAACAAATTGAATGTATGTTTCTTTCCACATCAAAACCATGTACTCTAGAATATATATGTGTGCATGCACATTAGCAGAAACACTGACTGGTAAACATTCAGAGGCAGGCTTGGAGCACCATATCATATGCAGGAGGGAATGAGAAAATAACAGCTTACATTTTCATACAGCTGGCTATTCCAAAGCATTCCCAGGCCTTATTTTCTTTATAGGCAACTAAAATGCACACTTTCTCCAGGCACCAGCCATTTCTGAGTTGAAACACAGCAGCTGTTCAACACTTCACAGCAGTGGCACACAGTCAGAAGGGCCTGCTAACAAAAATATTTGTTTTCCTCTGAGATAGCTGCATTTCAGTTTTTGATGAAGGTAAACCAGAGTAGTTAAATATTATTTGCAGGAGCCCTTTGATGCCTTGATCACAAACATATGGCAACAAAGTCTGCGTTGCAATCTTTGCAGACAAAAAATTAAGACAATGGAAGGAAGAACGGTCTCTATATCACTTGTGAAACTGAGGCACAGAAGGCTGCCTGTAAAGAATAGTCTAGAGCCTACACCTAGATCATCTAAGGTTCAGGATAACCAGAAGACTAACATCTATCTTCTCCTAGTGCACCGTAGTAATGTAAGTCACTTCTAAATAGCGCATAATTGATTTTGATCCACTTGAAGCAGGGCCCGTACGTGAATTACCACACTGTGTGAAGAACTGCTCCCCAAATGGGTTTGAAAACTGCCATTCCAGTAGCTGTGTGCTAATTTCCCACAGAATAGCTGGATCTGAACATAAAGTGAAAGCTTTTAGGTACACCAATTATTCCTAAAGACTGCTGCATCTGAAATGGGGTTTATGAATGCCAGATACTTCACAGAGAGCACTATTCTCACATTACCTACTGAGAAGGTATATGAAGCCAGGTTACCCTTGTTGCTTCTCACCAAATACAGGCATGAGGCTGCATTTGCAGTAGTATTCATTTACATATGCACATGCAGAGAGACACCCTGCAGGCACAGCATAGAAATCTGCTGGTATCGTCCTGATCATCGCAATCTGGAAAAGTTCCCAGGCACCTGAGAAAAGCTCAGTGCTGCATGGGGCAATTTACTTATGAAATCCAGGTCCATAAGCACACCACAGATCTCTCTCCATTCTCAAGGTTCCACACAGCTCCTGATCCAGCTCCTTACCCTGCCAAGCAGTTGCTTCTGGGAGGCTAAATGACCTGAAGGAGTCACAAATCAAGCAGTGACAGCGGGATTCACAGGCACATGCACACACACACACACAGTCTCCTCTACTACTGGTGTTGACAGGGTTTGCGCAGAGTGTAAGATTAAAGCATTAATAGCCTGTTGTAACGCACAGATCAGTTCGCACTGCTTAAAGCTATCATCTCCAGTTGTCTGCAGATGAGGTATTATCAGAAAGAAGGTGTCTGCCAGTGCCACCTGAACAGCTTTTCCTCACACCTGTGAGTATTAAAATAAAATAGCTAAGAGTCTGCTGATCAGTCAGAAAGGTGGCACAGGACTAAAAGCCCTACTCAGCTCTCACTCAAAGACACCGCTCTTGGCAATTTCAAGTCAGTTATAAAAGTAACTCTTTCAATAAGGCTGATGCAATTATTTTAATTGTAGAGAAGCCCTTCTTAGGCTCATTCCTACTCAGTTTCTTTCTCAGAGGACCACCATTCACCAGGGTTTATGTGCTTTAGCTTATTCACAAATGGGCAGTATGCTTAGTCTATGCTCTGGAGAGGGCTTGGTGAGAGTAACACTGTATGTATATGACCCAATGTTATATAAGCGAGTCCCTTGAAATTTAATTAAAACTATGTACTTCTACCATTCAGATTCTTCTGAAATCTCCACTCTTCTTAGGGTGTCTTAAAAACTGTTTCATTTATAGTACACGGTGTACCATTTGGGCATATGCATTTTCTTACGAAAATAAGAAGACAGAAAAGTTTAAAAACCACGTTTAGAGCATTTTAAGGGCACTCCTGCATAATTAAACAATCAAACTTTGATTCCTCTATTAAATTACACTTAGAACCAAAAGCATTAAATAACACGCAAGATGTATGGATATTTAACAGCACTCTTTCGAATGACTACAAAGCTCTGGAGGAGATGTTGCCACCTTTGTGTCCATTAAAGTGCCACGATAATAGATGCTAGTTATGATAGGCTTTTAGCCCAACTGTTAGCGAGGAACTGTGAGTTCATGGAGAAAACAGGTAATTATAGTTGAGGGGTTTAGTGCAATAACAATTATCCCTTATATAGTTCATTTAGATCAAGGGAAACATAGTCAAGTCTTCAGCACTCTGCCAGTACTCAGAAACAAAAAAATACCACCAATGAGTTATGAAAAGCAAACAACTAAATAAAAGACCATATGATGATTTCTTGCAGGTAGCAAGAACTGTACGGTTAAAACAGTCAGTTAAAAGTCCAGCCAGGTGGGACTCGTCCACAAACACTCAAATGATCAGTTTAAGACATTGCCTGTCCTGATGCATTATTGAGGTATAATGGCAGTTACTTCTGAATACTCAATGTCCCATTGCAGCAATCATACCTTTTTCTGGAAGAGTACCTAGCTGCTGGGGAAAAAAAAGACTGCAAAGAACCAGAAGTTGGCCCTCTCACATACAGACAAGGAAATGAATGTAAACAACTTAGTGGATCCTGAGGCAATAGCCAGGAAAATGCTGAGTAGGTAGGGGAAAAAAAAAAAAAAAAAAAAAAAAAAAAGTCATTTCAGTTACTTGCAGTTTTGCTTCTGGAAAAAAGGAAAAGGAAGACAACAGGTGGTTAGGAGGACAATCAAGAGCCATAGCAACTACATGGAACCAATCTATACAGCAGGAATGACAGACACAGATTTCGTATCACGCTCCAGTTTTCTCATGTGAATAAAGATGCAATTAAGCACCAGAGACTGAGCTGCTCAAGTCCAGGTCAGATCAGAAACTTCCATCTGCAGAGACAGGAAAACCCCCCACATTTTACACGATGCCCATTTGGTACTTAATTTCTGGAATTGGCTGGCTGATTGCCTCATTACAGAAAAAGAGCAGTGTTTGCTGGTCAGCAAAGCTACATCTGTATCTGTAAATTTAAAACTTCTCAGTGATGTTCCCAGATATTTTCATCATCTCTGCTATTCAGTTCTTAAAACATTTTATGACATGAATTTGGCCTCTTCTCCTTGGACAGCCCTGGGCCTGGTATGGCAGCTGGAATATTTTAGGGAGTGCTCCAGGCAGGTGGTTTGAATGCAGCCACCATCTTGTGAAATATAAAATGTTTACTTAGCAAAGTGCTGACAGCTGCCATCTTAGCATCCAGATGTCTGGTTTATTTATATAATCATTCAACAATTTTTAATTCCTTCAGAGTTTTATGTCCCCTCTGAAGAAGAGTTTTTCAGAGATGCATGGCTCAGAACATGTGATACTCCCTCCCAGTTCTCTAAGTGTGATAATGAAGGTGTTGAATCATTCATAAATTTCATTTTCTTTAGAGTTTTTGTGCCTGAAATTTCATTTACATTACTGTTATTTTACTATCCTCAGTGACATTATTGTGTTTTGAACTGACATAACAGAAAAAAATCCATATTGTTTAAATAAATTAATAGTTATGAAAACGGTTACTACTAAAGTTGTTAAGATGAAATATTAGCTATTCTCTCATGTAAAAAAAGTATAATTGTTTTATAAACTCTGCAGACCAACCTGGGTTCAGGTCCCCCTGCAAATTTGTTCTGGATAGTTACCTTATGAATATCCTGTTTTGGAACTCCACGCAGTGTGCAGTAATAATATAGATGCTCCCAACCTGTTAAAAGTTCATCCAGGGCATCTTGCTGTGGACAGTAGCCAATGAGAATGCCTTCAGAGCTAGCAGACAGTATATCCATTTCAGATCTGTTTAAAGAAAAAATAAAACCTTGAACGTTAAGAAAAACACAGCCCTGAGCTTCACCCTTGGCATACAGGGTCTTCAAGACAAACACATACCCCCTCAACTTCGTAAGTAAATAAGTTTGAACTTCTTTGGTATGATTACTTGCCATAGTGCCACCCACACGCCATGCATGCTTTTTGTCCCTTTCAGGTTAGCACTGCCACCCACACATCACTATTCTAACAGCTTGTGTGTCAAGGTGAACAGATCAACACAGAAGGACAGATCCATGAGAATGAATTCCTACCAGGTTTACCTCCCTTATCTCTTTGGTAGACCCTGCTCTAAGGAGTCAGAATTCAAAACCATTCTGCATGCATTACATTCAATATTAAAAGGGCAGTAGGGTGGTGGAGGGAATGTTGCTGTGTGTTCTTTGCGTGCCTGTGCACACACATATGTGTGCATTCATTCTCTAAAGAGCAAGAATAAAACAAAACACAGAATATTAAAACCTAGCAGGTGAAAAGACAATAAAGGAAAAAAATATAAAATTACCCTGATTTAAGAGACTTTGGCCATCACTGTAGCTGTACAGCATTACTTGAAATTGCATTCATTGCTAAGAAGCAAGCTTGATTGCAAGGGTGTCTCATTACCCATAATGACACTAAACCTATCCTATTTATTCCAACATCTAATTCAACATTCAGTGATGCTGATTTACATGTACAGAAAAGACCTGTCATAATTAAGTTACCTAATAATAAAAAAAAAATGATCTTTGAAAGAAAAAAACTTTTTAAAAGGTTCTAAGTAAAAGAACAGTTTTCCCTTTAGTGGTTTTCTACGTTTCTAGTTAAGAGAACTAAATATATGGTTAATCATTTAGACACAAAATAAATGTATTAAATGCAGGATCTACAAATACCATCACTAGCGAAAATATAAATATGTATCTTCTGTTAACAAGTTTCAAGAGTCTGGGGAGGAAAAGAAAACACAAATTCTGCATTTTACATAATGAACCACAGCATCAAAATATATTTTAATGTTATGAAAAGATAAATTATGATTATGAAAAACATTGCTGGGGGCTAATTAGAATGGTCTTTTGCTCTTAATGGCAAAGATATAAAAATTTCCTGTCTTTGTAGCTTTGGATGGTGCCAAGGAAGTTAACTGTCCTTAGACATGTCTCTAGACAAAGTCTTCACAAATAGGGGAAAAAGGATACAAGAAATGTACTTCTTCATTAATTTATATCCACTTATAGGTTATTTTAAATGAGGTATGTAAAGAGTTTTACCAGCTCATTTTCCAGCCACGCCTAAATCAAATTAAATTATTCTTTTAAGGTGATCTATACTTTAAAGTATGGATTGATTAATGTTGATCTTTTTGCATAACCTGTCAGAAGCAGCGGATTCCTTATTCAATGAACTCTAACATAGTGAAACACTCTCCACAGTGAAATGCAATCTAGATCTGAAAGAGATCTAGAGATGACACAGAGAGATGTGTCTGAGGTTTGTTTTACTAGGAAGTTTCAGGCACACTAACAAGGTTTCCTTTTGGTGCAGCTGCTGTCTTTGGAGAAACAAGACTGAGGTTTTGGTAATATGCCAAGTTCAGGCATAAGAGAACAAATCGCACTCAGGGGTAATTTCAGGGACATTTACTCAGCATGAATCCTGTAGCTGGATAGAAACTGCTAGTCTGGAATGGGTCCAATACAATGAAAAACAAAAATTAAGTTTCAGGGCTGCAAAAAATAACAGATATCTAATGTCCTTCAGATAGAACTATATCAGATAATAGTTACTCAGGTTTGCACCAGGAACTAAAAACATTATCAGTGTCTCCAGTGCTAATTGTATAGATATGATCTTAGTGTTATGCCTCCCATAAAGCACCCGGCCTTAGATGAACAATAGCCCACCTGTTGACCTTTAGCTTTCATAAAGGAAGAGTACAGTGAGAATACATCATTTAATATTCTTACTCAGTTTGGTCTTTATCTTGCCACTTTATTCATTAATGCTGACCTTGAACACTTAAAGAGTTCCTATTAATAATGAGCTTCTAATGTATTCACTAAAGAACTCATGGATCTATTTTTTTTTTTCCATCTCTGTATCTGTCAAAGCAGAAAACAATCTGACCAGACTGGGGGGTTGGGGTGGGGGAAGTTGAGGGCATTATATGATGATTATGGTCTTTTATTGAGACTTTTTTTGGTACATATAGTACTATTCCTTCCTTAGCAATATCCTGAGTAGATTTCCAAATCAAAAAGCTGGAGCTCATCCTTCAGTTTTGTTTAGCCAGGTCCTAAGCTTTTTTCTGAATACTGAAAGAATAGATGAAAGAAAAACACAGCATAATTTTTAATTATAGTACCTATCATATAACAGAAAACTGCCCTCATCTCTGCAAAATTATTTTCCTTGAAATTCATTTAATCTCTCAGTTTTAATTTTCATGGGTCTAAATGAAATGAACAATTCAAGTGGTAATGACATGATACCAGAAAACCTTTTCACTAAACGATATACTGTAAAAGCTTTTCCCTTTTCATTTCTTTAATTCTGCTGTTATTCATTGAACTAATGATAACCTTCTTCTTCCTTAACAAACATCTTCATGTATGATGTCACCAGAATAAAATTGGAAATGTAGATTTAAAATATTTTCTGACATATGGATTAGCATGTAGCAAAATGTTGTTTGTTTTGTGGGTTTTTTTGTCAACCTGAAGAAAAACAGACATTTCTTTTCTGCCCTTTTAATATCAGCATACTAACATTTCTCATTAGGTTATTCATATAAACAACAGGGCACAGAAGATGAAAAATCAGCTTGTTTTATAAATAAAGAACATATAAGTAGAGCTTTGAACCCCTCTCAGCTCTTTTGTCCATAGTACAGTAGACACAATGAATTCCAGTATAATATCTAAAAACTATAGGCAGGAAACCAGAATTTTACACAACTAGAAGACTTCCTGTATCGTTATAAAAACTGAGTGATTTTTATCTTTAAATTCTGTTAGTAACTTTCGTTACATATCATGAAAGGTAAGACATATAACTAACATGGAACATGAGTTATCTCCTTCCTAGTGAAGACTTTCTTTTTAGACAATATTGTTATAAGCAGTCAATGCTTCCACTTATTATTTAATTTTTCCCTAAAAGTAGAAGAGCTGCAACAGACAAAACCAACAGAATGTGTCCAAAAATTACATTTCTAGTACATTTTTGGTAAGAGTCAACAGAATGTACAGCATCCTCAAGAAAATATCACAGTCCAGCCTTTGAAGCATGGAAGGTATTGTATTGCATCTCATTCTAAGTGCTTTGGTCTCCATTTATACAGTGAGAATCATGATACTTTGGTGCAAATCATCCTGAACAAATCCAGGACTCAAGGAGGCTTCCATAAGTTTGGAGGGCTCATCTTACAGAGTTTTGTATTATTAATGAAAGAAACTTGCCAGACTTCAAAGATACTGGGGATAATGACCTAAACTCTGAGTGAGTAAAATTTTTGAATCAAAATTGTTCCTCCATTGAGCATTTTAAGGCCTTTTACATCAGTCAATTTCTTTTATGTGTTGAAAGAAACCCTCGAAACCTGATTCCAGCCCTGAAGGCTACCATTGGGTGGCATGTGGCGCTCAGGAAGCCTTTGCTGACACTGAAAAGAAACTAAGACACTGGAATGAATGAGAATAAGCTTGGACACAACCTGTTGCCTTCTCTTGTCTGAACTGGACCTGTACTTTCCAGGAGGTTTATTGCAGGTTATTGCAGAGACTAGATTTGGTTCTTATTTGTTACAGTGGTTACCAGCAACGTAGTCTGCGGTTAGCTATGGGCTGACATCCACGGGTACACCTCAGTTTCAAGTTTCCAGAGACAACTTAGTACCCTCAATATCAGCTTTATGGCTGTTTTTGGAAAAATTTTTTCACTATTGACTCTGCTATGCACTTTGCTTCATTTTTTTATGCTTTTTCTGCAGTTTCTGAATGCAGTTAAAATAAAGGCAGTGATATATATGGTACTTACAATGGCTTCTGTAGAGAGATAAATTCCACTAATTAGTCAAAATGAAATATAAATTTACAAATTGATAAAGTAGTTGGACATTCCATTGTACTCTTAACTGCACACTCAACTCAGTGCATGCTAATGCTCAATTAACATTATAAAAAAATCAAGGTTAAAATATAATTAATGTAGCTATAGCTTAGATATAATTAAACTAATTATACTGATATACAGTGTAACAACAGCTATCTCAGCCATTATATTGATGTAAATTTATTCTGCCTTTCAAGTAAAATCTATTTGAATTACATTTTTAATTATTTATCAAGCTGAATATCATAACTATCAAAAGAGTCCAAGTCCTAGCTATAAAGCTATAAAGCTATTTTATTTTCCCCTCTTTGGAAAGCAGTTCTTTGGTCCTGTGACTTTGTAATTCAACGACTGAGATGACTGACACATAATTTAAATAGGATGGGGAGCTGCTGTCATTGAGGATCTCCCTGCAGAAGGAAGATGGAAATTCATGGGAGATAAACTAATTACATGAGGAAGACTGTCAAATGCTTCAGGCCTCCCTCAGTGGGGCACCTTATGAACAAGATGACACCCAGCTTGTCTATTTCTTCCTCTGTGCACCCCACTACAAGTGAGACTTTGCTTTATGAACTTAAAGTCAACTCTATTCAGCAAGCTACAATGGCAAAAAATGCAAAATAAAGCCTGTGGAAAAAGCAAACAAACCACTAGTCATACTATTCATTATTTTACATTGATCTTGACATGACACTTAAAAGGATTTTGATACTCTCTCTTCCAAGCTGTGTTTAGCCCTCCTTGGCTAAGGGAAGCTTTATGACATTGAGTAACTGAAGAAGGTTTAGACACAAATATGGAAAGGGGAAAAAAACAAAGAATGGCCAATGTACACTCAAAAAAACCCCAAAAAACAAAAACAAAACAAGGGGAACAGACATACAGTATTTGCTGACAAATCAGCCCAGCAGATATTCAAAGACTAGGAGGACTCACTTTGTTCTCCTTTGTTTTACCACTTTGTTAAGTGTCTGCTTTTCTTAGTACATATTTAATAAACACCTTACTTCTTCAAGCTATTTGACAGGAAAAGTAACTACAAAAATATTTACAGCTTTATGCACTAGCTTTCATTTGGCCAGCTCACACACTGGTGGCAATCTAGTTATGGCAGCAGAGCTAAGGATAAGCTAATTTGAGTCCATTCGTACTCTTAAAGAGGAACAGCTGTGCTATGGAGAACACAATAAAACCTAAATGTCAAGCGGACCATGCAGTTAACTATTATACATACTTAAGCCTGACAACTTGTTCGTATATATGTTGTTCAAATGCCAGAGCCTCCTAATGTTCTGTGGCACCATATTTTATAAATAGAGGTAAGCAAATTTTATTAAAATATTCGCTAGTCATTTTCCTTTTTGCTTTTAGTATTTCTGCCCTTTATGAGAGGGACTGCTGGTACTTCAGTATCAGTATTTTATTTCCACATCTTCCAAAGTAACTGTTGCAATGCTGCTTCTTCCTTTGGCACTCTTTAATATTGGGGTTGCAAGTATCCCTAATATGGAGATGCATTCACTATATGATAAATATTTTTGTGTTTCATTTGCACAGATATCTCACTGACAATGGCAATGTTAATGAGGTACACAAAATAATGAAAAAAGCAAAATTGTCTGTGAATGGCATTTTACTATTATCTTCGCAATGTTGGCTGTGGTTGTGATAAATTCCTGTTATTTCTCTTTCTGGACTATACCACATCACAGTTACAACCAGAATGGTTTACAAAGATTAGAAGTTTCCTAAAAACATTTTCTGCAGAAGGATATGAAAATAAAAAAAAAAGTACATCAGGTTTTTGGTAGACTGCCCTGCTTGTATACCTTAAACATGTTATTTGCCACGTAAATGGTAAGGTACAAAGTTTAAGCACACAGTGGATTTCAAATATCTATTTAATTTGTAGTGTACAAAAAAAAGAAAAGCTTAATAAAAACAGATTAGGCTTCCCTTCCCAAAAGAATGCCCCTACCAACAAGAATGCTAGGAAGCCCTGATTTGCAGAAGAGATGAAGTTGGCTCTAGTATTTAATAAACATCCCTGCTTAAAAACACCCCATCTTATGAATCTCAGTGATACTGAAAACTGTCACATAACATCTAGCTTTTATGTATTTTTCTAAGTTTTTGTTATGAAAACATAGGCAGTTTTCTCTCAGATTCTTAGGCATAAGCTTCTGTTTTGCAGTATCAAACATTCAACAAACAAACCTAGAGGCCAACAAATCTTTTAGAAGTACTTGAAGATGATGTGAATCTGCTCCTCTGCCCTGTTAAAAAGGCAGCTGCTGCTCAGTACATTTTTCTTACTTTCTTTGGGAATCTAGCAGGAGTTCCCTGAATACAATTTGATTATCAATGTGTGAGGTTCTTACTATAAGGCTTATATGCACCTCCAAGATGTTTTAGGTTGAACTTCCCAAAAATCTACTTTGCAATTCAACATGCACTTTTCAAAAAGCCCACTGCCCATTTCTGGTCCCTTGTACTGTGCAAAGGTGCAAGACCTGTCCTGGAAAATAATTCAAGGCTGTTTGCAGTGCACCTGCCTCAAAGAGACACTGCTGACTTCATTTTAAATTTGGTGAAATGATTACAATAGCAATCAGGAAAATGTACATATAGTTTTGTTTGAGTTTCTGGGTTTGGGGTTTTGTTTGTTTGTTTTGTCTTTTTTGTTGGTTTGGTGGTTTTTTTTTCAAACCAGGAACTTTAAAACATAGTTATTAAAGGAAACGGGAACTGTAATGAATTAAGGATTTTCTGCATAGGGTTACATTAGTTAGGTTCTCCAACATTTATAATAATAATTTTGCATACTCATTTCATTATTTGATCATGAAAAATAAATCACGAAGGATCCATCAGGTTGTAATATCCTGTCCTTTCAGGGTCACAGAGGACAAAATTTGTGTTCTTCCCAGTCAAACACAATGGAGTTGGTATCTACATCTAAGCTGATGGCCAAACTATTCATCAGGGATCGCTATCAAAGGTAATGTTTCTATGGAAGCCGCTTCATGACACAGATTTTAAACAAAGAAGTCTAGATCTGCTGAGCAGCAAATGGTCTGCAGCTGTGACCAGCAACTGCTTTCTTCAGCTAATTCTCCTCTTCCTCTGTGCCAGGAATACCAGCCTTTTGAGCACACTAGTGGAGTAAGAAAAGAAGACTTCTTACCATGATATCCCCCTTCCTCGGGTTTAAATAGAAACCAATTAACCTAAAAGTCCCTGGGATGAGTAACTTTAGTAATTTTTCTACTGTTGAGGAAGGGTTCTCCCGACCTGTTGTGTCTTACTTATGGAATAGTCAACTTAATTAACCATCTTACTTACGGAAGAGTCAATGAATTTGCCCGCTAGTGATTTTCAGTAGTACAGCAACACAGTGCACAATGATCTGCTTAACAGCAGTTGCCAAAATAAGAAGCTAGGAACAAAGTCAGGATTAACATGAATCTCTTCTCCCAGCCTCAAATCTGTTTGTTTCCCCAAGTTTAGTCGCTGTGTAGCTGCACCTCTGGCTTGAGGCTGCTTTCTCAAGCTAGTGGTAAGTTCTGAAAACGGGAATATGAGTTTTACCCTCACTTCAGCCACTTCAAACACATAAAAATCCATAACCTGGATTGACACCACCATAATACAGGGTGATAATTAATGTTGTCAAGAGTATTTTGGACATTTACATGTAAATGTCTGCGGCTTCCTCTCGAGCCTCCTAAGTGTGTCAAATTTCATTACCTATATTTTAGTATCTGGAAAATAACATTGCATCTTAAAGTTTGCTTTCATGTTGGATTTATAAAACACAGTGGAGGCAATGGAAGTAGTACACATCATGTGCAGGGAGAGCATTTAATCTGTTGTTATTTTTTTTTAATTTAGTTTAATTTTGTTAATGTTGTTTAACCAGTAGCATACTAATGTTGACTTCAGAAGAATTTTTATCTGTTTAGCCACAGGTATATAACACGTCTAGTAAAAGGAATACAGGCATTGTTAAACTGTTTTGTGATTTTTTTTAGAAGTTATCTTTAAGGATTCTGGTAAAATAAGTTATGTAGCCAATAAAAATAGTATAAATGTCAATAAATGTGATGATGAAATATATTTTTATAACTTTATATTTGCTTTCAAGTGGATATTAGAATTTTGGAATTGTCACACCAGATCAAATCATTTGCCCCAATACAGATCTGGTACTGCATTGTACAGGGAAAGCCACATACAATCCACAAATGCATAGGTGGGACCAAAGGCAAATCACATTAAAATCTATAGAAAAATACCCCTCAAAATCCAAACAAAACCTGGGAGCATAAATACTGCCCTAAAGGCAATATCTTATAAAAAATTATTACAGATTATTTTATTTCTGTAAATCTCAAATCCTCTTCAGACTCAAGCTAATCTGACCTCCATGATATCCTGGTGCGAAGCATTCCATCAGCTCCAAAGAACACCAAATGTCAATTTTTATCTAATTTTAAATCATTAAAAAAAAAAAACCAAACAACTTTTGTTATTGTTTTTGTTGTTGCTTAATGTCTGAAAAGTTTAGTTTTCTGTTCTGGGAAGTTATAAATGAAAACAAGTGTCTAGCAGTGTCTATAACCATTGCAAACCCTTACCCATGTAAGTTCCTCTTATTTTAAGAATAATTTCTCCAAAATCTTTCTAGTAATTCCTTCTTCATGATTTGTTGGTCATTTTAGGAGTACTTTGTTATCAAATTATTTTTACACTGTATCGCTTGGAAAAAAACTGTTATGAAAGATAATGAAGAAATCAAACAAAATACACTTACGTAAAATCATGTTTGGTAGTGGTGATGGTGTCCATTTCAAAAGAGGTGTAAACTTTTCAGAAAACTGAATTTTGAAACTACTCACATTTTGAAGTTAAATCTGCTGTTCATTATCTTTGTAAAGGAGTAAGCAAACAGTGACCTATGAAAGTATTTAATTTCTAAAACGAAGAAATGTAATCTGTCATTTTGGAAAATCCATTATTCTTACTTTAAAAACTTTCTGAATTAAACCTTTCCCCTGTCCGTCTCCAAAATGCATGTTTTGAAGTTTCAAAATTGTTAGCTAGTCCAGAATACATTTATATATACACATATACATTTTACTTTGGCCTGACTAAAAAATAACTTTACTTCCAATTTTTGTGGGAAAAATGCTAAATGTTGGTTACATTAAACCCCAAAAGTCCATTATTCATATATCACTCCATCAACATTAACTTTAATATCACCAACGCTACCTCCTATCCTAACTACATAGCATATTGACCAATTAATGACTCTGAAGGACACAAGTTTCAGAAAACATTTTGAAATTATCTACTTGAAACACTGCTCATCAGCCTAAGCCTGAAAACTTTTCAGTTCACCAGCAGTATGGGGGATAAATATCCATGCATCTGGACATACTGTATGTTAAGATTCTTGTTACAATTTCAAACAGACTGTATGCTAAGGCTTCCTAGAGCCTACTATTTTTTCTACCAGACAAGTTTATTCTCAATTAACAGAGCTGTCAGAACTAAATAATGCTAAAATGCTTTCCTGCAGAGACATAACAGCAATAAAGCAATATACATTTAAAAGGGAACAAAACAGGTCCTTAGAGTACAGTATAAAGGACTGAAGACATGCTGTGTCTTTGATCATTGGCATTATCAATTAGTACTATTCTGATCAAACCCTGTGTTATTTACCCTGTAGGAGTCCTGATAACAGCACGTCCTGCCGATGGGATGATATCACCAGTCAGCATCTTAAATGTTGTGCTTTTCCCAGCTCCATTTGTTCCCAGGAGTCCAAAGCACTAACAGAGATCAAAAACAAAGGAGCAAAAGTGATCTATCTGCTATGCTGAAAGAAGTAAGTAATATTAGTTCTTCAATAGTTTCTCACCTTTTTGTATTTTCTATCATATGTCTGTAAGATACTGCATATGAATATATTGTATGTGCAAATTCCCTTTCCAGTTGAAAATCAGTTTTCAAAAAACCCATGATTTTAATATTTTTATTACCCCATAATTCCTAAAAGTGACTTATTTAGGATTCTAGCTCTTCACTTAAAACCCTGCCCAGTAACTAAATGCATTGTCTTTCCACATTATTAGTAAATACTAGATTTGAACCTGAGGATCTCAAGTTCTACTTTAGAGCCCTGTACCAGTCCATAGAGTAAATATTTCTCGGTTTCTCCTGAGCTGCTTTACTCTGTACAAGCAGAGTAACACCAAAGAGCCAAGACACATGCTGACTCTGAATGGTTATTTCAGGCCCCAAGCTGCGATGAATATGTGTTTAAGTTAGGACAAGATTCATAGTAAGTCTATGTATAGCACTTCAAAACTTTCAAAATACTTGTTTCATGATCTTTCTTATTGATAAATAGCTTTTAATCAGCAATAACATCCTCCTGGTTATCCCAGTTACCCAACAACTGATCTATAACTGGCAGGATGTCACTGAACCTGCGCTGTCATTCACCAGTTTCTTACATCTTCCAGTCTGCTATTATGAACGAAGAAAAGTCTTTTCCTTATGAGTATTTTTGAAACGTGTATCTGCAATTCGCAAAAACATCAAAATAATTTTTAAAAAGCCAAAACAAAACCAAATAAATGCTGTTCTGAAATCTTTAGAAGTACCACATTCAGTGCTAAATTTCACTTTATTAAAATAGTGAATATTAATATATTTTATATTAATATATATATATAAAAAATTAAAATATTAAAATATATATACTGTGATGATTTCAGCATGGGAACTACAAGTTTGCCTTCATGATAATTTTAGGATTCAGTCCACAGTTTACAACTGAGCTAGATATTCCCTGCTTTCTCTTTGAACATTGAACTACTATGCTACCTACTTGCTTTTTATGTTAGCCTGTAAAGCAGTAACTTGGTAAGGATAAGCAAGAAAAAAAAGTTAGACTGATGAATTTGTAACCCAAAAAATAAGTGAACACTTGCTTCTTAAACACCATCAGACTTTCTGCTTTTACCCAGTTATTGATTTTTGGAAATTACTGCAATTGAAATTGTTATGCTGCTATCTACAGATCTTTGATTGTAGACATCTTGAGTATGTCTGAACAATTGTTCAGAAAGAAGTGTTATTTTCTGAACGGAAAAAAAGACCTCTTTACCTCTCCCCTCCGTATTCCCAAGCTTATGCTTTCCACAGCCATGTTCTTCTTACTGAAGCCTCCATAACTCTTCCTGAGGTTGTACAGAAGAAGAACATCATTACCAGTTCTTCCACCAAAGAGACGCTGCCGCTCCATTTCTACATCAACATCTTCTGAAGGGCTGACTATGCTGTTAATTGAGCACTGGCCCCTAAAACAGAAGATCATAACAAATGACATATGGCAAATTGGACATTGCCGAACTCTGGATAACTGTTTTATTTCCCTGATTGCAATCCCTTAAATCCTGGTGATCAGGTCTCACATAATCCAAGGAAAACAGCCACTACTTGGGTTTTTTTTCTGCAGTTTCCACTAATTCAGGTACATCATGTTACCAGAAGCATTTATCTTCAGGTTTTCAAAGGTGTTCACCATTCTTTTCCTTTAAAAATTAGTTCAGTGTCCACTATGGCAGAATACAAATGGTAACACACCTTGATTTCTGGAGGAGGTCCCACTGAAGAAAAAGCCGTAAAAGTAGAAGTAGTGTTCCCTGCAGGGCCATTTCCACAAAAATCCAGCCCAGGAAATTCATCTCAAAGGGGCTCACATATGAATCTATTCCAAAGTTGCTGGTCAGGTCAAACTTGATTTGGTTGTATGAAAGTTCTATTAAACCCTGGCCTAAGCAGAATTGTGGGAATATGATGAATGCCCATTTGAGGATATTGTAGATGCTCTGAAAACTCTGTATTAAGATTCACCAAGGGGGGGAAGGGGGGGGGGGGGGGGAACAGGAAAAATAAATTAAATTATTTTTCTCCAACAGCATAATAAGCACACTTACAAAGCTGGATACAGCATTTAAATCTTACTCCAGGTGAACTGATTTCAGAAGAGTGTATTGTGCACTATTTTGGGGCAGAGTTCATCTCTTACTGGATTTTAGATGGCCTAATGGCCATGGGATTCTAATTTTAGTTGAGGTTCACAGAGAGTAACGAAATATATGTGTCCATAATCATTCTGTTTTCTTAAAATTATTAAAATTTGAATGCTATAAATTCTGAATCACCAACTTAAATACAAGTCAATAACAAATCTGCCTCCAGACTTGAGTGACATGTGATCCAGATTTGACTTCAAACATCAGGTTTTTGACCTGGTACAAACATAGATATTCATACACATTCTGGATCTCCTCTCCATTAAGTTGGTTAATTATCATTATGACTAACGAAAATTACATACATAGAATGAGTACGCATATTACTATTCATACAGTGCATTACAAATCCTAGGAATATGAAGTTTATCCCTTATGTCAATATTATTCAAACACATTTTACAATGCATATAATCTATTCAATGGACCAGAACAGCTCCCATTATGTGCCAATTACAACTTAATGGTCTGGAAAATGTCAAGGTTTCAATTAACGCTGTTTTTCTATTATTACAGCACATTTTTTTAATTTTTTTTTTTTAATAAACAGGTTAAAATTCAAGATGGTAACAAGCATTATAGTATACACTAAAACAGAAAAATAATGGATATTTTAAACCAATTTTTTTCTGCTGGAAAAAATCTTGTCTGTGCATATGTATAAACATACAATATATATACACAAACATATACACGTATGTACATCTGTGCATATATCTTACAAGTAATGTAAAGCAAAGGTTTTACACTGACCTGCACCTTGGAAATTATAGCTAACAAACGAGGTAACAGAGTCACCAGCATAGTACACAGGCCAAACACAAAATTTAAGGAGATGTAAGAAATGAAAGCTACATCTGAACTTGAGAAGAATCTGGATACAAGATACATCCATGGTAAAGTTGCATATCTGAAATTTCAAAGAAACAAAATTATCACAAATAAGTTATGTTTTCACCTCACAAAAAAAAAAAAATAGTTATCATGCTAGCAAAAAACCAACAGCATTTAATCCTTGTTTTTAAGACATGTAAACAACTCCTTTGACCCACTGAGAAAAGAGGACAAATATGGGGTATGTTTTCTTTATCAAATTACCTTATAATTCTGTAGGCGTACACATAGGTACTGGCATGTGATGCGAAGATATGGTCCATTTTTGCATGTATCAACTGCATATATTTACTTTCACTGTTCCAGAAAGCTCACAACTCTAATTTCTGACTGATTGCAAAACCATGCATCCTAACAAGCCTCCTACACAGAGATCGAATTAAAACCAAATATTTGAACTTTAAATCATGGATGCTGAGCAGTCAGCTTTTCTTAGAGGCTTTCATAAAGAAAGAAAAGAACCAAAAAGGAAGGAGAGAGTGAGCAAGCTGGGGTAGGGGGGTGGGGAGTGGGAGTCGGGAGAAAAAAGAAAAAAAGAAAAAAGAAGGAAAAAACACATGAATTCCTGAACTGGAAGTGATATTTGTACCGGTGATATCTGAGAAAAGAAATTTGCCAGACATCATGTTAGCATTGTTATTAACTAAAAGAGGTTATCAGTTAGCAGAGCAGTAGCCACCAAAAATGATTGCATAGTTACTTCATAGCATAATGATGGTAAGACAGCATGTTTGTGGCTACATCATTTTCAATGCAAATCTTTAAAGGAAGAGGGAAGGCACACTTCATTTTTGCAAGTCAAATGATGGCTATCCAAAATGGAGCAGTCATATTTTTCATAAAGAGTAAGATATTTCTAGCCAGACTAAAAAAATGTTCAGGCAATTTGCTGAGCATGAACGTCATGTAAAGGAAATTTATTTTCCATTCAACATAGTGCAAGACATATCTATCAAGCAAACAGTATACAGACAGCTGGAGCATAAGTATCAGCATACAACCATCCCATGATGGTTCTTATATGTATGGTTGTATATATAAACACTTCTTGTATAGCATTAATATGTGTATATATAATTGCTTTAATAGAGAACTCAATGCAAGAGCAACTAGCCAAAAATCTGAGTTCATTTAATTGCATTAAACAGTAGTTCAGATTATGAGCCATAAAAGTTCATTTTAAATTCAGTGTTGTGTACCTTACAGATGAGCTTCTTTCATCTATAGAATCCTTTATCTTATGAAACAAAATTTCAAATCCTGTTGTGAACAGTGATATTATCTTCAGTTTACAGGAAGTTAAAGGTTAAATGACTTAATGTTTGGGTCTCAAATGAAGATTGTAAGTATTCACCATCATACTACACTTCTCAGCATTCTCTGCTAGTCTTAATCACACCATCTTTACTTCTCTTCATGCACACACCAAAATCACTGTTCTAAGATCTGCTCTGAATTACAACCCTGTAAATGCGAGACAAGTCCATCCTTGGAAACAGCTCAGGAAAGATACATGATTTAGAGTGCTGTTACTCTGCTGTAAACGAAAGCAAAATTTGATTTGTTTGCTTATGGCTGCTAAAAAATGAGTAAGACTTTTGGAATACTAAAGATGTATGATGTTCAAACGCAGCCTTCAAAGTAGCTGCCAGTCAGGCCTACCTTTCTATCCTAATTCTTTCTTTTCCTTCAGCTTCAGCTGTAATTTGTTATTTTGTATGTATCAAAGATAGAACATTTTGGACAAAAGTGCTTAAGCAGTTGCAGCATAAAACACTTCTGCTATCAGCTAGAAGAGGAAAAAATGCAGTTTAGTTAAGAGATCTGCAATTTATCAGAGTGTCCTTGGGACATGGTAAGCTTACTGACTGACAGTTATTGTACCTTTAATACATGTTAATACACATTGAATACATAGACTTTCTTCTTAAAAATCACTATAATATCTGTTATGTCAGCGAAAGCTGAACAGCTCAAGAGGGATTATGCTGAGATGATTAAACTGCATCTGCAGCCAACACATTGTTTTTTCGAAGACAGTGCAGGTTTTCAGTCAATGCTTGTTTCTTCTGAAATACCCAGACTCTAACCCAACATTTTGGTTAAAATAGTGCCAGCATAACTCTTAGCACCTGGGATTCAGCAGTATGCTGTGGGCAGGACTAAAGCCCATAGCACACCGCAGAAAACACGTCATGACCTCAGCAGACATACAAATATGTACTGTATGGTTCATTTGCTACTTGACTAAGATATCTATAGATGCCTATTCTTACACTAGGGTCACAGCAACTGGATTGCAAGAAGAATTCGACAATTGTAATAAAAAAAACCAAACAAACCAGGGATAAGATTTAGTAGTGTAAAGCCTTTGCACTAAGACTGATGGAATTCATGCCTTTAACTTAAAGGAATCAATTGATAGTAGAGCAGAAGAAAGGAGGAAGAAGATGAGAGCGACACAGAGAGAAGTATGAACTTTGGATATTTCATCTGAATTATTTACAAGATCCTGGCATCATGACCTCTAGGATATTACATACTAATCTGGCCACTCATGCCTAGGAAAGATGAGCTCAAACTGGAGTTATAGGGAAAAATGATTAATAGAATTATTCCAGGGAATGGGAGGGCCATTTTACAAGATAGTACTTGACTTGTTTGGGCTTGAAAAAGATGTTTGATGAGGGAAAATTATGAAGTACAGTTCCAAATATAATTAGGCTGGAATTTCAAAGAATACATCCAGCTATGGAGATACCGAAACAGTTTTCCAAAACAGGTTTTGCTGGAGGGATGACACCTTGAAAACAGTTTCAAGATTAAATACAGTATGTGGGGGTTTTAAGGTGTTTATCTGAGATTCTTGCTGCAATAATAGAACATGTTCTGATCTTGCAGCAAGTCCTTTCTACTGTCCATCTCTGTCATTCTCTCATGGAGCAATTATATTTCATTATCTAAACATCTGTCTTCCAAGACTTGTAATCCCCCCTAAAAAGAGAGCGACAGTTTGCTTGAGATAAGGAAGAAACTTCCCAGAATGCTTATCCTGTAACTATTCAGCATTTCTCACATCACCTGGGACTGCACATAGGAAGAGTTTAAGGAACAGAACAGACAGACCATTAGTTTGATTGAGCCCAGGGCTAAACAGCCCTATTTCTATAGCAAAATTGCTCTTCTGTTTAACCAGTTATTTTAACTTTTTATAACTGTTTCTCTCATGTGAAACTAAGCAAGAGGGTGATATGTGAGGACTTCTCTTTCTCACAGTACTATTTGGAGACAAATCTCCAGCCAGCCCAGTACTCCACACTGGACAGACTTCTCATTCGAAATATAAATTCCTGGCTATGTATTTCTGTCTTTCTAGAAACTGGGTAGAACTGTAATAAAAGACAGAGACTTCTTACATTCTTGATGATATTCTACACAGCTAAACACTGAAATTCTGACCTGGCTATGTTATTATTCCCTCATTTTCTGGAAGATAACATACAATCAATTTCTAACAGCAAATTATTGTTACACAGACTGAATATTTTCTAAGACATTTCCAGTCTTTTCCTCCACCCACCCACCCTTTTTTTTTTTTTTCTAATGTGTAAGCAACTGTACCTCCACCTTCCACGTCAAACTTTCCAACTCATGTTTCAGCCTGTTTTCTCACTACCTTTTACTGAATCATAATCATTTCCAAAGGAAGAAACTCATGCATCCAGCAGCAGGTGCAAACCGAGTCTAAAGATTTCTGGGGTTTTTTTCTTACAAGCTATAATTCCATAGTACCATTTCCAATCACATACCCAAAGAGTATCAGCAGGAGAAGAGTGGCTGCCAAGTTCTTTCGGCAAGTGAAGGCTGATAGCTGGAAGGCACTAATAACACCAACACACAGGGTGACTGGAACCATGTAAAACAGCTAGAAACAGAAGAAAAAAGGCACTTAGCAAGTGAGCATCTCTTACTGGTCTTACTTAATTAGCGTAGAAGGACTCTACAAATTAACTTCCCATATTTGCAATATAATTACACTATAAATTAGGAAGAATTAGGCAGAAGAGCTCTGAGATTTCATAGTCCACACTTGCTGTGCAACTGTCCCTCTTACACATACACATGAAACAGCCTGACAAAATAAAATCCGACTACAGAATATTCCCCTTAATTCCATTTCTATTGACCTTTCCAATACATCCATTTAACAAGCTAACTCTTCCAGATAATGAGTCCGTATGGGACTATTGCTCCAGAACATCAAATTATACTGCGAATACAGAGTCTTCAATTCAGAAATAACAGTTTCACTGATTGGTGCTTCAGTCATAGGAGAATAGCAAGGATACAATTTAAAAAGAGACTTTAATGAAAGACCATGTGTGCTGATGAAGCAAATGACAACTTTTAATGGGAACAGACATAGTATTTAGAAGAGTTATAGCCATTAGGCAACAGGGAAAGCAGTTTCTCTGTTTAGTCTCTTGACATAATAGTAACCAAATGCCTAAGGGGGAAGGATGTGATTGGTACAGGGGATTCATATCCAAGTATTCAAGAGAAGGGTTCTGCTTGCAACTAGCAGTGGCAAGATGTGAAAATCTACGCTCAGTTCCATCCTCAGTGTCTGCCTGTTCTGTGCATTGAAGCTGAGCTCGTTAGGGCAGTGACTGCCTCCATTTCTGCTTATGTAATAATTAACTTTATCCTAATATAACAGATTTTGATATGCAACTGCAATTGAGGCAACATATCAAGATCTAGCTAAATACATTCTTACTGTTAAAACTGGGTTTTCTTAGTGAAGTACAATGCAAACCTGTTCAAAATTAAAGGCAACGGGAAGACAGACATTTTTTTAAGAGAAGGGTAATGGAGTCAAATGTGGACACATCTTTTTCACAGTGTACTTTATTCAGTACCATATACATGTATCACACCCTACACAAATATCATACCATACCACTCCACAGATTTAAGTTTCAGTTATTCTGGAGCTGTTTAAGAAATATGGTAGAGAAGTCAAAAATCATCTGATTCCCAGTATGTTTCAACAGACCTGGGACTTTTTTCTAGAAATAAATAACCTGAAACATTAAATTATATTAGAAATCTTACCTGAATTTACAGTGTGTTATAAAGTTGGGCACACACAAATAAAATAACCTTAATTTTGCCCCTCTAGTGAAACAAGCTTAATCTGAACAAAACATCTCTATTTGTCATGAAATTTTCTTAGCATTTATACATTTTCCATTTGTTGAAAATAGTAAAGAATCCCATCCATTTGTATAAATACAGTAAGAACTGCATGATTCTCATGAGAGCAATTTCATAAATCAAATACTTCTGCAGGTCTAGTAAAGATTATGCTACCAATAATACAGGACACAGCCTGTAACACTTAAAATATGTAGAGGGATTTTGAATTTGACAGTTCATATATTCAGGTGTTCAGTGTCCCTAAATGATCTGCTGCACAATTAGCATTTAAAGCAGTGTCTGTTCTTTCCCAGATCATGATTGATCATGCAGTACTGTGCTGAATTTGTGAGAACATTTTGAAAGGAAGAGATTGGCAGAAAATAATGAGGAGTTGACTTTGCTACACAAGGAGAAACTGAATGATGAAGGACTGACGTTTTAACCAAGCCCTTATCTGACACGGCAGGAAAAGGGAATACAAAGATTGACTGGCCAGGTAAACAACGTTTGGAGAAATGTGATTTTACTTCAAGCTTGCTCAAGTGTGAAAATCTTGATTTCAAGCATGGGTGGGTGAAGCTCTAATGTGTCAGATTTAGAATATCTGAATGAGAACAGAGAGTGTTCCAAAAATCTCTGCTCATCACCAACCTAGTTCATGTTTGTGTGGCCTATGCTACATCCCAGCCCTTCCTTCCATGACTCAGTGTGTTAAGCAAGGTGTGGAAAGTTTATATTCCCTCTCTGGGAACAGGAATCCTTTTACTTTTGAATAACCTAACTGACTCCAGTTGTTCGCTATTGTCTCTGAAATCAATTTCCCAATCCAGAACACCTTCTTTGAGAAGTGAACTACCAACAAACATCACCCTAGTTCTTTAAAAATAGCAACTCTATCCCTTTCCCAGAAGTAGATGACCTAATCTCAAAACCCCACCAAACACTCAACTAATACTACTATCAAACATCATCACAAGTGAATTATGAAAAAGCCTGTCAGTAAGGGACATCTATTTCTGCCTTATATGTGTATATGTATATGTATATTCACATACCACATGCATACATATATATAATGAAGACATTTTTAATTTTAGTTTTTAAAAAGTCACCTTTGAAAAGATGTTTGAGGATAAATTGTGGAATTCATGCCCCATTACACAGCTGATGAAAAATCAGTGACTGGGGACTAGCAATGACGTGAGAAAGTTAATTCTATTTCCTAACCTTTGCTTATTTGCCTGAACAGAAATCAACTTCTCAGGCTTGAAGAAGGTAAACAGAATTCCTATTTTATTTAACTATGTTGGCCTAAATCCCACTTGCCAAAGTAAGGTCTCAGTGGCATTTCTGTCTTTACTTTTAATTAAAAGGGGAAAATTTAGGGAAAAAATAATACATTTTGTCGTATTTTCAAAAAATAAGATTTTCAGAATTGTTAATGAACTACACGCAGCAATACTATTTGTAATGCTAACAATAGTAAAATTTACTTTGTGTGAGAAAAATAAATGTTCAGGACGGAGACTTCACCTATTTCTTATCTAGGTCTTTCTGTCTATGTGAATTCATAAACAATATTTTCCTACTGTCTGTCTTGCCAGGAAGAAAAGGTTTCAGATATGAGTATCTCTCATATTGCCCACCAACAGACAACATAATTATGCCTTTAAAGTAGCTGACTAGTACCTTCAGGTTTCTCCCATAATCTGAAAGATTTTGCCAGTGGCAACTCAAAGCACAGAAACTCCTGCTATCAACTACTGTGTGGAAGATTCTCTCTGTCTAGGCTGATTAGCCAGCTTCCTTTTATTCGTAAAACAGCATAGGTACCTAAAGCTATCATATGCTCTACTTTACAATTCAACTTTCGAAAATGAAGAACACAATCCCTGCCTTAAAGAATTTCATCTGACAGTATTAAAGTAGGAATGGTGTCCCAAAGCTAATTAACATGACATCCAAGAGCTGTTGCTCTGCACAATTCAAATCTTATTCATGTATCTTGTGACCATATCTCCTTTTTACTCATTTATGACAAACTAGTTAAAAATTTACACCTAAACGCATGCTGCCCCACAAGATACATACCATATCACAGCAGAAGTTAGCAAGCCAGTAAGTTTTGTAACCCAGGCCTGTGATGTGCTGCAAGCGCTTTGTGCCAGATACTCTGTCTTTCACTATGGCACTTCCAATGGATGCGGTAAGGATAGAGAAACCCAGCATGATACACAGTGCTACCCCACACTGACGAACATTCTCCATTCTAGAACACAAAGCAAAATTGCTTAATGAAAACACAATGGGGAAAAAGAGCTATCAAACCCAGTCATTTTCAAGGCCAACTTCTTACCAAAACAACACTAGACATTAGGACTTTAATCCTGTTTGCAAACACTGTGTTTGTATGCTGTCAACATCTAATTAGAAAACAGGAGCAAGATGATGTCTTAAGTTACAAAACTGTACATGAGTTACAGAACAACACATGTGTTTGTCTTTTTCACTTTGTCTGAATAGTAAAGTGAAGCTTTTGCAAATATTCCCCCTCTAGAAAAAATTAAGTTAATAACTTGACAATCATTTTAGGCAGTTAACCTGTTTGAAAATATCATGACCTGTTCAAACTCTAAAGCAAAGTCAGCATTAATTCAGTATTTTTCTCTACAAAATAATGCAACTATATCTGGTATAAACAGCAGATGACACAAAAACACCAGACTAGAGAAAATGGTTCACTCAGTGGAATTGAATTGCATCAAGTCACAACATCTATTGCATGCAACATACATGCTTACTGAATTAATAATTTAAATTGTCTGCTCATTACAGCGGCTATGTGTTTTAAATGGTTTGCTCACATTTTGTCCTCGTCCAGCAACGTTCCTCCATATGGTTGGCTGTAGAGTGTGATCCCTGTGAAAAGAAAAATAAATTATGAAATAGTAAATGCTACATCAGGACTTCAAGTTCTAGAGCACACTGTTGAGCCCTTATTACAGAAGATGAATGAAAAGGCTAAATATTTAATAAGTAATAGGAAAAGGTCAACCACTGAGCTACCAAAACAAATACTGCCTCCTGTTAAGTGATTTCCAGATCTGGATCCATTAAAAAAATAAAATCAAATATAATGAATAAACATTAGTAATAGCTGTTTATCTGCATTCTGAACTGCACAAATGGTTCAACAATGTTGTATATTGCTGCAGGATCTACAGCACAGGAGAGACTGAATACAAAGCCTAAAGTAGAAATTGTCCATATAGCTAATCTTCTGGAGTGGGCTAGGTTGTTATCAAAATTTATATACTTGGTATTTTATGATTGCTAAAAACATTTACAGATTGCTTATGTTTGGCAGTGAAAAACTGTTTAGCTAAGTTCACCAAAAGCAGGCACAAAAAAAGAAGGGGGGGAGGGGGGCCGATGTGGTGGTGTAGTGTGTGCAAAACTTTGTCACTGCAAAAGTTGCTGTCCAACTGGTCATGGTGATGCTCCTGACTTATTTCTGCAGGTGCACCTGGCAGGTGTGCCAGCTGTTAATATAATACCAACTGAAAATTCTTGCAGTGAGATGAAACAAGCACTATTTTACTAGAGTATCTAAATAAATCTATCCTGTTCCCAATTTAAAAAATGATAGTAAAAAAATCCATCCTAACAGCAATTATAATCTGTCAAGTATCTTTGGCGAAGAAATAAATTTTTGGTCGCCTTAGATGAGATGGACTCTTCAGGGTGCCACTTAATTGAACACACTTTGTCGTATTTTGTTAGAGTCCAGCTGCATAAAGATAAAAATTGTCTTCGTTCTAGTAACAGGTGCAATCTGACCCAGTATAACTATAAATTTATTTTTCCCCTTCATTTTTTCATTCTTTATCTTCAAGAAAAAGTAATCTAAAAATGATTAAGTCACTGTGCAATAAAAAGCTGACCAACAGAGGATGATAATTAACTCACACACAAAACTAGTACAAGGTAATGATTTTTCAAACATGGTTAAAAGCTATACACTGAAGCCCAGTGGTAGTTAACAAATCAAAAGAAGATTCAAGTCGATAAAGTTTTGATTCATCCCTAGTAGATACATGTGATATTTGCAGAAGTCTTTCATGTCATTTGCCTAGAGGGACTGTTTAAAGTTTTCCTTTGTTTTCCTTTTACACCATTAATTTTTTAAACAATAGCTGCTATTTGTCCTGAAGCTAAAACTGGCATATCAAAGAAAATTATTTTTTCCCACTGGAACCAGTATTAGCCAAAATTCCATTTATCTAAAGTAAAAGTAGCATGACAGAAAAAAAGCTTCATTCCCAGAATTTTTTTCTAAGATTTTTCCAGGAGTTGAATAAATGTATGCATATTAGAAGAACAAATGTCTTTACTTCATATATATGTAGGATTACTGTTGAATCAGAACTTAGTAGCCAAAAATAGAATTAAATCAGATTTTTACTCACAGACAAACTGAAACCAATGTGAATTTATTTTCAGATCTTGTTAGGAAAAGAGAAAAAAAAAATCTGATTTTCAAACTTAATGTAATTATAGTGGAGGAAAGCTTTTGGAAAATGGGAATCCTGATAATTTCAGAAGCACTAAAACACAAAGTTAACAGCATTCAATGTGCTACTTATATTCAGTAGTTGTCAGATAAATTGGCAAAGGGCAGAAAGATGTCTTCCAGGTCTCCTTCTTTTTGGGCCATGAGCCAAGTTCTAGTTATACTGGATCTTCCCGCAATTGTCAAGGTTTTTCTCCATGGTCAAAACTTTGGATGTTCTAACCAAGCTGTCCTCCACCAAGCTTCAGATGACAGAAATCCTACAGTAAAATTGCTCCAGTTCAAGGGGCAGCATTTTTAGAGATTGCAAATCTGAAAATACTGCCCATAATCAAGAAATGCCAAGACTTGGAGACCTACAGGTCCTACTGATTCACACCCCTTTTCCCAGAATTGTGAGACAGATAAACCTATCATGTGGACTGTGCTAGAAAATTACTGCCCATAATGTATCCAGAACTGGGGCAGTTTGTCAGGAATACAGGAAGGTTCTCCACTATATTCCCTGAATTAATCCAGGCCAATCTGAATCATATCCCATTGCTCTACTGCTACCAGCTATTTACTGTATCCACTGAGAAGAACATGCACTAGCAAAACCAGAGCTATGAATTCATGCTTGTGCAATTTCCTGTGCAAGTGACTGCATGCTCATAAACATAGATTTGCCCATTTGTATGTTTTGAGAATGTAGTCGATGAATTTTATAGATCATCATCTGTACTGCTGGAACTTTTGAAAAAGACCCACAGGCAATTAATGAAACATGCAAAATATAACAAAGACAAAAATGACACCAAATATGTTACAAGGAATAACTTCTGCTCAGGAATATTTAATATGTTTGGAAACAATCGCTTTCCTGAAATCACCATGGCCCGTCCCTACTAAGTGTACAGATCCCAAGAGGAAACTAGCAAAACTTTCAGGTTACTGCATTGCTATTTAACAAAAGCGTACAGTAGTTGACTGTGTTCCATACACAGAAATACACTGCTAAAACTCTCTAGTACAGAATAAAAAAAGACTGTGAAAGGCAGATAATTGCTGGGGAAAATAATAAAAAAACCCCAAACATGCCATTAAATAGCAAAATTCTCCTTGCAGTCTTATATCATACAATACTATCAAAAAATTGCACTGAATTAATTTCCTTCACTGGAAGAGTCCCAAAAAGTACTTACCCTTCTTAAAAGTAGCAACTATTATCTACAGTCACTTTCCATTCAAACTGTGTAGATGAAACCAAGAATTGCATTTTTGAAAACTTACACACACAAATGAGATTCAATTTCCCAGGATTGCTGAGTTACAATTAACCAAAGTATGACCGTGTTGAGTTCTATGTTAGAATTCAAAAATATATCAATGTATACATGTAAATTAAATATAATAATTTGCTTTTCATTCTTTTTTTTAAATTTTCAGTTAGTCTAGAGCATGAAGGTCTTCTACATTTGCTACATATTTTAGTATAATGATTTCTTCCCTCAACCACATTGTCCAAAAATAGATGTTGAATTTATATAAAGCCAACAAAATGGCTCGTAATTCCAAGGAAAAAAAGTTCCCTTGAACCTAATGAGTAGTAAATTATAAACTATCTTCCAATAGCAAAATAAGCCAACATTGATTCATGCTATCTGCTGGTATATGTATTTTTTAATAAAGAAAATTTCCATGTACTTTTATAATCTATTCCTTCCTAAATTCCTCCTAACCACCTAGACTATCTTTTTTTGCATGTATCTTTGTCCCAATACAGCTCTTAACATGATGTAAAATGTATTTATTCTTTCTTGCCTTTATATGCTTTCTTTCTATAGAAAGCTGCTATAATGATGCTCAATAAGTTGAAAACTAATCACCTTTGAGGACTTAAAATAGAAACCAGAAATGACAGATAAACCAAGAAGTTCTAAATGACAAAGCTCCTATTAAGTAGATTTATGGTGTTTATGGAAGGATTTTTTTAAGGATTGTATTGCAAACTGTGTGTGAACAGCCTTCAAGACAAATTTTAACAAATCAGTATTCACGAGGCAAAAAACAAGACAGGCAATATCAACAAATGTGATACGATTCAGCTCTAGCTCTGCTCCTTTTCATAAATTTCTCAGTGTGGAATTATTTCTTCGACATCTACAGATTACCATTATGTTCTCCTGACTTAATCACAGCCAGAATTTTCCCAATTGTCCTAAAACATCTTCTGTCTATGTCATTGGCATGGAGTTGGTCACATTATTTTTATAGTGACAATTTAGGTTTCTTTATGGGCACAGTTGACAAATTGTGATAGCCACCAATTCCAACCTTTCCAAAGCCCTGCATAAGCAATTCAAGAACAGAAAAAGCTGTGACCATGGAGATCCTTATACTGTATCAGGGGGTTAATGCTGTATGCAGAGAGTAAGTGAACACCAGCAATCCAAGACTTTCTTAGACCTTTTAACGTTCTCCAATATAAAGATGAACTTGAGAAATTAAAAGCATTATTTCCCCAATTAGAGTGGGTTGAAGAAGAAGCCATCTCAAAGAAACACAACTGTATAATTGATATATATGTGCAGGTATCGTTCTGAAAAGGAATGAAGCCAGATCCCAACAGAGTAAGTTATTTTGGTAATATATTTTCTTAGCTGGTTTTCAGCTAAGAAACCTAAGAAACTTACTGTTCTTTCTTTCCTCAGTAGTTTTTTCTACACCTAACTGCATTATTTTTTTGGGGTGGTGGTGTTCTTTTTTCTTTCTTTTTCTTTTTTCTTTTCAATTATTTATTTTTTTAAATAAAAGGCTCAGCTGTTATCTCTTGTATTATTCAGTGAAAGACTTATCTTTACACAACAGAGAAACAAGGGCATTTTTACCACTCCTGCAAGCCACATTAGTAAGGAAAAAAGAGAAGGGAAGTGTTCAGAGCTTCACAATTTAACTATAAATTTCATTAATAACCCAGTTGGGGCCAGGGAAGGGGGGAAGTATTTACATTGGAAATGCCACTAAGAGCTCCATACTGCATGCTTAATAGTAGAAGAGGCAATAAACAATTAATTGTACCCTCTTCAGCTTCTCCATGTTTTCCCCATAGAATTCTCCCTTCCAAGCTGAACAATTCTATTCCTTTTCTTACATTGCTCTGATTAAATTAATTTTAGATTCTACTATGCTAAAAAGGCATCCCTAACCTGGTGAAATAAATTCTTTATAAAATGTTATAAGCATTACAACATTCTCTAGAATAAAATACTACCAATTTCCATTCTGGATACGACAGTTGCCAGGGAAAAGGAAAACACATCCACACTATGACTTTTGAAATGAACAGCATCCTGGCTGTAGTAGGAAAAATCCTGCCCTGTTGCCATTCAGGAGCTGCACAACTCAAGACACCTTTTCCTATACCAACATCTTACTATAACGGTCTGCAAATGGTACCTTCAGGAGCGCTCGAGGTCTTCTATTTCAAATCTAAACCACCTGACTGTCAGAAAAGAAAGCCACATGCAATTTGGCAGTCTTAGAGGCTTGGAATGTTTCCTTCCTGTAGGTTCTAAAGAACAAGAGCTACTGGTAGCCCAGGCCATCCTGTCTGAGTGCAACTTTCCACATAATCACATTAGAAAATCTATGGGTTTGCAGTAAAAACGAGGACAGTGATATGAACCAAGCAGTACTTTTTCAGTATAGGGTGGAGAGATCTAGAAGAAAAAAATCTCAAGGATCTTCAAGGTTGTATGCCATCACTGTAGGCTAATCGGAGCTGTCCTTAGGTATATTTTGTGGTTCTGTACTGTATTTTGGGTGTGCCTGAGCCTGTCTCTCGGCACTCCTTTGTAAACTGTCTCTTCTTTCTGTCATGTAGCATGCTGAGTCTTGAGTACACAGATCAATATGGATATGTGCTACTAATTCTAAATATCATAATTGTTACAGACTTGGATAAAGGACCAATCAGGTTCCTTTATTCCAGACATTTTATTTCAGATTAGAATAAAATAATATGTATAACAAAAATGGAAGTAGCATATATATACATACATGCTTTTTACAAGCTTGTCTTTGTGGCCATTTAAAATTTATTATGAGATTTCTGATTGTATAAAATGAGATATTACTATTTATGGAAAATTACAAGTGATATCTTATGGAGAATTTCACAGGCAGCACCCTCATTAATAATTTCTATTTTACTTTTCCCCCACTAACCAGAGGTTAAGGAGGTTCCTACTAAATGCCATTTCACAGTTTCCTTTGAAAAGAGGTTTAAATTTAGAATTTGCAAAGCAGTCAGGACATTTTACAGTCACTTTCCACCAAAACTCAGCTGAAAATGTGTCTCTTGATCCCTTCATCTCTCTTGAAGAACTAAATCTGAAATAAATGAGGATGCTATATGAATAATTACAATAAGCCCTAGCATGAAAGGTTTTTTAAAAAATCAGTGACCTCAGTAGAAGTCCTGCACCACACAATGCCTTTCTATATTGATACATTTCTGTTCTTTGAGTATCGATGTAAGAAATTTTTTTTGACCACTATATTTTACAGACATTATTATAGATTACTAGCACTTTTTTTTTTTAATTTTATTTTTTAATTATGTAGCCTTTCCTTAAGAGGAAGAGTTTTGACAAAAGTACATATTACCTTCTCTGTTGAATAGTGTTTCTCACTTCTTTTTTATTGTTTAACATGTTCATTTTCATTAACTGTCACTGAATTTATGACCAACTACAGAACAAAATGTATTTGATTTCCTTTGCAGTAAGACAGATGAGTTAGACTTTTTCCACAACAGAACCACAAACTTACAAAATTATGAAGCTAGAGGTGGTTATCCACATGGAGCTTTTTTCACATAAGAAGTATTCCTGAACTGCTGTTCCAAAATAGATCGATCAGCTATGATAAACTGACAAAAATCAATCTGGTTAACTTCTGTTGCTCTGTCTATTTACATGCACCTTCAGCTGGCACACACATTTTCTTCAACAACCATACTACTCTACATGAAAATTACAAGAAGTAAACATTGTCACTTTCCAAGCATCCTCACAGAGAAGTTTACTGATAATCCCATTATGGGGGTAAAAAAAGAGAAATCTCTCCACTTGCAAAGGAAGTATTTGAAGATCAGATTACACAATAATAAAAATGAAGTATTTTTGATCACTAAATAACTACCATTTCCTGCTCCTGCATGCTCAGGATGATCAAAAGTCAGTAACTTGGACTGACACAAAAAAAACCCCAATCATCATTTTTTTGTCACTGTGTTTTGAACAGATACAAATCCCTCAGGATATAAATCAGCACAGGGTAGCAATGTCCTCTGTATTCTTGGGTATAACTTTCTTCAAACTCTCATACAAAATCCTAAGTCTGTATTCCCCGTACCCTCTGGACTGAAGAGAATACATTAGACAAAAGCATTTAGACTCCTTCTCAGCTCCTTATCACTAAATCCTATCACAAACTGGGACCAGAACTACTGATTTCCTATGAAAGTTAGTAGGACTGTCCCTGTGAGCGAAGCAGGTAGAACAAGGCACTGTCTGCAATGACTTCTCTCCTCCAGAGAACGTGGGAGAACTCCAGCTGGGTTCATGCTCAAGAAATACCCACAGGATATAACTGCTAAGTGACAGGGTTCCTCAGAATTTTATGACTGTTTAAATAAGCCGTTGACCTCTTTCAGGTTTGTTTCAATATCATAGTCGTTGCTGCTCTGTTTACATGCATGGTAATGCTCTGCCCTATTGAAGTATCATACAGTAAAGCAAGATGTATTTTTTGTGAAGTAAGGAGAGACTGTTCTCACACTCCCTTTTCAAGGGTCTGATTACTTTTAAGTCACTTAAAAGTAATACAGAAGCACCGGTTCTGTTGACAGAAAAAAGTCATCCTGTGCAAAAAACTATGGAATTAATGCAAGTCAGAATTACAAAGATACATTTCTGCAACATCCTAACAAGCTTCCTCAGAGCAATTGTCAATGATATTTTAGAACTGACCTTGCATATAAAGAGTTTGCAAAGGAGGGGGGGGGGGGGGGAATCAGAAAAATAGATTTCAGCGTTGAAACACAGTATGTCATCTTCTGAGTGCTAATTTATACGAATGCATAGAACCATTTTAGTAAGAAAAGCACATAAATAGTTCTTCATCAGCACAGTATCATTAAATGAGACCATTAAAAGTTAACTGAGCTTAAGTGCCCTGTATAGCATTGTAAAACTGTTGTTTTTTTAAAAATAAAATATACATATGTATTTGTTTCTACACATACATACACATATAAATACATACAGATAGGTAAATAACTTCTCTTTCTAGGATTTCTTTGACAGGTTCCTCTGCATTTTGTCTCAAGAGTATGATCAATCCATCTTTACTGCACCTTTCCAATAGATACACACATAAATAAACTGCTTCCTAGTTCATAAAATCTATGTCTGCAGAGACTTAGCCAACATATTCTCCCAGAAGATTATATAATGAACCCATATTTGCATAGATGACAGCCCAAGACTTCAAATATTTATTAAGCATTGTTTTGCTTATTGTGTTTCTATGTTCATGAAACAACATAAAACATAAATTTCCACAATCCTTGGGACAACTATAATTTTCTCCAGCTGTAATCTGGATGGTAAGGCCCCAGCTCTCCATGACAGATATAAAAGTAAGGGTACTTAAGCATTTAAGTTCCAGAATGGATTATCTAATGCTACAGAAAACAAGGTAGCATTAGTACTCTTCATGAAGTGCAGGGAAACGTGATTAAAAATTTATTTCTATTAAAAATTCTCATTAAAATACCTGATTTCATTTCATTCAAACTTGCTGCAGAAATACATTAACTTTGATTCATTCTCATAACTCATTTAGAAAAATAAACCCCTAGCTATCTTGAAAGCAAGGAATTATTCTTTTTTCATTAACATTCTAGAAACTTTTTTAATGGATTTCTATTTTCAGATACTCAGGATTCCTTCCCCTTTCTCGGTGATTTTCTGTCATCTTTTTCCTTCTTCATTACAAACATACTGAAAATCATTTTACCATTACAGACAATCATGTCACCTTTTCAGAAACTCTGGTCATAAGCTATTTTTCAATTTCTCTAAACCAAACTAATTCCTCTTTAACAGAACCTTAAGAATGAAAAGAATTGGAATGAACAGAAGTTAGCCTGAACTATCAAGTCCAGATTTCAAACTAGGTTTCAACATCCTGAAATGTCACCTGTGTTGACAGCTGATTCTTTGGCTACAGTCTTTTTCTTTTTTTAAAGTCAGTTTGTAAAATCCATATTATAACTAGTTCTTATAAAGTTCTGGGATATTTAAATCAGCTAATTCAGATGTTAAACATGCTAGTCTCTGTTTTGTTATGTACAATAGTAAGATATACCAGCCTTCCATGTTCCTTGAGTAACAGGATGCTATGGAATATCACATTGTAGTGTGAATTTACAGGATACTCCAGGTTTACCCTGGATATTTACATAAGGAGATAGAGTAAAATGACAAAGAAGTTATAAATCCATACTCTTTGTGCATTAATCATCCCATTTAAGCAAGCTCTAGCACAGCTTTCACAGGGATTAACATCCCAAATGTAGTAAACCAATTTACACTTACTCCACAGGAATGTCCTTTGTAAGAAACTCACAAGACATAATGAGCTGTAAATTCAAATTTTAACTTGTGTACCACATTCTTCACACAAACAAACCTTCTGTTTAAATAAAAGTTCTGCTTTCAAATCCTCCTAGGAAATGTGTTACCCTGCAATCCCACTTTATACTATGGAAAAATTTCACACTTAATATTGATTATTTTAGTTTATTTAAAAACTACTTTTCAAAATACATGAAAAAAGACTTAAAGAAGGACTATTACCATACTGTCTCCAATCCACATTAGGAGGCAAATTCAGCCACAGAATGAAGTTATTGAGTTCATTTAAGTAGGATGGCAGTGAATGGAAACCTTTTTGATTGTACCACACCTAGAAGAGGGAATGAAAATTGTAAAGCAAAAATTAGTTCAATTGGAATGCTGATCTAAAAGCTCCCATACCCTTAAGAATTGCATAAAGGTATCTAATTCTCCTGTTATGACACCTATTTATAGAAGAAAGTCAAAAAGGCAGAGCAGAATCTGTTAATTTGTGCAGATCTTTCAACAGTTTGCAGCAGTTTGTTTACTACTGTTGGAGCTGTACACCTGTTAATTATTAAATTGAGTTTCTCTGATTTAATGGAACAGTGTCCCTTCCTCTACACACATTTGATTGAACAACTAGAGGAAAAACAATGCAAAAATAATATATGCCAATTCAATGGAAAATAAAAGATGAGTAAAACTAGTGTTACAAGAGGAGAGCACTTTGAAATTCCAAAAAAAATACTTGTCTAAACAATACCTGCAAGTGACATATAGTATAAAAAAACCCCAAAACCCCACAAACAGAATATCCCAGAAAATAGGGGAAGAAAGAATCAAGGAGGTACTGTTTACAAGATGAGTATGAAACTATTCCATAAAGGACAAAGCTGTGCCTCCACCTTCAACAAGCAATCACGAGTAATTTGTTAGGGATGGAGGAAATTAATGCAGACAAATTTTAAGGCAGACAAGGCAAGCCAGTCTTTCTGAGAAGCACAGGGAATCAATTCTGCTGTAACATATACTTTATCCTAAATCATGAAGAATCACCCTGACTTGATAAATATACTTAAAATTCACACTTCCATGTGCTAGGATCATTACTGGGAGACTGATATGTCTCAAAATGGAAAATACTGAGGTCTGAGTTTTGCTTTGCCTTTGAAAATCGATTCCATTTCTGTGCCTTATTACTGTTATTTATAGTGCCTTTGAACCCACATCATCCATATTGAAAACTAGGTCAAATTATTATGTATGTTTGTTTTGGGGTTTAGTGACATTTTTAAAGTAATCTCTGATTATTATTCATTCCTCACTCCATGTAACCTTTCGTATCCTCTTTTTGTTTATATAGTTGAAAAATTCTTAACCTTTCCAAATTATTCCAAGCTATTTGATAATCTGCTTTTAGTACATCTTGGGTGGATGCTGGGCAATTCTCATTTTGTGTCTGGATTCTGATTCATACTGCAAAGTGCACAAAGATTTATATAGGTCTTTCTTGCCTTAACAGTCCTTCTAGGACTTCAGTTATCTTAGATCCTTTCTAAAATTACCATCTATACAGTTACATCTTAGAAACTTCCTTAAAGATTCTTTTACCCTCACTCAGATGCTGTTCTCATCTAGTATTCTTCGAAATATATGTGCCTCTTCTTGATACTGGTGTAAATTTCCAGATATGTTTTTTTTATTTACTTGCAGAAAATTCTTCTTGTTTTTCTTTCTTGTAGTATCCAGCTACAATCCTCACTTAAACACTGGTTCCAGATTTTGACTGTTTTTGCTGCCACATTTTTCTCTGTGTTTCCCAGTGAGATTGTCTAATCTTCAGTCCAAGTCCCCTGTCTTATTATTTTCCTGATTACCTACTTGTTAGAATCTCCACATTATACTGTTGTGAGGCAAAGTTTACAACACTCGTAACTGAACATTCCATTTTCTCCCATCATACTATATCATGCTTCCAAATACCACTCTGAGCTTCTATACCTTTCACCTTTGAACCTTCTTTGGCATAAGATCTGTTTAGTCCTTATTTAAAAAATGAGCAGCTGTGGTCTACCACTGCTTTTGCTTGCATTATCTTTCACATTTTGTACTCATCTTTATGTGGTCTTCACAACTGCTTGAAACCTCAACAGCATCTTATGTCCCCGTGTTTAAAGAAAAGAAAAATATCAAATTGCAAACTCTTTATCTCTCTGCAAACTCATGTGCAACTAACTCCTTTGTTCTCCAGTTCAGGTCCCATAAATTACTACAAAAACTAGATCCCCCATTCTTTAATCAACAAGACAGTTCTTTAAAAAAATGAAGTGAAATAAAACCTAAGTGTCCTGAGGAAAACTGCAAGTCTTTGCATTTCTGAATCTCCTGCACAAACGTCAACCAGAGCAAAGAAACATAAACAAGTCATAAAGGGTAACCAGACTTTTTCATACTCACACATACCCATTTCTTATTCTATTTAAAAAAAAAATTAATAAATGGGCCAAATAGAAAGTTACACATACATAACGAAACTCCACTACAATTGTGCTCATTATATTGAAAAAAAAGGCATTAAGAAAACAATAAAACAAAAATCTGATGACACTTTCTTATTTAATTGAAGTAGGGGAAAGGTCTCAAGTGTTCACAGAACACCTTAGAAATGTAATAATATGACCAATATTCAAACAAAATACAAAAAACCACAATAGGTCATTGTGTATAACAATACATTTCAGTATCCCACACTTTAATTACAATTCTTCGTCCAAGCTACATTATGTAACTGAGTCAAACCACCAGGAAATAACCAAACTGAAGCTGGAAATTTAGTTGTTTATAATCTGGAAAAAAGGCATTTGAAGCTGTTGATCAGTACATGCATTTAAGCTCATTTTTTCTGAAGTCTTGTGGCTTATTCTAAATTGATTGCAAAGGTTCCAGCTGAAATACATTTCATATTTCTTGTGTACCACACAGGTAGTTATTTACAGAGGGCACAAAAGAGGTGAGCAATGGAAAAAATATATATAGATTAAGATGATTTGGTTTTATAGTCATTATTTTATCAACTTTCCCATGATTGTTAAAATTCCTTCCCAAGGAAAAACGTGGCACCTCACCAAATTAGATACAAGTTCTGTAACAAGGTGTTTTCCATTATTCTATACCATTTTTACCTGCCGTTAATATTTCAGAGTAATGCTAGACTGACATCTATGGTCTATCAAAAAGAAAAAGGATCAGGAGGAGTAGAGAATCTCTAAGCATTGCTGGACCAGATTCATGATGAGAATCCAGACAAAGGGTATTAGACTGGAGAGATGTAAATTCCTCTGGACACTTATACTGTTACTGTACAGTAAAACCTCAAATCCCAACTGTAGAGACTGGAAATATACACCCTTCAGGATGCCACATAAATAGTACAATTTGCTTTTCAGGACTAAAATTACCACATGTTCTTGCTATACTTATTTGTCATAAACAATAGAAACTGTGAAATCATTATGGAATATTTTTTTTGCCCACATTATCAAAGAAAACTAAAGAATATACAGTCATGAAAACATAAGAAAATTGAGGAGTTGTGCTTTTGCCACATAGCAGTGATCATCAATGAATGTCATAATGGCTTTAATCAGCCATATTTGTCATGTGGTAGATATATTCTTTCTTGTGCATGCACATATACACATTCTCTGTGTGCATGCATACGTATGCAGTATATACAGCATGGTATGATTAGGTACAAGAAAAGAGGTGTTGAATAGGTAATATAATTTGAACTGGAAAAACTGTTGGCCTTTTATAGTGCAGGAGAATAACAGATAAAGATTCAGAAATTTTCTGAAATGAAATGAATCATATGGTAAGTCTCTTCAAATGCAAATTTCTCATTTTCTTTCATACAAGGCTATGTAAATGGTACAGTCACTGTCTCATGAACAAGCCTGAAAGGTCAAAGTAAAAGTCTGGTCATTAATTACTGAAAGGTTAATGCAATAATTTGACATTGCATCAGTTGAAAGCCACTTCCAGGAGGTATTTTATATAACACAGTGCCCTTTATAAATCTACTCCACTATTTTCTTTGGGTCTCATATATGAAGCTTACTCACTAACAGTATAACTATAATTTATCCCTGTGCAGGTGGAGCTCTATGCCAAAAGACAATTTAAAAAAAGGACCCTGACAAAAACTACAATGCAGGCATGTCAAAAGAAGAGTATAAAATGATTAAAGATACATAGGAGAAAAACAACAGTTAGAAAACACATCTTACTGCAGTCCCTGTAGGACTTCAAGTTCCTAATGAAGGATTGATGGAACTGAAGTTGAAAGCTGTAATAGATCTGGGGGCAGAAGGGATGTCACAAATGACCAAAATGAAAATATATATAAGGTAGGGTGCATATATAAGATTTTTAACAAAACTACATGGAAGAGGCATTGCAAACCGGCAGTGATTCTACAAAAAGAAATGTGAAATGATACTGGATTGGAGAATATCTGTATGTTGTTTTAACACATGATTGTTTTGACACTTTGCCCCACAATGGATTTTGGGATAGAGCTTATTTACACTGCTTCATCTCTTGTTCTTTTATAAGAGCAAACAAAATCTAGTTTGTATACTCCCATAAAACAGTTTAAAGGCAGAAGCATCATGCTTTCATATTCTAATCTGGAATCTGGAAAGTCCAGAGCTTCCTCTTATCAAATCTGTTTTGCTTTGAATACAAAAATAGAGACCACTCGCTGATCCTCAGTACTCCTCTGAGACTGCTGTTCCTCTACTTGTTACTGGTCTACATTTGAATGTATCTCAAAAGAACTTTTCAAAGCATGGCCAAGGAAAATAAAATTCCTTGCACTATTAAATTGCCTGTTAGCCTCTAGGTCCTGTCCCAGGTTTTCACAGTATGGAGATCCTGTATCTTTCCAGTGCATACCAAAAGGCCTCAAGGAAAAGCTCTTTATTTCAATTGTGCTTACAAATCCTTCTTTTCCTAACTTCAGAGGTAGCTCCTGACAGAAAACAATGGATCTGGGTAGCATTTCAAGACAGTACAATCTACTATCAAGAAGAGATTTGGATTTCACAACCTGACTAATTTTAGCAAGGCACATTTTCTCTGAGTTAAAAATGGAAAGTTACTCAGATTTCAAAAGCGGATTATAAACACAGGGTAGCATATTTGTTATGCAGAAGCAACTAGTCCTAGAAGCTAAATCTTTACTTTTTTCTTTTTTTTGCAAAGGGGGGATGGGATACACAGGACATGGGCACAGGGTGGAGAAGAAAGAGACAAATGTGGCAAAGAAAAATATTATTTGCAGGAATTAAAAAATTCAATAAAAACTCATTTTTGAGACATTCAATGAACTTTTGTCAGTTCTGACATTAACTTTTTGTAGAAAACAAAAACCATAAAGAAATATCTGGGCTGACTATTTAAGAACAAGTTTTAAAGCTGACCTCAGAGAAACAAAAGATGTATCATCTAACTCATTTAAAACTGCTTCTCAGAATACAGAATACTTTAAGAATTATGAACAGATAAGTGGACTATAACAGAGGGGGTTTCTCCCAATTTCTAAATGCAAGGATTTAATGTAATGATTTATTATTTGCTAAGTGCTGTGATGTTGGAGTCTGAATAAGTAAGCAATACCTACATGCAAATGCATACACATACATGCAGCCCTTACCTTAGCCAGAGGCTTAGATTTGGTGTTATTCAATTTTTTATCTTGAAGTTCAGATGCTTTCCTCCCTCCAAAAGACCAACCACCATATCTGGTAATAGAATATAATAACAAAGTAAGAACAAGTTACCTGCCTTAAGCTTTGCAGTCTTTTCTTGCAATGATAAAGTGGTAACATCTACACTAATACTTTATTTTTCAACCGAAAGCAAAACTTCACCCTTCATAAACCCCTTCTCAGTTAAAAAAGGAGAAGCTCCATATCCTCTTGAATCAGCTGAATGTTACTGTGCTTTTCAGTCAGGGGGATTCCCCCAGATAAGAATTTCTACTTTCTGAAAGCTGAAATCCCTGAGCAACAGGGAGGTTTGTGAGCAAGTGAGGTATTCCTGACTTTCAGAAACATCTTAAACAGTCTGATTTCTTCCTATTACATTCATATTCTAGCTCAAATCTTTTATTCTAAGACGTTTACCTCTATTTTTATCAAATCTGATACATTTTTTTTTTAATGCATACATGGCTAACACTTTCTTCTCCTTGATAAAATCATGCTTGGTCTAGTATTTGCACTTAGGTCAAAGGAAGTGGTTGATCTGTAAAGGCATGTAAGTAAACCTTAAAATACAGCAGATTAAAACCTTTGTGGCTGTTATCACAGAATATGAAGTCTTACTAGGGGTATACCAGCCCTTTTTACTTCAAAGAAAGATAAACCGGCGCATGTCCACCTTTATTTGAGTCTCTGGGGAATGGAAACTATATTGGTTGTCTGATTTGCATATGCATATACATTTTATTTCTCTGAGATGCTAAAATAACTCACTATGTGGCAAGAAGAACCAGGGTATGCCTAGATACAATTATCATGTAACTGCTTGAGGAAGCTCTGAGAAGTGCTTGAAGGAAGCTGAGAAGACCATGAAGGCGCTTCCATGTCACCTAAACCTGCCTGTACACCTCGATAACAGGCAACAGATAAAGGCAACTACCCCTTATATCCTAAGTGACATATGTCTATGCTTTGGATCAGGAAGGACTGTGGGTTTTATACTCAAAAGATAAACAAAGGTTAGATAATTTAAGGTTACCTTGCTTTGTTGGAAGGCCTCACTAAATATTCTTCCACAAGGAACCCTGAAAGATTGTACAAAATATGTCCATTCTTATTCTTCAAATAGGGAGCAGAGGTGTTGAAATTTGGACACATCTGAAAACCAGCATACAAAAAAAAAAAAAAAGTAAAGCACTCTTAGAAATCAGTGGCACTATGTTTAGCCATGTTTTTAAACTTTTACATAGATTTTATAGCATTGTTTTTCAACTGTATTTGCCTTTCTCAGCTTTGATAGCTTTTAATAAATTATGTATGGTTTATACTTATAATGCATCTCAAATAATTTTTACCTACATATTAGAATCAATTTTGATTTCTCTTGCAACCCTGCCAATCAGTTTTGTTTTGAAGACTTCAAGACTTATATATGTTTAGAAAGGTTTACAACAATGAAAGGCAAGACTGTTATTCACTTGTGCCTGAGAAGAAACATAAAAAAGCACCATATGAATATGAGATGAAAACAAAATTCTAATCAATGCAACATGCTTCTAAAAACGCTGTACCTCTAAAAATGGACTGCAGAGAAGAATAAAGGAAAATGTTTTCTAGTGATTCAGTGGGATATTCTCACAACCGAAGAAAAGAAGACAGATGGTATGATCCAATATCTCAGAAGCCTTGTAAAGTACATTATGTATATCAACAGAAAAATTTTAATGCTTATTTGACATCCTAACCTTACACAAACTAAAATTCCCTCTCAGAGATTTTGATTTTCCATAGGTCACAGACACAGGTTCTGCCTCCACTGTCAAGTGACCTCTCTTTTGTGCTTTCATGGTTAATGGGCCTCTCCCTTTGTGAGTTCCCATTCCCATTTTATTTAAGTTTCTCATATTTTATTTAAGCTTCTCATATTTTAAGAATAAATCTCACTAGTATTAGAGGCAAATTTGTTCCTTGCCCAGCAAAGTAAAAAATTAGTTTCCTCCTTCTGCTTTTCCCAAAACTGTATTGCTATATTTCAGATGCAACTCTTACTTTACATATTTATATTTTATGAAGGAGAGAATGTATTTGATTGATCGGTTCCATCCAGGGAAATATATTTGTCAGTTCATCCACAGTTTCACATTCTTGTCTATTGCTAAACCCCAGAGCCAGTCAGCAGGAAAACTCACTAATCAAAAAGGTCAGAAATTCATTATCATTTTCAAAATTCTTTCTTTCCTCAAAGATCTATTTTCAAATACACAAGCCAAACAAACCACTAACAATTAAATTGCATTCACATGTGGATTCCCTGGTACCTTCTGTCAGTTAGATTGCCTACCCTGTCCTTTTGAAAGCAGGTAGTCTTCCAGACTATGGGAGTGTTATGTTTTAACTGTGTTTTACAAGAGTGTTTTTGTAAGCAAAGTCCTATTTAAAGCAAAGTTGCATCTCCTGAGAATAGTTCATTCATCTCTGATTCCTGTTATTTTACATCAATCTATAGCCATTTCTAGTGTGTATACATATATACACACTTAAATACATATATAATTGTATATATATAAGTACATAATAATATACATAAGTACACTTACTTATATAAGTACACACTTATATACACATATATATACATCAAAACTGTGAAAGCTCTTTCTCTGAAGACTTCAAAACACGTAGCCCAAACACTATATGAAACAGAAGAAAATCTCCAATCATAAAAAAACCAGTGCTCTGAAGGTTTATTTCCTCAGTCCTTTCTCTAGTCTTTCAAAAAGAAGAGTCCAAGTATGTATATTATACATATTGTGTATTATGTGTATTAGATGTAATATACAGACATAATTTTTACATACATAAATAAATATAAAATGGCATACCTCTTGTTCAGCCACACATCCACATGAATCCAGGGGTGATGTAGATTCCATCTGCCAACATGAGTTATTTTTTCTAATGGGAATAAACATAACAATAGGAACAAACATTAAATGAAAGGAATGTATACTTAGAAGAAATCCACAGAGTAACGAGCAGATCTAGCATCTTGAACACCTTCTTAGCATTTTATCACAGCAGCAGTGGTGTCTAGAGATACATCAATTTTACTTATTTATATCAAAGTGGTTTTACTAAAAATATTTATATAATTAATGCAGCAAATTAACTACATACCTTATGTTTGCAGCAATAAAATAAGTAAAGCATGGTCACCACTCTGCACTCCTAAATTTGTAAATCTGGAATGCCTCCAAACTAATATTGTAATTATTGTCTAGCTTTCATTCATATAGGCAACAGAACTGATCAAAGTCCTCCTGAAATTAATCAGAAAGTTGTCACTGGCTTTTAAGGGATTTGGATCAGACTTTTAACAATGAAGGCTGCTTACGTACTTTACCTGGATGCCAGCTCCTTCATCAGAACAGATTTGTCATTAACCTCATGCTGCCAAGAAAAGCTTAAGATAGTCCACATTCCACAGACAAAAAATACTGAATTTACAATATTTACAATTTACAATTAAGGAAGTAGTTATGTTAGTCATTGTTACCCTTGTTTTGAATGCATGCATGTGTGGTCCCAATCAGAGAAATATCTCAGCAGAATGTGAGAAAGGTTTCCTAGGTTATCATCTTCAGTGCTGTTCAAAGTGGGCCGTGACAGGGGTGGGAAAGGAAGAAAGGGGAGAAAAAGAAAGACAAACACATTAATTGTATTAACTTTCAGGCTCAAGATCCTGCATGTTTACCAATAAATTAAAGAACTATAAAATCCATGCATAGGAAACATACCAAAACAGCAAAATTATCTCATTTCAAAAACTATGTGTGAATGTATAAATAAAATCCTATACAATAATGGCTAAACAAATCTCAATCTCTCCTTATGGCCATCTTCCTCTTTATAAACATGCATTCCTAACAGTTAACATGGTTTAAATGGTTTTATGATTCATTTATAAATTCAAACAGCATTATGATGTTTATGAAGATATCTGGATATTTGTTCAGTAGATAAAGTGATCTACGTGTGATATGCGCTCAGTACAGAATAGTTCAGATCTATAGGTACTGTAGATAATAAATAAATGCAGTTGGTTTCAAAGCTAAACATGGAAACTAAAGGCTGAGTAAGAAGGGTACCAGGCTTTGTTAATACTGTGTGACACTTTCAAACCTGAGAATTATTTTGAGAAAATGGCCTCAGACCTAAGCAATTAGCAAAAATGAAGCATGCAAAGGCTTGCTTAATTCCAATTGTGCATTTTTATATAAATGGCTGTGGCTAGTATTGAAACAGATCACCCTGTTCAAAGTCTTTGCCCTTCCTTCCAGAAAATCCTCTGCATAATGTTTTTCTAATGTTATCTCTCCCTCATAATAACCTATAAAAATGTACTAAACATCTAAAAAATAAACATCTATTGTAAAAAGTAACCTATTCTTCTTCCTAGAATACAAATAGTCTTTAGAATATGAGAACACAAGAATAAAGGTCCCAAAACCCTGGATATTGATGATGACAGATGAGCTCTTCACCTAAAGAAGGATTCTGCGTTGTCGTAAAGTTTTGGTGTCAACTTGAGAGAAGGATAGTCAATAGTCAGCGGCTTCACACTAAACAAGGCCATTGCCAGTGCAACAAAGATGACAGGCAGCAGCACATTTGACACACTTCCTCTCCAGTCTCGCCTAACATGGTGAAACCTCTTCACCAGAAGGGCAGCAGTCTGTGCGAGAACAAGACGGGCTCCACGCATGCTTGGGGCTCCCGGGAGTGACATATCTGAGTGCAAAAAGAAAGAAAAAAAAAAACCACAAAACAAAACCTCCTGACAAGCAGGAAAACCAAATTTAACTTTCATGTGTTATATTTTCAAATACAGAACATGTCTTTTTGATAGGAAAAAAAAGAGGCAAAACTATGCAAAGCTACAATGTTCTCTTGGATGGAATAGTATAACCCCCTCAAGTATAACTAGTTAACTCTTCCTATAAGAGAAAATAGATATTCAGCTAACAAATTATCTCTATAGATCCCTGTACACAGCTAAAGGAGTACTGAATACATATCTTCCCATGATCTTCATACTGGTAAAACCATTCCTCATGCAATGCCACCTTTACTCCTAGGCAAATTACTATGATAAACATGGCCTGTATGAGCACTAAGGTCTTGATCAACCCTGACTCAAATCAGTGCCAACTTTTCCACTGAGATTTCAAAGGGACATCTTTAGATTATGTAATAGAGCATCACAGATGCTAGAGACATGAGCAAGCTATTACAGCCTCTCTTACTTGTGGCCTTGCCAGACTGAACATACCTCAGACTTTTTTTCCTTTTAGCCTAGCAGCATCTGGTAGATTTACTACCACAGGTATTTGTACCGTAGCAAGACTGAATAGTCTGTTTATCATAGTGCTCAAATACATACTACATTTTATGATCCCTGGTGATTTGTCTGTTACTACCTTCCCTTCTGTATACTGAGATCATGCTAAGTAGCATTTCCATGTTACATTTTAACAAGTACTTGTATGGGAGCTTTCAAGTAACCTCAAATTAATTTTCTTTCAATTACAAAAGGTTTTTCCTGATATGCTAGAACTTTAATCCCAGAAGAGAGAGCTGTGGGACAAATGGGGGTGGGTGGGAAATAATCAGAAAAATAGGTTGAACTTCTGATACAGTGGCTATTGAGAAAAACAGCTCGAATTTTGCACTCCATGACAACTGGAGTGTGAATTGCAAACTTATGATTTCTTATATTAAAAATTATGTGTAATTTGCCATGAAAAGTTTTAATCAAGCAGACACATTGTGGGAGATTGTGGCTTTTAGGGTTTGGGCCTACACAAGAGGAGGAAGTCAGGTGAGACAGGGCTTCATGGTGACACAGAATACCTCATGTGGACTCCTCAAGTCTAAGACTTTTGGAAAAAGGCAAACATCACATCCACCTCTAATTGCAAAAAAGAGGATCCAGGTAAACACAAGCTAATTATCCTCACTCCCTGCAAGAGGTACAGACCAATCCTTAAGAAAACACACAGGATACGAAGAACAAGAAATAGCTGGTAATAAACAACACGGACTTTGTAAGTTCAAATCGTGCCATCTGAGAGCTTGGCATGAATATAGGACTGGTTTGGCGAATGAAGGAAGAGTAGTGGGTGCTGTTTACGTTGACTTAACAAAGCCTGTGACATGGTCTCCTGCAGTGCCCTTAGAGCAAATGGGGTGAGAACTACAAGGACCACTGGCTGGACTGCCAGCACCACCCTGTGGGCAGTGAGCAGCAGGAATGGGCCAGCTGAGGAGCAGCTGGTTACTAGGGTTGTCCCTTAGGGGTGGCGATGAGGAAAATGCTGACTGACAGTACTTGTTAACACACACACGTGCACACCTGCACCTGGAGGGGACCCCCACTGTTTGGAGGCACCTGCAGGTCAGGCACTGGAGACAAGGGGAACTTCCTGGCAACAGAAGCAGCTCTCCCAGGGACTCCAGTGGCACCAGGGAGCAAAATCTTTGTTCAGGGAAAAAAAAAGAAGCAACAGGCACCAGCTGGAACATGGGAAATTCCGACAATATATCAGGAAAAATAATTTCACTGTGAGGTTGACAACTAAAACTCACGACCAGACTGGATCAGGCACTGAGTAACTGCTGTTACTTCACCCACCTGACCCGCTCTTCCAACCTTAATATTCTCTGATTCTATCAGATTCCAATTAACTCTAAGTAATTAACTTTGGTTTTATTTCTGGGTGAAAAAAAAAATCTAGTACCTATTCTTTTAATTCTACAACTGAATGACATTTCTTTTTTTTCCCTAGAAAATCCCATGGAATAAGAATTCTGTCTTTAAGCAGTTTTAATCATAGCCATATCTTGTAATTTGACAGCTAACACAAATGGGATTTAGGATTTTGAATCTCTGTGGAGAAAGTAGCTATGAAATTCAGTTCCTGGTTCAGCATTGTGCCCTAATCAAGAACTGCTATATTTTAGACCAGACCTGTTTTTTCCATAAATTGGGCTAGTAGAAGACAATCTTAGTAAAAGAAGAGTCTCTTTAAAGCAAACTTCTTATGAATGTATTAAGCTCTTTGAATTATTATGGTAAGACTTTCAATAGTTAATACAGAAATTGAGAAACTCAAAAGCAGAACAATTTTCAAGGGATGAGTGTTCTTAGAATAAAACAGATCCTGTGTTTCCAGCTGAGCATGCCTGAAACTGTAAAATATACCACCTCTCATTTATCAAAGTAGTGAAATGCCAGAAAAGGAGCACAGAATGAGATGTTTACCCTAGTCCCAGACCTGTTCACAGCTTATAAGCATGAAATGTGAGTGAAAGATGCCTCAAAATACTTGACCCTTTGAATCTCTGAAAGAGGACTATGACAGATTTCCTTTTCTGGGGGCAGAAAGGGACACCAAAGCTGCCATTCATTCTTTTTTCTTGACAAGTAGAGCAGAGAGAAATTATAACAAACTAATTCAGATTGCAATAGGAAGAGAAACTGTCATCTTGAAAAAAAATAATTGTCCATTTTGTCCAATATCCTGACTCTTACTCATTATTTCTAATGCTGGCCAGACAAGATACACCACAAGAAGATGCAATATACTGTTATATTAAAAGTGTACGTTTGCCTTGGGCACAGCTTTTTAAAATGATTTGTCTTTTCTAAAAAAATATATGCTTATTATTTAAAATTCTCACTGAGAAAGGTGTCCAATGTCTTTTTGAATCATCTTAAGTTTCAGTCTTTGTGACCTTGAATTCTGCAGTTTCTTTCTGTTCAGGTAAAGCTCAAAAATCTTGTTTATCTGTTTTGAATTTATTCTATTTGACAGTACTGGGTATGCTCTTAAATCTTACTTTAGGAGGCAGGTTATAGAAGTTTCCAATCTATCTTCTGCATAAATAATCTCAACCTTTCAGTATTCTCTTATAAAAATCTTTATAGTCCTAATCAACCTCACCACTTGCTGCAAGTCTGCTTATATTACCACGGTATCATTCTCAAGAAATATTGTGTTCAACATGGCTGTCTATCAGATGTGGAAACCCTACTGATTTCTACAATAGCATTATGCATTCTTGTACTGATCTGCTTGTCGTCTTTATGCACCGTACCATTTTGTCTGACTGCAGCCACACTATGAAAAGTAGCCTGGATCGGGCTTTCCATAATTGATTGATTATGGCTTTTAAGATTCCCAAGGTTTTAAATCATTTCAAAAAAAAAAAAAGAAAAAGCTAAATAGTATTCCTGTGTACACTTGCCATTTAACCCCTCATGTTTCTTAATCCATGCATAATCTAATTTAACTAGAACCTACAGAATTAATTTTTTCTTCATAAAGCTTTTAAGTAATTCACCACCTATATTTAGTATGTACGTCAGGAGGCATAAAAGCAGCACGCATTTATGGCAAAACAGTTTCTGATTACCACTGATAAACATAAAGGCTAGAAGACAAGACCAACTGACCTCTCTGTTATGAAGTCAATTTTTATGCAGAAAGTTTATGGAAATATTCTTATTAATAATTTAGATCATAAAATTAAAAATCTGACCCAACTGTTAGAAGCTGTCTTGTTTGACTTACGATTGCAATTATGTGCAAGAAGTGCAATTATGTTCACAATGAAGTTGTACTTCCGAATTCATCCAGACACTCCTTTGTACTATGGAAGAGATTTTTGCTGCTTTGCAATTCATATAGTTAACACCAGGTACAGGGAAACAGCATAAGTTCTAAAATTTGGGAACCAAGATATTGAAAATCCTTCCCTATAGACTGCTCTAGAATTAGGAGCAGATCCAAATATTTTAAGAGTCGTTAACTGGATATTAGATGGTCTTCTTCCTCCCCTTTTTTGTACTTCTAGAAAATAATGTTATTCTAAACTTCTTTCATGGCACAATAAAATGAGAAAAAACAGGTTATGCAACGTCTATGTTAACAGCCAAGAGTAGACATTTTCAATTCTGCTTCTGTCATTTTGTCATTTAGACAAGTCGAGAAGGTCCAACTTGGGGAAGAAAATCTTGGAACTGAAATACCATGGCAAAACAGTTGAGCTAGCTTACATTAAACTGGTTGCATTTGGAAGCAGTATATATTTATTAGCTTATCAGAAGTTCTGTGCCAACAAGAACTTCATCTTCTTATATATTTATTTACTCATTATAAAAATAAGTAAAATATTAATTTTTTTCCAAGAGAACTTTCACGACCAATTTTCAACAGTGCATTTGAATAAAAAGCACTTTGACTGTGTGAGGTATAAAGGGAATGCCTCTAGCCTGTGTTACATACTATGATTAAGTCTTGATTGTATGCAATAATGTCATGAGCTGTCTCCATTACAAAGCCGGTCAGAGAAATCTGTATTTTGGGGAGAATTTCACAGGAGAAATTCCCTTCTGGCATTTTTAGGTATAAATCCTCTCATTTTCCATCATTCATTCATTTAAAATGAAAAAAGGGTATTTTTCATTTTAAGCACTGTGAATATTTCTTCTAAAATGTTGATTCAAATTGTTTCCATCTCAAGAATTTCCTGTCCAGAAAAGCAAAACTTCAGCAAAACTTGCAGTTGCTCCTCCCTCCCCCATAAATATTGTTCAATCCACTTAAGTGACATTTCTTGAAGGGAAAAGTGTTTTGTTTAATTAAAAAATCAGCTTTACATTCTGGTCTCCATATTCCAGAATGCGTGCTGCATGGGTCTGAAGATCTTTGAGACAGAATAACAAGAGATCTAGGTAACTCTAAAGTTCATCAGTAAAATTTACACACTTTAAAGCCAAAGCACTGGTGTGTGTCTCTACACAACCTTGTGGAGAAGCCTCTTCACAACTCAGATCTCCCAAGCCCTTTTCCTCAATCCAGATTGATCAGAGGATTTCCTTCCTTTGTCTATGACATTCTTATTGTTCAAGATTATTGTCCAAGCCTGAAGCATGTAACTGATTCTTATTAGAAAAACATGAAAGAGCCAACATAGCCAGAAAAATGCGCTGAATACTCTCACCATACAAACCCAACACCCAAGTCCCACAACCAAAAAACCTGTATTTAGAAAAACTACCAACAAACTTGTAAAGTAGCCTTTTTAAGCACCTTGGTTTTGCATTTCCCAGAGAAAATGGTATGAACAAAAGTTCATTTGTTGGCAAGAAACTTAGGAAAGAAGGGGGCAAACTTAATTCAAACCACCCACCATCTATTTAGAAGAAATACATTCTATAGTCAAGCCTAAACACAGCAGCTATGATCTACCCACAGCAATGTCTAAAAGTGTGAAGAACTGGTAGGGCACCATTGTAGCTAAATCTCTTTAAAGGCAGGAACACTTTACGGTACCCCTGCTCAACAGGTTGAAGAGGAGATAGATCTGACCTTCACTTGCTAAACAAAACACACAGTCATGTAAAGTGCTTTTGTGAAAAGGAAAATTATACAGCCTGCAGTAGTTAGCAGACAACAAACCTTCATCCATAAAATATTTTTCTTTGCTCTTTCTTGCTGCGCTGTTATCAAATCAACAACAGAGATGCAGCCAAGCAACAGCATTTGATCCTGAACTGTTTGCATCCAGGATTTTCATTCAGGTTTGTTGCAGGTGGTAAACACATTGTACAGACTCACCAAAGGCACATAATTAAATGGCAATGGAAAATACATTGGTAGTATCCACCAGTAAATGGAAAGAAACAAGACAGAAGTATAGGAGGCTTTTTTTCCCCTTCCTTCCCATTCTTTTATTTTAGTTTTTCACAAAGCTTTATGAGATAATATGAAAAATGTGTAGTGCAGCACACAACACCTCAATAATAAATAAATTAACTTCAGTCTTTTTTGTTGTTGTTGTTGTTAGTAGAGGAGGAACAGTTAAAATGAGGAATTTTCCAGTCATGTTTTCACATGAAAGATGACTCATACAAACACATTAACCACCAATCTAAAATATTCCATGCCTCTTGCACACTGATGCATCTTAACTCTACTTTCTACAGGACAACTCTGGGATGGCTAACAAGTAAACAGAAATAAAGCCATGACTAGTTTTCGCTACTGAATAACCCAACTGAACACAATACATTACACTTACCAAAATAACAAACTGAATAGAATACATTATGTAGATTCTCAACAGCTCATTAAATGGATATATTGCTTTTGCTGACAGAGGATAAGCAATTAGAGGTGAAAATGTAGAATTACAGCTTCAACACTGCAGACATCTGCAGCAAATGGCTGCCTCAAAAAGACTGATTCCTGTCCCCCAACTTCTTCAACTACTGTACAGATTACTAGGTGAACTTGAACAAAGTCCAGCATCATAGTATGCAGCTGCAAAGATCTACAAAACAGTCAGAACAGATTATTAGTGTAAGAAAGAATCCAATTCAAGGTGTTTACTTATTCTTTACAGACATGCCATAGCCTTATCCACACTACAAATATCATCCTTTAATTTCAAGATTTTTTTTTTTTTTCAGTTAGAACATACTATTACCTCTATTATACAAACCACAGAACCACAGAAACTTTTAGGTTGGAAAAGATCTCTGAGGTCATCAAGTCCACCATTAACCCAGGACTGCCAAGTCCATCACTAAACCATGTCACTAAGCACTGCATCTATGTAGTTTTTTAATACCTCCAGGGATGGTGATTCCACCACCTCCCTGGGCAGCCTGTTCCAATGCTTCACCACACTTTCAGTGAAGAAATTTTTCCTAATATCCAGTCTAAACCTCCCCTGCCATAACTTGAGGCTGTTTCTTATTGTCATGTCACCTGTTATCTGGGAGAAAAGACCTACTCCCACCTGGTCTATAAACTCCTTTCAAGCAGTTGTAGACAGCAATAAGATCCCCCTCCCCCTGCCCAAGCCTCATCCTCTCCAGGCTAAACAACCACAGTTCCCTCAGCTGCTCCTCATAAGACACGTTCTGTAAATCCTTCTCTTCACTAGCTTCATTGCTCTTCTCTGGACACACTCCAGCACCTCTACATCTCTCTTGCAGTGAGGGGCCCAAAACCAAACACAGTATTCCAGGTGCCACATCACCAGCTCTGAGTACAGGGGGGCGATCACTGCCCTTGTCCTGCTGGCCACACTGTTTCTGATACCAGCCAGGGTGCTGTTGGCCTTCTTGGCCACCTGGGCACACTGCTGGCTCATGTTCAGCCGGCTGTCAACCAGCATCCCCAGGGCCTTTTCCTCCAGGCAGCTTTCCAGCTGCTCTTCCCCAAACCTGTAACATTGCCTGGGGTTGTTGTGACCCAAGTGCAGGACCCGGCACTTCTCCCTGTTGAACCTCATACTATTGCCTTGGCCCATTGGTCCAGCCCATCCAGACCCCCTCCAGAGCCTTTCTATGCTCAAGCAGATCAGCACTCCCCCCACAACTTGGTGTCATCTGCAAAGTTACTGAGGGTGCACTCAATCCCCTCATCTAGATCATTGACAAAGATACTAAACAGGACTGGCCCCAGTACTGAGCCCTGGGAACATCATTTGTGACCAGCCACCAGCCAGATGTAACTCCATTCACCACCACTCTTTGAGCTCAGCCATTAAGCCAGCTTTTAACACAGCATAAAGCACAACCATCCAAGCCATGAGCGGCCAGTTTCTCCAGGAAAAGGCTATCAGAGACAGTGTCAAAGGTTTTACTAGGGTCAAGGTGGACAACATCCACAGGCTTTCCCTCGTTCACTAGGTGGATCACCTTCTTGTAGAAGGAGATCAGGTTAGTCAAGCAGGACCTGCCTTTCATAAACCCATGCTGACTGGGCCTGAACCCCAAGCTGTCCTGCGTTTGCTGCATGATGTTGCTCAGGATGATCTTCTCCATAACCTTCCCTGGCACTGAGGTTAGGCTGACAGGTCTGTAGTTCCCCATATCCTTCTTCCTGCCCTTCTTGTAGATGGGCATCACATTGGCTAACCTCCAGTCTTCTGGGACCTCTCCAGTTTGCCAGGACTGTTGATAGATGATGGAGAGCAGCTTGGTGAGCTGCTCTGACAGCTCCCTGAGTACCTTTGGGTGGATTCCATCCAGCCCCATAGACTTGTGCATGTCCAAGTAGAGTAGCAGGTCACTAACCTTTTCCTCCTGGACTGTGGGGACTTCATTCTGCTCTTTCTCCTCCCTGTCTTCCAGCTCAGGGGGCTGAGTACCCAGGGGGAAGCTGGTCTTGCTATTAAAGACTGAGGCAAAGAAAACATCAAGTACCTCAGCCTTCTCATTCTTTGTGGCAACGTTCCTGGCTGCATCCAATAAAAGACACAGATTATCCTTGACCCTCCTTTTGTTTCCAATGTATGTGTAAAAACATTTTTTGTTATCTTTTATGATGGTGACCAACTTGAGTTCTAGATGGGCTTTCACCTCTCTAATCTTCACCCTGCATAACCTCATGACATCCTTATAGCCCCCCAGAGTTTTCTACCCCTTTTTCAAAAACTGGTAAACTCTCCTTTTCTCCTGAGTTCCAGCCAAAGCTCTCAAAGGTGGGCACTACTGAATGCAAATATTGCTTAGCAATTTTATGAGTTACATAAAAACTAAAAAATTAGATTCAAATTTTCCCTTTCTTTATGTCTTCACTGACAACCATTACTATTTATATTAGAAATTATAATTCTATTATATGTAGTAGTAATTTATGTATCTATAATGCCCATACAAGATAAAAAGAAGGTAAGCCAGCCTCTTGAATTCACGTATAACTAATACTGAAATACACATAGCATTTCCTGACTGTTTTAACCTTCTATTTAATGCAAGAATACCCAGTCTCATACCACTGCAAAAATCCATTAAGCTTTCTCATCACTCATATCAAAATAACAGAAAATCCTCTAAAGTATAAATGCCACACCATGCAACAGCACCTCATGTGTGGTGATAGATAAGAATTTTAGAACAGATGCGCATCACAGCCACTCTCTATTATAAGGGTAAATTTGGGGAAGCAAAAGAGTCCAAATAGCATTCAGCAAGTAAATATGGTAGATAGAAAGTCAGTGAACTGAGACCTCTGCTTTTAATTTATGGACTGTATTTATAATCTTACCTTCCCAATCCCATTTGTCTGTTTTATCTACTCATTGCATTCAGTCTTAAAACTAGACTGCAAGCTGTCAAAGGTAGTGAGAATCTGGGGATTTTTTATCCATGCTATTAGTCCATAGGGTGTCTGGAGCAACAGGGCTTGACTTTAGATTGGGTTTCCAAGGTATTGCTGCTACTATAATAAACAATAATGGCCAACACAACAGCTAGGAAAAAAACAACGCCCTGTTTGCTGCTGAAGTTAAAACTCCACTTGTTTTTACTAGTATGAAAATGGGTAGGCATGTAGCTATAACAGAAACTCAACTGAGTATATCGTTACTTTGGAATGTAACACTTTTAGTGAATGGTACCAGCACCTACTCTGGTTATAAAAGCACTGTCATAAATTTCAATGAAGGGAATTCATTTTCTAGTACAAAATAGTCTGTTTCCTTCCCTTCTCCAGTCAGAAGCAAACAAATAGCACAGAAGACTAAAGAAATGGGAAATAATGCTGCTGTCTTCCTATCCATTACCCTACAGACACCCAAAGAGAACCAAAAGGGTTGTTACACTGACAGCCAAGCTGATTTGATGAATGGCCACCTAAACTAGTCTGGTCCTGATGGAAGAGGACACATTGCTTAATGCGCTGTTGCCATAATTCGTAAATACAGGGTTTCATTTCTTTCTAGAGATGTGTCTTTTGGTGCCGAATACAATCTCTGTTATAACATTTCCATGTGTTCCACTTTGCCTTGATTTGTATCTCTTCTCTACATTTTAGTTGGGGTTGCTGCCAGCCTAAACCATACTGAAAAAGAAGTTGGAATTAAGCACCAAGTATTTTTTAGTTTTCTGTGGCAAACACTACTGTGGCCAGAGCACCTTCATCATCATGAAACGGGCGTATTCTTTGGAAACAAATAAAAGACAGATATTCGGCCAGGCGGGCACAATCCTATCATGCCATGAAAGGGAAAATTACTATAATTTTGGGAGCCCTAATTCTCTGAGTTTTAATTCCTGCATGATTAACTTGCAATATTAACAAATATGCTAATTTCAGTTTCTAGGAGATAATTTTCCAAATAGATATGCTTTTATTGTAGTACTATGTCCCCTGCAGTGATGCACCTGCAATGAATTGCCGCGTGGAGGATGGAGCAAGAGCAGGAACAGTTGAAAAACAGGCACAGAATGGTGGCCACAAAGTGAAAGCTTATTTGAACATTCTGTCTGTATTCTTTAAAGTACAAAAGGAGAGAAGCACAGTCTGTCATAACTACCAAAAAAAGAATTCTAACTGATTTCATATTTATATACATACATATATATATATATGTGTATATATATCAGACTTGGCAGAGAGAAAGAATACACTTGTACATGCATGTGGCAATGTATTTGGAAGAAAAGGGACATGTGGCCTATCAAAACTCACTCTTGCTTTAGCAGCGTGATATGATTAAAAGTTTTGTCTGCTCAGCAAGGCCGCAAGGTTGTGTGAGAAAGACACCGTGAACAAAGAAAACAGGATCTTTGGCAGTTAAGCAGGCAGAAAAACAGGAGCTGAGTTGGGAGCTGATAACCGCAGGAATGTCAACAATTTTAAAGATGGGATTAACTGCTTGTATGCTTTTAATCAATTAGTATCTGTATAGCAACATTTGAACAGCGTATGTAACCAATAGAATTAAGGTGTGACGTGTACGAATATGAAAATTGTATATAAGCTTGCAGAAACTTAAGTAAAGCATCTTCAACTAGGATCATATTGATATGTCATTGAGTCCATTATTTCATTCCTGCACATGCACAAGCAAACATCCATCAGATATATCTGCACTAGAATATGCTCTTTTATTACAATGAGTAGGACACTTTTGGGGATGGATTCCTTTTCTTCATAGAAGTGGAAATCCATAGCCAGAAAGCTATTAGAATTCAATCCAGTGAATTCAACCTGTAAACTCAGATTACGTTTCAGGACTGAATACTATGTAGACATTAGGGCTACAACCCACAGGACTTTTGCTGTGTTTGGCAAAAGTTTGGTGAAAGAGCAGGACAGCAATACAATCTGAATGTTCTCCTTAGCACAGCACTTAAGTGGGAGACAATGCCAAATATCTTAGCGTGTTCAAATTAGAAAGATTAAATGTAGCAAAGGTCCAAGTATATATTCAAACCAGGTGTTCTCCAGTACTCCCCACTGGTAACTTTCTTCCCAGAAAGGAGAGCTATCCAGTTCTATACTGCAGATTATGCAACTGCAAAATTTGCAGGGAGTGGCCTTTGGAAGCACCATATAAGGCACTCTGGAACAAACCTCCTGGAATTGCTCTAGGGAAAATTCAGACAACAAATGGAGCAAACCTCCTCAGTAAGGCCAAGATTTCACCCTGATAGACAGGACATTCTTAACCACTTCAACTTTTACAAATTGTGCAAGTATTAGCTTAATGTGAACAAAGTACTTTGTCTGAAATATTGCAACTTCCAAAATCAAGAATATTTTTAGACACCATCTCTATTGGAGTTATTCTGTTAACAATAAAATCATATCAAAGTTTGTGCAGGGAAACAATTCAAAACTGAAAGATGACTGAGTTCTGCAGGAGGCATGTTTTATTCAGACCCACAGCTATAGCAAACAATTGAAAAATGTATTTGATGAATAATCTCTTCCTTCAGGCATGCTGGTATCTCATGAACAGTGGTATTAAACAGCTACAAGGATCTTGATTAACAGAACCAACTGTTTCATTTTTTCTAATACCTCCAATGAAAATGGTAACCTAAGTAAACTGCAAAATAGATCAAGAGACAGATAGAAAGAGAAAAAATGACACAGATAAAAATTTTCAACTATACAAGAGTCCCAACACCAGGTCTACGTATCATAAAGTCCCACTTATATATTTCAAATGAGGAATTGACTGGCAACAGTGTAATATACAAATCTTACCATGGTGTCACTTTGTGACCTATATAAGCTTATTGCATGAACAATAGCAAAAAGTTCAGCCTTAAGTGCTGGCTGCTCAGTGTACTGCCTTTCATACTGAATCTACTTTGGATATTGTCTCTGTAACTTCTTAAAGCACTTTTTTGTTAGCTTTAAGAAATGAAAACCTTGTGATCCTGCAGAATGTTGCTAGTAGTGAGAAAGCAGATGCGTGACTATTGATAAGATCTTTGTGGGCTTTTGTAACATAAATGTTTTAGTGACAGAGCAGAGACAACAATTTCACCAAAGGAGATCATTTCAAGAAGCTACTGGACACGTGATAATCTGGTTTCACGTGGAAGTATCAACATCAAATACAGCCTTTCTAGTGTAACTAAGATGCGTAACACACCTACATGGATATAGCATTTACTTATTAGATGAAGCAAGATGTTAAAAAGATGAAGACCCTTCCGTAAGCAATGTTCCATTTCAAAATGAAAAGTAAGTACACTTAGTCTTGATAAGCATTTCTTCAAAAAATAGACCATTTACATACTTACATAATTGAATTTAAAGTATCTTTATTCACTGGTGCAACAGCATTAACAAAGCAAAGTTATTTGTGTGCATGTATGTATATGCACATACACTACATTCATTTATCAAAATACATAAATATATACAAATACAGGCACACTTGGAAAAAATATCTAGAAAATATATACTTGACCTTATTGCAAGGCAAGGAACCACCAAAATTTACTTTGCATATAGAACCTAAAGACTAGCTATTAAAAGCAAATATTTTCTGACACTATATGTGTGACTTTGTATTAATTATCTAAGAGTCAAACTGCTCCAGCACATAGGCCCCATATTATGAAGGAGAAAAATAATCATTTCGTCTTGAACACGAGAAGGAATTGCTATCTTTGGAAAACTCCTACTACTGTGCAACAGAAAAAGCGTAAGTCAAAAAGGATTTCATTAGTTAAGCTAGGAAGAAAATATTACTATAGGTGCAGCAAAAAACACATTAGTGTTATACCAGGCAACTCATCATTGCTGTTGCACCAGGCAACCCATTGCTGTTTAAATTTCAGTTGCTTTCAGATAACAGATGATCACATAAACCACACAGGGAATACGGATTTTTGAAGATGTCACAGATATGGAAAAAATTGAGTATCTCCAAAAACTGCAATCAGGTCATTTACAAAAGCAACAACTGAACACAGGAATACAGTCTGCCATATCTAATTTGTCCTCTGAGAAAGAGTTATACTTCTCTTATTTTATTTTTTCCTTTTTTTGGTAAAAATTATTTAGGGATTATTACAACTTGAAATGGAAGACAAGCAGTCCTGCAGAGTGGAGGACAAGACTCCTGAATAATTTATTAAAGGACAGGATTTCAAAAATACCATGAAAAAACATAAAGGCTGTCAACAGTTTTTCCCTGTCTGCAGCTGTTGTAATAGCCTCAACAAAACAGAGGAACTAAAAGAAAGCAACAGGAAATCCTGGAGTGCAAAGGAAAGGTTGGAGAATGAGAGACAAAAGGGAGCATTAGCAAGTCTGAGGGAAAACACAGCCTCTACGAAGAAATATACTGTCAAGAAGAAATCAAAGAAGAGCTTATAAGCAAGACATAAGAGCTACACAGCAGAATGAACGGATCACTTGCTTTTCAAGATGTTAAGGAAGTTCACATTCTAACATTTACCTTTGGGTAAATAAAGCATTCCTAGTGCACTCACAACTGTCTGTATCTTTTGTCCTTCAGCTCAAAGAAATATCTGAGCATAGTGGATGAACTTCCAAGCTATTTAATTTCTGAAAGAAGCACTACTAATAACTAACATGACAAACAGTTTAGATTATGGTGAAGGCAGCAGGTTGCTGGAAAGAACAGGTTCAAAATATTCTCATGCATCCACATCAGGCAGCAAGAGCTGAGAAATGTTAATGTCAATACAATTTTCTGTTTAGAAGGCACTTGAGATGTGTAGAAATTCAATATCTAGTCATCAGCATCAAAAGTTACATGCATATCAGTTCTGGTGACCCACAAATTCAAAAGAAGTCTCTGATGATTCTGTTTCTTCTAGGCAGGATACAAAAGGCATCATCTCTTCCCTCATAAGATGGAATGATGCAGCAACTTTCCTCATTCATTTTCAAGTAGTTAGAAATGGGAAATAATAAATTTCAGACCACAATCTGAAGTCTGGATCTATATCTATAGCACAACACATTTCTTCAAGCATACCGTTCAGTCTGACTGAGATTCATACGTTTTAAGAACGTGCAAAAATACCAAATTACATAGCGAAGGAAAGCAGCAACTAAGTCACATGGGTGACCTTTTACGGAACCAACTTAATTTCACCAACAGAACACATTCATGAGGAATTAATATCATTTTCAAAATTGAAATTTCAGAAGGGATTATTGGTTTTTTCTTTGGTGCTCTAGCACTTGCAGAAAACTATAGCCTTTTTTTACTTGAGCCCCCCTTTCGGTAGGTGCTTTACTGACCATTTTTTTCTCTAGATCTGAAGGGAGCAAAAGGCCTCTAGGAGGAGGGCAGCGAGCGTTCACTACAATCATTTGCCAGCAGTTAGGAGATGAACATGAAGACAAGGAGGTGCAGAACAGGAAGTGGATCAGATTCTGGACACTGTAAGAGTACATCCCTTTACTGGAAAATAGCTCTCTTTCCATTATTTTTCTAATAGCTTTCTGTTGTCTGACAAAGAGCCCAAGATGTCCATACTGTAGCTGAAAAGTGGAAAAGGACCAGGCAGCAACCACAAGGAAAGCAGCTGGTAGGGAAAATGTTTGGATAAGACAAGATAAGATAGTGGATGAAAAGAATGAAACACGCTTAAGGTAAGTGGAAGAACATGACCATTTACTTTCAGGAGGATAGAAGGAGTTACATTTACGCACTTACTGAGAAAACAAATTTATGTAAACCTTAAACAAGTTAGATTGTCTTATTTTTGAGATCAGGTATCTTTTTATGACTACTGATTGGTTACATTATAAAAATGCTCCATCTTCATTCAATGCTTCAGAGAATCCTGAAACGGTGATGAAAAATAAAGCAAGATTCAGGGTTGAGGAGTATAAAGCTAAGTAATTGGAAGAGGTGAAATTAAGTTTTCAACATATACTAGAATCACAAGATTTCCTGCAAGAAAGTAATTAAAACAACAATAAAAAAGCTGTAGGAAAATATAATGTATTCAAGATTTTTAGACTAGCTATTTTGACACTTCTTTTTCAGGATCTAGTGCTGAATTTAAGTGGTAGTGTCATCTATACTATTAGATTACCAGAAGACTGAAATGTATGCTGTATCTTCTCATCAGTGGTTGGCAAAAAATTGAAAATTTTAGTATCAGTCTTCATGTCAGCAGCCACTTCCTCTAAACAGAGCTACTGCTCCTAATTGTCCACAGTTTTCTACTCTGAAATTAAGTTACATTTTGCAAGGTAGAGGATTCGATTCATTCTTATAGCCTTTTAAGTGAATTTTTCAGAGAAATGAAAGAAGGGAGTTCTACTTAAAAACTGATGTTGTGATACAACATCAAACATACAAATACTCTGTCGGCCCTTATTTTGTAAATACAGGAAGCTCAATTAATCACAGAGGATTAAAAGCTTCTCTCTAAAAACAGAAGAAACTACTTGATCACCTGTCAACAAACATCAAATTCCACTCTATTATCCATGCACAGAAATCAATAGCACCACTTACTGTAGCTTTTTTTCTGCAAAACCCCCAGGCTTGTGTCAAAAGCCCCAGGAGAAGGATCATATTTCCCTGGTAGATTAACTCCAATTGTTAAATAACCTATAGGAGAAGCACCTGCCTCTACCTTCCAGCTATTTGTTTCTCTTACTTTGTTCTTTATTACATTTATCACTTCTGCCCCTATAACAGTTAGAACTATAGCTTAATAGGCAGTATTCTCCATGCATAAAAAAAATTAGACTTTTTAAGCGAACAACTTACTTTCTTTTAATAAACCACAATGACTGAGCCCTGATGGTGCCTTTATAAGGACTTTACCTCCGATATTAACTCTTCCTTTTTCCCTTTCCAAATTCCCAACTTAAAGACATTAAAACTTCAAAACATGGACACAAAAGTTGTACATGATATTGTAGCATGAATCTCATCAATTTTGTACTGATAGTCAAAATGACCTCTTCACATCCTTTAGTACATTAAATTGAAACATAAATCATCTTATCTATACTGTCTTAAAACACTTTTCCACCAGGATTAGTAAGTAACTTTCAAAGTCTGTGTTTTCGAGGACAGTACTCTCTATTACATAGATTTCGCCAGCATTTGGCTGAATTAAAACACACTTTATTTAGAATAGATTTAGCTTTTCAAATGATCTAACTCACTCTTTAGGACTGGTCTGACTCATCAGCATTCTACCAATCCCTTGCAGTGTTGTTTTGGGGTTTTTTAACAGTTGAGGTTATATTTACTTCAGTATCACTGATGAAAATAATCAAAAGGCATAGTTGAAACCCAGTGAAAATTCACTGAAATCTCTTCAGCTTGATGTTTCACTACTGCTGACCGCTTCTTGTCATCTACAATTTCTTACTTAAATTAGCTTTCAGATGTGCTTTATAAGCACTGCATATTGTTGATCTCTTAAATCCAAATAGGAGTAATGTAAATTTTGCCCAATAGCCTTCAAAATGGTTAACACCAGCTCTTTCAGACAAAGTTTTAAGCAACCATAAAAATTAGTTATGAATCAACCTGCTTCCACTCCCACACTTTCAATGGCTAACTTACCCAAATTCAAAGGCATATAAGCTTTTATAGCACTTCTGTGACTATAGCTATTAATGTTATATATACACTAAGAACCACTCTTTCACTTTTTTAAAACATATCACCACACACTTAGTCTTCATAACTTTTTATGGCAATGAATTTCAAATGTTATGAATCACTGTGTGAAACACAGTTTAATCCATTTTGAATTTTCTGCAGTTTAGTTTTACTATATCTCAGGTTCCAACCGTATTTTACTGCAAAAAGAGGCTAGATCCAAAGTTGGTATCTCCCAAACTATCTATCTAAATCAATCAATCAAAGACATAGAATGCTACAAAAGTAATTAATTTTGCTCTTCAGCAACATATCTGAATATCTTAGTTCTGCAGTCCCTTAACAATCCAACAAGCCCACTCTCTAGCCGATTGCCTGCGTTTGCATATGCTCAGAATATTTTGTTATTTATCCATGGTTAGCTAGTCACCCCCTAGATTTCCTCTTAGCTCTCCTGATTATTTGTGTTCATATACTGCCTGCTGTAGTTTATGATTTTATTGGACTGCACAGAGTTTGTTTTTTCCATTTTCTCGAGACTACTTGGCTCCAATGATCTTGTGATGCAGTTGTTGCAAGCTCAGTCTAGCTTTTTTTCTGCGTGCTCTCTATACATCTACAAAACAGTAACCATCAATTGTGTGCCCCAGCTGTGGAGAATTTAATTTTGCACATCTCTATTAAAATACATGCACATATTATGCCTGCACACATAGGCATTCCCTGACTCAAAATGTTAACTGTTCTCACCAAAAGATGAGTTTTATTCCAAGGTTTTTCGTTTGGAATATAACTCAAAATTATGAGTAAACCTTCCACAAAGGAAACTTAAACCACTAGAAATTACACAGTGTGCTTCATATATTTAACGTTGCCAATATTAAAATTGTTACAATTTAATTAATGGAATGCTACTTACCCCTAATATTTGCATTTAGAAAGGGTCATATAATTCTGAGTTTATTTTATGTTATCATGGTGTGTTGACCCTGGCAAGCAGCTTAGCATGACACAGCTGCTCATTCAGGCTCCCCCTCCTCCAGCAGAGTATGGGAAAGAATAGGAAGAGAAAACGTGAGAAAACTTGAGGGTTAAGATAAAGACAGTTTAAGAAGTGAAGGAAGAAGAAAGAAGAAAACAACAAAAAACCAAGCAATGCAAAAGCAGTAACTCACCACTTCCCCCAAAGTAGACTGATGCTCAGCCAGTCTGGTTGCAATGGTTACCTCCTCAAAAAAAACACCCTCCCCTCAGTTTTTATTGCTGAGCATGACACTATACAGCATTGAATAACTCTCTGGTCAGTTTGGCTCAGCTGTCCATGTCATATACCCTCCCAGCTTCTTGCTCATCCTCAGCCTACTCACCACAGGCAGAGAGGGCAGAATGGGAAAAAGAGAAAGCCATGATACTGCAAGCACGGCTCAGGAATAGCCAGAACACTGGTGTGTTATCAGCACTGGTTTAGTCACAAATCCAAAACACAGCACCATAAGGGCTGCTATGAAGAAAATTAACTCCATTCCAGCCAGGACAATAAGACACTGTAAAACACAACTAGAAATTATCAAATCTCCAACTTCAGTAACATACTGTCATATTTTGCTGAAGTGATGACCAATGCCAAAAACTGGCAAGAGACTTCAACCTAAATCACAACTAATTTTTTGCAGTTTCATTTAAGGGACATGCACACCACTCCACAACACCTCCTTGGCTGAGAGACAAGAGACATCATTTGGGTTTCTACACAGTTTTGATGCCCCAAGGGCTCAGTACTATAAGGGATAGCCAATAGTCCTGCTTGTGCTCAGATCCATGCTTTGTCAAAGCAGCTCACTAGTCCTAATTCTTTTACAAATCAAATAGAAGCATCCTGTGATCTTCTCAATAACCCAGCTGTTTGCTCTAGGGGGTTTTGAAAATTCATTTCATTATTTTGACAAGGAAGTTTGACTGCCTTTGAATCTGCTTTCAAAGACAAAGTTATACAGATCAAGCTATTGCCCATGGAGTATTCTGGTTAGCTTTGACAATGATGGATACCTTTCATGACCATTTCCCAGATCCCTTATGCCTACACTTCACAACTGTCCCTAATGATGAATGACAGTCATCTGCAATGAATGACAATTTTCCAGTACTCTCATCCCTGAAGAAATGGCATTATCATCATATTTTCTTCTATAATTTATCAGACCGAGAAATACAGTCTCTGATTACTAGATTCTTTATTAATATAATAACTTGAACAAATACTGTTATGTGGTTTGAAATGCAGATGATAAAAGTTATCAAGTTCTTAGGTACAGTATATTCTGTTTTCATTACTTTAGGAACTGTAAATCTTGCTCTTTGATGAAAATGCAACATGGAGAAGACAGACTGTTTTGATTTCAGATTGGTTCAGATACCCTAGCTGAGCTTTGAAGATATACACGACTGATTGTTATAAAATAAGGGATATTCAAAGTTGTATTTTGAATGGAAGTCTTGTTCTCACACCTCACTTGAGTGGATATTTTATTTGCTTAGTGAAGGGGGTTTTGCTATACAGTTACATCTTTTCTGATTCAACGGGGACTGAAATAGTCCACCAGAAAGACCCTCTGGAAAAAGTCATCCAGTCAAGTTAACACTGTAAGAAAAGGTCTCATCTTAGGCCACAGTTCTTGGTACTGATTACTTATTACTGGGAGATCCAATTGAGTTTATCTTAACAAATAACACAAGCTTGGTTCACAATTATTATTTCCATTACTGTAACAATGAATGTTCTTAGTCACAGATCAGGACCTGTCTGTGCCTGTGTTCTATAGAAACAAACCAAAAAGGACTGCATATAGAATAAAGAGTTTGACATCTAACCAAAGATGACTGCAATCTAGATATAAATCATCAAATAGAAACATGGTAAGTATGGAAGTATGAGAATCCCAGGAACAATGAGAAAATACTGATCAGTTTGGTGAACACTGTCATTACAGAACTTGAGGTATCACATTAGTGACTTATAAGAAAAGTTTTTTGAGGAGAAAGAAGCTTCCTAAGATTTCAGAAATATTAATGAGGACCTCATCCCAAACTTGCATGGCAATAAAATAGAAAGGATAAAGGAGCTTGCTTTAAAACAAACATGTAAGGAAACCTGAAATAACATGCCACTTGAGAGGAAAAATTATATTCTACTATGGGGAGCAACAGTTTTTATTATTATTTTATTTGCACATGGATGGAGATTAATACACGTTTCTAATAGTTTACAGAATTTATATCTGTGGTGTATCTCAGCAATATTTATCCATTGCCAGTATGAGTCAAAGAAAGTAATTAGCTGCCAGAGGCTTGAAGGAAGCAGTATGTTAATGCTGACACAGTGAGAGAATGCTTTTGTGCATGTATATACATAGTAGAAGGGTGGGAAGACAACTGTGAACTGATACAGAAGTGGATCACAGTAGACGTATAAAAACCTACTACACAAGGCAGATCACTGACACAAAAAAGAATTGCCAGATGGTAGCAGGCAGTGCTCTCCATTTGCTTGTGCATTCCTCAACTTTGGGAACTTTATGCATATTTGTCTTTGCGTTTGTGATCTTTATAAATCTGGCTGCTTCAGAAAGTATCTAATTTTCTACTTACTGGCTGATTCAACATCATTTGCATGGTCCAGGTGTGTTGCCTGTGGAACATAGGGCATCTTCTCCGAGTCCTGCAGTAGCTTCAGAAATACCTTTCATGAAATAGGAAAAAAATAACTTTAGAATCCATTTTCTAAAAACTACTTAATATATACGTATATATCCCAAACCATTCAGATTATGAGATTAGTAGTGGCTTCTGTAGCCACCCTTCTGGAATATGACTATAAAATTAGTTAAGCTCTCCAGTGGCAGAATCCTGGGGATAATGGGAAAGGAATAAATACCAATAGATGCCAAAGAACCTATGCAAAGCATTGCTGCCCCACGCACACTACTGTCTGTATAGACTTTACAATGGACTGGCTACTCTTAGTTGACATTTTACATTCCAAAACCGTGGTATGTGTTGGAATTCAGTTACTGCCATTTTTACCAAAGGCATGTTGAAAGCAAGTCTTTTCTGATACTCTAGCTGGAAATCTGTGGGCACAACTGGAACTGTTACCAGAGTTCTAGTTGTACCAGTACAACTAAATCTAATGTACAAGATCCTACAGAACTGAGAATTCACAGAGCTCTGGGAAGTGTCCATAGATTTATGCAAGCATGTGGGCAATAATGCTATTGAAAGACATTTAAAGGACAACGCAATCACCAAGCACAGTCAACGTTAACAAAGTCCTGTCTAATCAATGCTACGGAGAGGACTGGGCAACAATACGTGTTTTTAGCAAGAGTATTATCATGCATACCCGAAACTGGGAGACGTTACCTAAAATGACCATGGAAAAAACTGGAATTATTTTTTAGTAAAAGTAACAACCTAAAAATATGCACTACAGTAAACTTGTAAGGGTTGAATCTTCCTAAGCAGGGGAACACACATCAGAAGGGACTCAAAGATAATGTTTTAAAACCCCAGCAGAATTCACAAACTTTATAATCATGAGATCTATTTAAATGGTATATACTCTTTGCCAAGTAGATTTCTGTTCATCCTACTGTTTATCCCACTACTTGCTTAATGCTGCTTCACAGTTCTGTCCACATAAAGTCCTTTAAATTTCATAGGGATTAATTTCATTTATCAGTCCCTCAGCCTTGCAGAAGCTTGGAACAGCTTTCATAGTGAGTCTGTTATTAACATTCACACCAGTTCATGTAAGCTCAAATGAAAATTAAAATTAATCCTATCTTAACCCAAACTGCAATTTAAACAGTGATCTAGGAACTTGAGATAAAAAGCAATAAAAGAAAAAATAACGTAAAATACAGCTACCATGAGCATCTCTAACCGAACAACAGAAGTACAAGGAAAAGAAAGTTTTGCTTTCTCTTGATGAGAGCCTTCTCTTGCTTTCTCTTCTCTGTTTGGGTTGAGCTGGATTGTAACCACAGCGTGACTTTCAGAAATCATTTAGAAACTATTTATTTCTTCCCACAAAAGAACCTGATATCAGCTATAACAAAAAATTCCTTGTTTCCAAGAAGCTCATACAATAGAAAATAAAACCCAGTCAATCTGAAGTGCTTTATTGTTTTGGGAAGATATTTTTTTACTTGCCGAAGTCTGACTATTACATAAACCCTATTTTGCTTGCAATACAATTGCCATTTAAGAGTGGTTATTGGTTGCATTTGTTACCTGCCAGCTTTCAGGGAACACTTTTGACCATTAGCAACTGCAAGGCCAGAAGAAATTAATACCTCCTGACATTTTTCTATTAGACCCTGAAGGGAGATCCTGACTGCCCAAAGACCCATTCTAATTTGTTGCCATGGATCTGCTTGCTGATGGCTCCTCTATACATCAGTTCTATCAAGCAAACCAAACTAAACTGATCTGACTAAAACCACAAAGGAGCTGCTCCTCTCGGGCTTGGACATAGGTTACACTACAAAATGTTGCCTGCATATACTCATTTCAGTGTCAAAATTTCTGCTGGGGTTGCAGATGGACATTTCTTTAGTCACATTGTGTCACTTGAAGACATAGCTATGCCTTAGAAAAGCAGCAGAACAGCAAAACATTTTTCTAATACATACTCTTGTCTACTGTGGCTTCACTTCTACAGCTATTCTGATACAGCTCTGCAAGCAAAAGGCCACCTGCATTGTCCAGTCCTCCCCATAATATCCAGGTAGCTCTCAAACATCCCATTAAGAATGGGAATCATTAGGGACCATAGTGTAGAGAAGAAATGACAATTTATCTAATGTTGCACAGGCTATTGTGGACAGAAGTAATATTAGCCTAACAATGGTATTAGCAGAGTAAGTACACCCCAAAACACACGTATCTGGAAGAGTCAGGATTAGACACCATGACAGAGTGACAATGTGTTCTTCCCATAGCTAACAGACTGGATAAATTCAACAAGACGAGGTATCTCCTGGGCTTCAGCAGAGCATGCCTTTCCCTACATGCCTTCGTAATTCCTGCTTAGGCTAGCAAGTCCATATCTGACCAGGGACTTGTCCAGACAGCTGTCTGTAGGGGTACTTGAGGAAAAAGACATTTCTTGCACCCCCTCTAAGCTGACTAGGCAGCTACTCCCTGATTTCTTCCTGATTTCTTCTTTGGGACAGCATCATAGAACCAAGCGGCACAGTATCCTTGACACTTCACTGCAGAGCATGGGGACACTGTCCTAGCTAACTGATCATTCCTAAAACCATCTTCCTCTAAAAGGAAAATATGCAGAAAACCAAAATGGCTGAAAGAAAGAGAAAGCAAAGAGGGAAAAAAACCACCAAAACCAAGCCAACACCTATAGACATAAAAAAAAAAAAAACAAAAAACAAAAAACCACCAAACCAGAACAAACCAACACTTATAGACACGTCTATCATCCAAAACCACTGCCTGACACTTTAGCAACACTTCTGGGCCCTACTACATTTCCTATTCACATTGGTTTTATATTTCTTTCCAGGCAGTCCATGCTCAGTATAGCCTCCTGCAGCTACAGGTGTGTTTCACTAAGCAGAATGAAGCAGAAGCAGTCTTAGAGCCATTCACTGTGGGTGACTGTTGACTGAGGAACATTTGCAAGCAGGTCAATGGTTAGCTGCTAAACAGGAACAATTCTGACTGTCAGACTTAGATATGCATACACAGAGGGAGACAGGCACTTGGCACAGCTCAAAGCCACAGGAAGAAACCCTGTATGCTTTCAAGGAAAGTACTTAAAATATGTAAGGAGTAGCAGGGCTCGCTTCCAGCAGTTGAACCTGTGAGCTTGCTCCACACCAGGCACTGAAGGACCAGCTCGGTCACCCTCGGGATGGAGAGAGCAAGTCTTCGTGCTTGGCCATTGAGGAGGACTGCCCTACTTGCAAGCAGCAGCCACCGCCCTGGCTACTTCTTCCAAACCACCAGACTGATAGAGTAGTATAGTAATAGTGTGTGTGTGTATATATATATGTATATACACTCTAATATAGAATTATATTAATATATAATATATAGTAATAGTGTATATATATATAGTAATATACAGTAGATATAGGAAGTGCTTTTTTCTACTAGAAAAAAGGTCTGGCCAGATGGTAATACTACAGTGAAATAGATTAATATGATTGTGCCATTACTAGATGTTTGTTACAGCACCCTCAAAAAAACTGAATCTCATTAGAAGCTACATAGTCTTTTAAAGCTAAAATATTTCAAGGAGGTACATGACTTTCCCCAGAAAGTTTTGGGGCAAAATCTCTGGTCATTTCAAGGAAGAGAATTTAAAGCAGTACTCCATTAAGTGGTATTTTGACACATCTTACTCTGTAAAGATGTTTCAATGTTTTGTTCTCTCCTCAAAGCAAAGCAAGAAAGCAATAAGCTTCTCCAGAGTTGCCAGAAAGTGAAACATCATCCTCCAGAAAGCTCTCAGCATACACTTAATTTAATTAAACACCCTTCTACCCTCCTTTTGGTTCTGTTAACACTCTTTAAGTTACAAGAATTATGAAGCACACAAATACAAATGGTTGGAAAAGATATTTAAAATGAAGCAACTATAATATTACAGAGATCTGAAAGTGTCAGGAACTGATTTTGTTAGAACTTCAAGACTCCTTTGAAGTATGAATGGAAGCCTGGTTTCTCTTGAAGAGTATGATTTTAGAGAGCCTGAGTGTCCCTCAGACGGAAAACGAATAAATGATGAGTGTATGAGAGAACAAGAAGAAAGGGTAAAATACAAATTATAACACATTTTTTCCTTTAAAGTCAGAGTTCTTTGTTTCCAGATTGAATTGTTTGAATAGACTAAATAGCACTATTATGTGCTATCCATTTACTTGCCAGTGCAGGGAGGCTGTTGATAAGAAAACGGAGAATTGAGGTTGTAATGATGACTAATGATGAGTTGCAGAGATGACAGAAATCACCTCAAATTAACGCATTAAGTCTTCAAGCTGAAGAATGATACTTCAATAACTAACACCACCTTTAAAGCTTTTTTTAACCTCCTCTGCAGAAAACAACCAAAAGTAAGCTCTCAACTGAATAATAGATGCAGCACACTGGGGCAGCTTCCTCGTATTCCATGGCAACTTCACATTTACTTTACAGATGCCAGTTTTGGAAAGTCGGAGTCTCACAGGAATGTAACCAAAAGGTTATCAACAGATACATTACCTCATAATCATAAAGTTTGTCAGTGAACAGTATTCTTTCTTATAGCACATTAATCACCCTATATAATTTGAAAGAAACCAACAATTTTTCAATAAGCATTTTCAATGAGCTTTTGACTTGCCTTATAGAATTGTGTAACAGAAATGTAATTTACTTCATAGCAGTAAGTAAAATGGTGATTAAACTTGTATGATATATATTCCTGGGCCTTCCTTCCTCCACACCCCCCCCATCCCATTGGCATAGCAAATGCTTGCCACACTAGCTTTATATACTGTAGTCATTTATAACACCGAAGAGATGCTTTTTTATTTTTTTTCTTCATCAATAACTCAGTTGTATGGAGCTTAGTTTCAAAGGAAAACACATACCTTGTGGTAGGTTATTCTTTGGACTGCAGTTTAAAAAGAAATGTGCAAAACCATATCCTTTATGCTTGTGCAGCGTCCTAAAAAACTATGTAACAAATCAATTTAGTCCTAAAGATGTGTCCCAGTGGGCCACTTCAGGATACAGAAATTCCACATGGTGGTGTATTGGTTCAATAAATTTCATGAACAATTGTCATTTTAGGTTTGCTTGCATTATTGCAGTTCTATTTATATTTTTTTCCAGAGATTATATAAGATGTACAATTCTAAACTTTCAGAACAAACCCAGAACTGCTGATATATTTTCAAATACCTGATCCCATTAATTCCTATATGTATAACTCACACAGATAAAATACAATGCATAAGTGATGTCTGACAAGCTTTAAAGTGTATTATTTTCATAAAACCAGGAAAGGTAAACATCATCCCTAGAGGATCTTGTGTTCTAGCTGACCACAGTACTATATCATATTATCACATATGTTTCCAGGGAACAGAGGGAGAAGGGATACATCCCTTTTCTATACTAAGTATTTATTGCTATATTTTAAAAAAAAAAAAAATCACTGTACAGGAATCTGGATTTGATTATTTTTGTAGTGATGTTTTTCTAGCATATATTAAATTTTCTGTTAGAAAACAGTCCAACTTTATATTTAACCCGATAGGTAATCACTGGAGAAATCTATTTCACAAAGTAATACTGGTTAATTGTGCTGTCAAATAAAAAGAGGGGTTTTTCTTTGTGCATCAAAAAATACTGAGATTAGTCTCCTATCATCATTTGAATAAGTGGAAAAAAATATTTTCAGAAGAGTCTATAATACAGAACTTAAACAGTGGTGGGTTAGGGAATCTTTAGAAGTTACAGTTGGGATAAAAACAGTCCAAGCCAAATAACTTCTCACTGATATGGCAGTTTACACAGAGCTAAATTCAGAAATAAAAAGCATAACAGAGTCTCTTTGTCTGGTCCATTAGATACACACACACACACACGTATATGCATATATTAGAGTGCATATATGTTACTGTATACATGTATATCTCTTTCTCGGTATATACATAAAATACTTTTTAGAGATTTTGCCACACAGTTTTGCCAAGTCCTAAGCTTTAGAACTTTGTAAGTCAGACAGCATTGTCAGCAATTTTTTTCTGCCCCAAGAGCTGCCTGAACTGAACCTCCAGCCTTACAAGTTCAAAGTTCATTCCAATGCCAGAGATTCAGAACAGTGCTTCTCATTAAATCAATGACACATTAGATTTTCCTTAAGCAAATGCAGAAACATAGGTTTAAGGGTTACACACTTCATCAGTCTTTACATCAAATTCCTGAAATAAGAAATAAGTTGTAGTAGAGTAGGTGCTGAAATTCACAGCACAGCAAAATATGAAGTATATATTTCATCTGAGGTTTTTGGTTTGGTTTGGGTTTTTTTAGAAAACATGTTTCACACAAGAAAACAATAAAGTGTTGTATAATATGAAAGATACAATTAAGAGTAGATGGAAGCTAATACAGGATTCTCTAACCAAGCAAATACCATTACACAGAAAAACTATAAGTACCTCTTCCAAGGTGGTGTCAGAAATGCCATAGCCAGTCACATGTAGATGATGAAGGCTTTGATCTAAAGCCTGAAAAAGAGCTTTAAAAGAGGTCTTATCTGCCCTTTCTGGAATCACATAGGTCAGCTCAGTCCCACTGTTATCTTTCAAGAAGGCTTCTGGGATGTGGGTCTGTACCAGAGATGTGACCTGAACAATATGCTTAGGATCCTGGATTTCAAACACAGAGGGCTATGAGGAAAGAAAGATAATAATGCACAAAAAATTAAATGTTACCAGCAGTATGGACTTGACAGTAGAATTCATACAGGAAAACTTCCATTGATGAAAGTATGTGAAACCTCAGGTGCAGACTACTTGCCAGGAATAAAGAACAGTGAGACAAATCCCTTTTCAGGTAAATATTGAAATTCATCATTTTCAAAGATTTCATTTAGTTCTTAATAATTATAATAATACTAATAATACCACCCATGCAAAACAACCAAGAAAACTGATAAAACCATGTTTTGCTGGTTCTCTAATAATCTATATCACATATTACTTCCTGGCAGGGACATACAGCTCACTTAGAATATACACAGCTATTACTTGGCAGACACTGTTAAGTTCCGTACAGTACATTTTTAGTATACCTTTTTTATGAGTGTCAGACTGTGTCCCTGGCCATATGTTTCTCTCAGATAAGAGGGAGAACCACAGCACCTCAGCTGGCCACGCTGCAGGATGGCAATGCGATCACTGAGCACCTCTGCCTCATCAAGATGGTGAGTGGTAAAGATCAGTGTGCAACCTGCATCAGAAAGATTGGTACATGTCTACAAAACCTGGTTTCTAGAGAAACACATCTTTGCTTCACAAGGATCCTTTAACCTTAAGGAAACACGTTTCAGGTCCCTTCAAAACATAATTGCAAGACATAAACAAAACATTCAGATTTACAGTCTGAGTTAGAGTCAGGTCTAAACTTGCTTTGCCTTGTATTAGACATAGTAAGCAACATTAAGCCATTACCACTTTAAGTTATTTTACAGGCTAAAAGGATTCCTTAAGACCACATAACAGCAGTGTCTGTTTCAATGGATCATTCGCTGTGAGTTAATACAGCTAATCGAGCGCTCACTAGCTGAACGGTTTGCTTCCCACAATCAGTTTCTAACCTTATGGCACTTAAAAGATTAATGTAGCTGACTGACTGATGAGTCTGTATTCATTGGCATTATAGATGCATCTATATAAAGATATGCACAAAATGGGAAATGAAAACCCCAAAATAATTTTGAGACTAATAAAAAAGAAAAAAGTAAGAAAAGAGAAACTTCAGGACAGGACTCAGAACTAAGCTCAATCTTCTATTAAATTAGGCATCTTTCTGTAAAATAGCAGACAATACTTGCAGTCTTACTTGGCTGCTTTAAGGTTTCCCAAGTTTGATTAAATTTCTGAAATTAATGTATTTAGTTACCAAATAACAATATTAATATTTTATATATTATGTAAAAAATTACATGCAGGATATAAAAAAATATCATGTTTAAATTTATCAAAACAGAATTCCAGAAAGGAAAATAAGCAGCAAATTTTGTGTATAAGCTTTGTACCAGTTTTGTACTTCAGAAGAACATCCCAGATGCTACGGCGAGAACATGGATCTACTCCACTGGTGGGCTCATCTAGAACAACTGTATTTGAGTTTCCAATAAAGGAGATGGCAATTGATAGCCTCCTTTTCATTCCCCCAGAAAGGGCTCCAACAGGTTTGTACTGTTGTTGGCATAAATCCATATCTTCCAGAACTCTGAAACGAGATCAATTTTGAAAAATTTTTCCAGTCACATAATGTCCACTCAGAGCAGAATTACTGAAAAGTCACTGTAAACGGAAAGTGAAAAAAACACCACCTCCAACTGGCTATACAATTTGATGACAAAAAAAAAAAATAGAAAAATCCAACTAACTCTTTACCTACAAAGTATAAACACTCATCACCAACTGAAATACAAATTCTGGATAAGTATTGTGCAGGATAAGAACAGAAAATTTTGAAATTAAGTCCAATGAAATAAATACCAATTTGTCCAATGATTTCAGCAAACTCTAGATTATAGTTTCATAAACCATGGTAAAGATGGTTAGTTTCATAACTTAAATACTGCTTCAGTTTCAGCAACTACATAAAGAAACCTTAAAAACACCTGAGTTTCGACAAAATGTGTAGTCATTTGAATTAAATAAGGTCACACTGCAGGTTTTTTGCCCTTTTTTATTTTTTTTAAGATGTGTTTCTGTGAAGTAAACATATTAGTAATCCCTAGGCAGAACAGTACTACTTAATACAACCTAATCTAGTTCCTGTGTTAAAGACTAGGAGATGCCTTACAGACATTGTCTATTCAGCCCCTGCCCTCTGATGATCTTGCATCTGAGCAGTGTGTGGAAACGTGCTCAATAAAGGCAGTACTGAAAGACCATCATTTTATTTTTTGTCACACTGAATATTCAAGCCATTGTGACATCATACGATTAATAAAATCAAACGTATTGTTACAAGTTTGACTTTAAGACAATTGAAACAAATGAGTTGTTAATGGCTAATTCAAGATATAAGTATTTTTGTATACCCTGCCAAGTGCTTTGTTGAGCACTGATAAATACTTTCTTCAAAAGAGTAACTTCCAAAGGAAGCACCTCGACAAGATAGATCAGTTGACTGGAAGTTCACCATGAGGAATGAGCTCAGCAAAAACAAGCGGAAAGGTTAGTTCCAGCAGGGGGAGATAGATCATTGACAACTGACTCAAGAAATCCCCCAGACCCAAAAAGAAGTTGAGACTGAGCATGCAAACTAATTAACATGAGAAGTGACAGAATTATTTGCCAAATAGGAAACTGAATAAAAGGTAACGGAGGAGTTAGGTAGCTTGTAACCAATGCAGGCTAGTGTCTTTGCATGCTAAACTGTATAAATAGTGTAAAATTTGGACAACTGGGGAGCTAAGTATTTGGGGGTTACCATTTAGCTCTCTGTTTTGCACTAACTAGAATACAGGAACAGAAATACCTTGACTCATTCTGTGAAATGGCACTGCGCACTGGGTAATAAACCCACCTACAGGGCAACAATTGACCTCAAAGCTTTCTGTTGCTATGAGCCTGGCAAGCAAGACATAAAAATATCAATAGTCCTAAACTAATCTCCTGAATTATTTGAGTGAATATACAGTCTGTAAAACATACCATTTACTCTTAAAGAATTTTTTATTTTTAAGAAAACAGGTTTCTATAAATGTTGTATGGATATATCTAGAAAAATTATTCTTAATCTCTTTAAAAGCCCTCTTCTTTTGCTTAATAAAAAGCAAATTTTGTTTCACTGTTTTGTTGCTTTTTTAATTTGTCTGAAGTATATTAAAGCATTCATTGTCTTTAAAATAATTGTTTTTCTTAGTAGCAAGGCCTGAATGATCCTTAGTATTCTTACGTGCCATTAGTATGACAGGGTGCTTCCGAAGTTAAAATTCAGCAGTCTAAGCACAGTAAAATACAGAATATTATTTTGCATAAATTTTAACCAAACACTAGCTTTAGTTTGTCTTGGTTGTTTAAGACAGTTGTTTCTGGAGAGAATGCAGTGTCCCACACCAGAGAGTTTTCAGATCAAAATTTTAAAGTAACAGGCTTTTATGATTAGCTACTAAAAAGGAAAGCCACTATGCCACAAATGTGTCTGCATATGCCTAATTGCACACTCAAGGAGAAGTTCCACCAACTTGGCATTTATTTCCATTGAAGCGTGGAAGTGCCCAGCCCCCCACACAGTCTGGCATGAATCAGAAGGTAAACAGAAACTATTTGCACTGCCATACTATTAGAAGAGGATACATTTTGTTCCTAAAGTTCAAAAAAACTAAGTTTGCTATTAGTGAACAAGATCTCACTTTGTAAGGTTTACTTACTAGTTCATCTGCCTTTTCTTGTTTTCCAGTCTTCCCTCTACCACAGGTGAAGGAATACAGGATGATGAATACATAAAGTCAGTGTTGACTTATCTGAAAGCTCAGGGTGAGCACACAGCAGTTCACTTTCTATCCAGCCCTCCAGCAAGGACGGAGGTAAGGCAGACAGCATGAGGCAGGACCACTACAGCTGCTACCAGGCTAACCATCTCTACACAAACATGATTATTTGATGTTTTTATACACCAGGTTTTTAAACACTGACAGTTGCACTACAAATACATTCAAGTAAAGGTTAGAAACCAGGAAATGTATTTTCAAGCACATTTTCAGAACATGAAGTGTGATAAAAACTCATGGAAAACCTTCCATTTCCATTTGCTTCTACTTGCAATTTTTCTTTAGCAGTTTCTTGTTTGAGTGGCTTGCAACAGACACTAACGATTTACTTGACAAATTGCAACAAATGAAAGAAAAAACTACCCATTGACTTGCTGATTCAACTGTTCCTTTGTCCAGCCAGGTGCCTTCACTGATCCATAAAGCAGTAGGTGTTCTCGCACCGTCAGTATGTTGAACAGGACATCATACTGTGGGCAAACACCCAGCTGTGTCCTGATGGCAGCCAGATCAGTACGTATGTCCTTCCCATTAATAATAATGGTACCAGAGGTCGGTGGATACAGACCAGTCAACAGGGATCTGATACAGGAAAAAGATTTAAAAAAACAGTAAGATCATGTGTAATGACCATATTACGTAGCTCACACTTGGATATCCTGAGGCACATCTTAACATCCTTAGAGCAACATAGTCACATAAACACCACTAGTGGTTTGGCCTTTTTTAAAAAAAAAACAAAACCAAAAACAAAACAAAAAAACAAGATCTCAACAATCCTTCATTTCCTTACTTCCAAAACAAAATGAATTTTTTCCCAACCAAATATAACAGACCATTGTTTCCTTCTTCATGTGTGTTTTCTAGTTGAGGAGTAATTCCCAATTGTATCCCATTTTGCACCACTGTTTTTATTAAAGCTGATCAAAATTAACGTAAATGTAGAAACACACAGACTTCTTAACTGAGGCATTTTTAAGTGTCATTTTCATTTTGTTATTTTCACTTCTGGTCAACTGCCAAGAAAGAATTTCTTTGCAACTTCTAGGAAAAAAAGCACAAAACCCCCTAAAACTCCACAGTCTCCATGTGATAGGAGTACATATGGGATGCCAGAAAAGAACACTTCCCTGAGACGTGTTCAACTCCACAGCTAGACATGCCCAGCTCCTATTCAAGCTGCTCCTGAACTATTCCATCATGGTTTCAGTGGCACACAGGACCTGGTTCACTATTCATTACACTGCCTTTTGTCATAGACATATAGCACTTTCCATGTGCTTTGGGGAGTTTATTAAATATTTATTTGAGGAAAAAAAGGACATAGGAAAGAGTTTAGAAACATTTTGAAGTGAGGATGCATAGCAGAGATCAGGGGGAGTGTAACAGCATTAAATGGCAGACTTACATAACTGTCGTCTTGCCAGCTCCGTTAGGTCCCAAGAGCGCTGTTATGTGACCTCTGTGGAAAGTGAGGCTGAGATCTTTAACAGCAGCCCTCTGGCCATCCTCGTGCTCTTTGGTGAGAGACAATAGCATGACACCAATGTTGGCTTCTTCCATGCAAGGGCCTCTCCAGCTTGGAGGTGCTGTGTCTGTATGGGGAAAAGCAGCAGATCAAGAAGGTTGCTGAATTTAAGTGTGTGTGTGTGTGTGCGTGTGCGTGTGTCTGTCTGTGTGTGTCTGTGTGTGTGTGTGTGTCTCTGTGTCTGTGTCTGTGTGTCTGTGTCTGTGTGTGTCTGTGTGTCTGTGTCTGTGTGTCTGTGTCTGTGTGTGTCTGTGTCTGTGTGTCTGTGTGCATGCGCATGTGCGTGTGCGTGTGATCCCTGCTGCCATTGACCAAAGCCTGGAAGCTTGCATAGCAAGCTTTTGGTAGTGGAGGGCTACAAGGGTGGCTTCTGTGAGATGTCAGAAGCTTCCCCCATATCTGATACAGCCAATGTCAGCACGACAGACCCACTGCTGGCCAAGGCCAAGGCCATCAGCAACATCGGTAGCACCTCTGGGGTAACATATTAAGGGGGACAGGGGAGTAGGGAAATAAAAAATCTGCACCAACAGAAGAGAGGAGAGTATGTGAGAGCAACAGCCCTGCAGACACCCAGGTCAGAGCAGAAGGAGGGCAGGAGGGGCTCCAGGCACCGGAGCTGAGGTTCCCCTGCAGCCCGTGGTGAAGCCCATGCTGAGGCAGGCTGTTCCCCTCAGCCCATGGAGGTTCATGGTGGAGCAGATATCCACCTGCAGCCCATGGAGGACCCCATGCCAGAGGCCCAAAGCAGGCTGTGACCCGTGGGAAGCCCGTGCTGGAGGAGGTTTGCTGGCAGGACCTATGACCCTGTGCGGGACCCATGTTGGAGCCGGCTGTTCCTGAAGGGCTGCACTATGTGGAAGGGACCCACGCTGGAGAAGGGGAAGAGTGTGAGGAGGAAGGAGTGGCAGAAACTTGTGATGAACTGACTGTAACCCCTATTCCCCATTCACCTGCGCTGCTCAGGGGGAGGAGGTAGAGAGAAATCAGGAGTGAAGTTGAGCCCAGGAAGAAGGGAGGGGTGGGGGGAAGCTGGGTTTCTTTCTGATTTGAATGGTAATAAAGTAAACTAATTTCCTGAAGTCGAGTCTGTTTTGCCCGTGATGGTAACTGCTGAGTGATCTCCCTGTCCTTGTCTCAACCCACAAGCCTTTTGTTATATTTTTCTCTCCTCTGTCCAGTTGAGGAGCAGAGTGATAGAGCAGCTTTGGTGGGCACCTGCCATCCAGCCCAGGGTCAAACCACCACAGTACTTTATGGATCAAATATATAAATTATAGATTTATATATAAAATCTATTATGTATAATTCTATTTTATGTAATAATTTTATATATCATTAAATATAAACAAATGCTACAAGGAAATAGAAATATGCTTTATATAAAAATATATAAATCAGATTACAAATTAAAAATTACGCAATGAGGTCAAGGATTGGTTTCTTTAGGCTGTGAATGAAAAAGGGGGTTTTGCTCCTTTCACAATGTTAAGTTTAGAAAGAACTTTTGCCAGAAGCTTGAGGTTACCTTACAGAAAGACACTGCCAGCCCCTGTGACATTTCATGAACCTCTCTTCCAGTTAGCTTCTCTATCTTTTGGTCTGCAGACTAAAACCACTAAACAAATATTATTCATGCCCTTTCCACTGCTTCCCAAGTTTTCAAGTACATCCTGGAACTTAATAAAAAATCCTTTAAATACAGAGTGAGCCTCAGACAATGTATCTCAGATAAAATTCAGAGGAAGAGCTCTAAATTGCTTGAAAGTAGTAAATTGATTACCCTAGGACTTCTCCTAACAGGAGTTCCAAGTGGGTACTCGGCACCCAGACCTCTGCCAGCCCTACTGTAGTTGTAGTTCCAGCTTGTAGGACCTACATTCCCACCAGCCCTTCCCTGTCACACCTCTGATTTCCAAAGCGCTTTCCAACCCCACTGAATCAGCCCTTACCTGGGCCATATAGAACAAATGGAGAAATTACCTGGGAGCAAGTCATTTTGCTGTTCCAAGCAAATTATCCATGAATGCCTTTATCCCATTATCAGTACAAGGATGCCCAATTCTAATGAAAGAGAGCAAGTTCCTTTGCATGCATGGCAATGTTAGAGTGCACAAAAAGGCAATTTACTACCAAGCATGAGGTGCATCAGTTTAAGCAGAGGAGAGGCGAGATGAACAGATCCACAAAGTTGCAGGCAATCATTTGGATGGCTGGAGCCAGAGCCCACGCTAGTAACATTTTAGGCAGAGAAAAGGGTTTTCTTTAGTCTCCACAGAGGATGTGGTGAAACCAAAGGGAAGTCTTCATTTTATGTAAGGACCAAAGACAATTATCTCAACAAAATGGAATTGTTCCAAATTGCAGAAATTCAGACAAAATTCATACTGATAGTTTTTCCACAAATATTAGCACGAAATGAAATTTTCAAGTTTGCCCTTCTGGAGGAGATATCAATACACAAAACTGCTGAGTTGTTTGGCTTCCTCACCTACGCTACAGGCAACTGGATCATCTCCAAACCACTGTAACTTCCAAAAAACCCCCAACAACCCACCATGTTCTTCTGATGCCCTAGAGAGAATATAGGTGAGGGTGACTGACTTCATGCACAAAACAAATCAGAAGTAAGCAAGTCCTTGAAGAGACCTGAGAGAGGAAAAAAACCACTAAAAATCTAAATTAGTTTTAAGCAAGTGAACAAAGAAATAGAGGAGCAGTGAAAGTATCTGGAGGCAGATAAAAATTAGTTACAATACCTGCAGCTTTTTAAACAAAAGTCTAAAAAGCAGAGACAGAAAGAACAGTGATCATAGAAGAGGGAAATAAGAAAAAGGGAAATAAATGAACAAAGCTAATTTTTCCACTTAAACAAGAAGCAAATAAAAAGAGCAGAGGAGGAGGAGGAGGAGGAAGAAAATCAAACTGCAGAGAAAAAAAAAGTGTTAATGAAGCACAACACTTTTTAGATTCAGTAAGGGATGAAAAGGTTCAAGGAGCTTCAGAAGAACCTAAAAAAGCAAAGAAGCAATACACTGGGACAGGATGAACCCAAGAGACAGCTATTTTACATCTTTTAAAGAGTTTTAATAAATATATATGTATAATAGTTTTAATTGAATGATTCAAGCATTACTGGTGACTGCAGAATTAACAGTATATAATGTTCGTAGTATACATTATATAATGGAGGAGAGAAAGGGACAAGATCTAAACACCTAATAAAGGACCAAGCAGTGATAAAAGCGGATTGAAAAAAATCAGCACAGCATTCAGAAAAAAGACTTTATTAAAATTCTATTATGATTACAAACCTTTTTCTTGGAAGTTTTCATTGAAGAAAAGCATATTAGAATTCAGATGATGCCTCTTCCTCCTCTCTGCACCACACAGGTTCTTCCAGTAGGCAACAGTAAAGGGAAAGTACCATCGGTTCTTTAATCCAACTTTTCCTAGAAGAAAATTATGATAGAAACTCTTGCAAAATTTATATTCATTTCATATTTGTTTGTAGGCTACTAATGTCCTATTGTCCCTTATGAAGAGCTGATTTGACCATTTAATTAGCTCAAACTCCTAGCTGCACTTAACAAACCTTAATAAAAGGGGGGAAAAAGTCATTTGGCCATAACAGCAGGTCCTGCTATAAAATAATCGGTCCTCAGTGATACTGTGCTTTGTTTTACCTCCAAATCATCTTTAAAGTGCAACACAATCATAAAGCCAACAATATGTAGTCACAGCCTAACATAATCTTGTAACTTAGAGGAAAGAAAATGCACCAAATGGCCTGCCAAGGCAAACAGCCTTATTTTTCATTATAACAATAATCCATTGCGCCAATTGTTAAAGATTATTCTTCCATTACTATCTGCACAATTTAAACAAATCAGACAGCATAAGAAACATTTCTTGTAGCATGCAAACAGAAGGGGAAAAAAATACATTCCTACACACAACCTAAACTTTGGCATTGCCCAATCTTTCCAGGATTCACTTACCGATCACACAATACACTCTGTGTGTTTGGAGTCGCATTTCATTGACACTGAAGGGCAGACATCAACTTAAGCTAAAGTCTGTAAAATTCAGTTGTATATTCCACACACCCCTGTCTTTCAATGCAAATTTCATTTTTTATTTTTACATTTTTAAAACAAACAGAGAGTAGCTGGAAGTAAAGGTGACCTATGCAAATCAGAGGAAAGGTAAATTTCAAACAGCTAGTGAGGCATTAGCTTATGATTAAAAATGCATCAACCAACTCCATAATATTCATAAAACTTGGTTAATAAAAAAAAAGTCCCACTTTCTGAAAATATACTTGAAAGTTAAATAGTTTCCTTTATGCATTGGACTGTGGACTGACTGGGATATATTTACCAGGCAGTTTGAAGTCTTTGTGATCTGAAAACTTGTGGTTCATGGGTTTCAACCCAAGTACTGACTCAGAAGATTCACCATATTCACAGGAAGTTTTGCAACTAGACTGAGCTCTGTTACTGTAAAATACCAACAAATTCCTAAATCTTTCAAATATTAGTCATTTCCATAAGCAAACAAAAGCTATTTCATGCCCAGCTACAAATTCTAGTCCATGTGTTAGCACTATGCAATATTTATGTATGTAGGAAGACTTTCTTACCCAGTCCCTAATGATAATCGCCTAGTTTTGCATATCAAACCTTGGTTCAGAATAAGATATGTTTTTGTTTTAGTTGCATTCAATGAGAAAAGCCAATTCTATCCATTCCATTCAATAACTTCTTCAAAAACATAAAATAAGAACAAGTCCATGATCTTACCAGGAAGAATATTGCTGAAATACCAGCCACCTATAAAATATAAAATGGAGTCAAAGAACATCATCCAGCACATCCATCCAAAGGTCATGTATCCTCCTTGTGCCATTGACTGGTGCACATTATTCCACTGAATTCCTGGTAGTAATAGTAATAATAATTATTATTTTTAAAAGGTCAGTGCTAAATCAGTACAGCATTAAAGATCACAAACACATCACTACACACTTCTGGGTATTTAAGCACTGACACAAGAAAGACCATAGTTAATAACGGTAATCCTAATGAATAGAAGCGACTTTTTATGCTTCTACAAGCCTCTGTTTAGAACAGCAGGTGACACTGCTGGTGGGAGAATGCAGAAAAGCTGTTGTAGAAAAGGCTGTTTATGAAGTTTTAGCTGGCCCTTAATTTGGCATAAGAAAAAGAACTACGACTCTGACAAAATGGGGCACTGACCTCACCAGTAAATAAGGCTTATGTCATTCTGCTGATATTATAAAAATGGGTTACACAAAGTTTAAAGTCATTTATATAATGCTTAATCTGAAAACTTGAATCTGTGAATTCTAAGAAGCAAGTATTTGTGAGCACTAACAGTATTCAGAGGTAAACTGGAACAACAAACTCACTGAATAATTGCTTCATAAAATTATTACATTGCAGAAGACATGAAAGGAAGAAAGAAGGATTAGGGGATTGGAACATCTCCTTCAAGAGGAAGGATGAGAGAGCTGGGACTGTTTAGCCCAGAGAAGAGAAGACTGAAAGGGGATGTTACCAATGTCTACAGATATCTTAAGGACAAGTGTCAAGAGGATGGGGCCAGGCTCTTTTCAGTGGTGCCCAGTCACAGGACAAGGGGCAACGGGCACAAACTACAATGCAGAAAGTTTCATCTGAATATCAGGAAAACTTCTTTGAGGGTGACGAAGCACTGGAACAGGCTGCCCAGATGCCCAGAGAGGCTGTGGAGTCTCCCTCTCTGGAGACATTTAGAACCTACCTGGACATGATTCTGTGCAACCTGCTTTAGAAGAATCTGTTTTAACAGAGGGTTGGACTAGATGGTTTACAAAGGTCCCTTCCAACTCCAACCATTCTGTGATTCTGTGATGGTACAAATCACTAGTACTACAGAAAGCTACCATATTGCTAAATGGAAAACAAAAGTAACCAAACTGTAGATTTACAAAAAGCATTGCACTTTTGAAAATGCTGCTTTGTTTGCAGTACAGTGGGTCATGATACTGTTTCTCCAATTCTTTTTCTACAATTGTCAAGAAAAGCAGTTTTTCCACAAAGCATGTTTTGCCCTTTCTTCAGTAAAGATGAATCATTTTGTTGAAGGGACTGGTAGGATATTTAAATACTATTTCCTGCAACTGTCTCTTCCACTCTTCACAACTTTTGTATCATTATGATATTTTTCAGTGTGTAGTGGTTTGAAATATCCACTGACATCAATACTGATCTTGCCATGGTAGTAAAAGTATAAAGGCATTACAACCCTTTGTATATTTACATACATACACTTGTAGACATTTATCAAGGGCTGAGGTGTTCATTTCTTACTTTTCTAAAACTTCAGCATCTATAGGGGCAGCTGTTAGCTCAGGGATAGTTGGTATCACCATGTTAAAAGATCTAGCAACCTGTTAGAACATCTAAGCAGTTTCCAAATATTTCTTTTCTTCCTAACATATAAACATAATAGGGTATTCTCATGCATTTCCGCACCTGCACAGTAGCTGAGTAAGGGTTTCACCAGCTGCTTCCAAGCTTGCAGAAGCAAGCTGCTACTCAGGCTGAGTATGAATAAGGTCATACAGGAGAAACATAGAAAATGCTTTACAAAGTAAAGGTGATCTTTTTCCAATGTATAACAGTTAAATATTCATCTTAACATTATGTTGAGAGTGAATAACTTACACTGTTCCTGTTTTTTATATTCTCATAAACCTCCATTGTGTTATACACTAGTGCACGTGTGAACCCAGACACAACTTCCAAGCTCAAGAGTAGTCTAACCCAATGAATAGGAAGTCAGTCAGGTGCCAGGAGGTTTGTATGCATGAACAAGGAGCTCCTGGCCAAATTCAAACACAAAAAGGAAGCATACAGAGGGCAGAAGCAAGGACAGATAACCTGTGAAGAGTACAGAAATATCGTTTAAGCACCCAGGGATGAAGCGGAGAAAGCTAAAGCCCAAACAGAATTGAATCTGGCCAGGGATATCAAACACAATAAGAAGGGTTTCTGTAAGTACATAGGTGACAAAAGGAAGACTAAGGCAAATGTGGACCCATTGCTCAACAAGACAGAGGATCTGGTTACATGGGGTGTGGAAAAGGTTGAGGTACTGAATGCCACTTTTGCCTCAGTCTTTACTAGCAAGTCTGAAGAAATCCCAGGTCCCAGAGACCAAGAGAAAAGTCTGGAGCAAGGATGATGTACATTTTGTGGAAGAGACTCAGGTCAGGTCAGGTCAGGCAAACTGCACACACATTAAGTCTATGAACCCTAATGGGATGCACCCAAAAGCACAGAGGGAGCTGACAGACATCATTGCAAGGCCAGTCTCGATGATCTTTGATTAATCATGGCAACTGGAAGAGGTACCTGAAAACTGGAGGAAAGCAAATATCACTCCTATCTGCAAAAGGAGGACCCAGAGAACTGCGGACTGGTTAGCCTTATCTTTACCCCTGGGAAGGTGATGTAACAGCTAATCCTGGAAACCATTTCCAGGCACTTGGTGGACAAGAACATCATCAGTAGTCAGAATAGCTTCACCAACAGGAAGTCATGCTTGACCAACTTGATTAAACTTCTATGATGAAAGGACTGGCCTGTTAGATGAGGGGAGACTAGTGGGTCTTGTCTACCTGGAGTTCAATAAGGCTTCTGACACTGTCTCCCATAAGATCCTCCTAAGGAAGCTAATAAAGTATGGGCTGGAGGAGCAGGCAGTGAGGTGGATTACAAACTGGCTGAATGGCCAGGCCCAGAGCACAGTGAAGTCTAGTTGAAATCCAGTAACTAATGGCGTACCCCAGGGGCCAATACTGAGTCTGATCCTGTTTAACATCCTCATTAATGATCTGGATAATGGGGCAGAGTGTATCCTCAGCAAGCCTGCTGATGACACAATACTGGGAGAAGTGATTGATACGCCAGAGGGTCATGCTACCACCCAGAGAGGCATCAACAGGCTAGTGAAACAATCTGACAGGAACCTCATGAAGTTTAATAAGTTGGAAGTCCTGCACCTGTCAAACAGTCCCATGAACCAGTACATGCTGGGGACACCCAGCTGGGTAGTAGCTTTGCAGAAAAGGACCTGGGGGTCCTGGTGGACACCAAGTTGAAAATGAGCCAGCAACGTGCCCTTGCCACTAAGAAAATTAATGATATCGCGGCTGTCTTGGGCACAGCATTACCAGCATGTCAAGGGAGGTGATCCTTCCCGTTTATTCAGTACTGGTGAGGCCATGCCTGGAGTACTGGGTTCAGTTCTGGGCTCCCTGGTATAACAGAGGCATGGAGGTTCTAGAGAGTCCGTCAATGGACCACAGAGATTATTAAGGGACTAGAGCATCTCTCCTATGAGGAAAAACTGAGAGAACTGGAACTGTTCAGCCTAGAGAAAAGAAGGCTCAAGGGGATCTTATGAATGTATATAAATACCTGAAAGGAGGGTACAAAGAAAACACAGTGAGGGTCTTATCAGTGGTGCCCAGAGACAGGACCAGAGGCAACGGACACAAACTGAAACACAGGAAGTTCTCTCTGAACATCAGGAAACACTTTTTCACTGTGAGGGTAACTGAGCAGTGACACAGGTTGCCCAGAGAGGCTGTGGAGTCTCCAACCTTGGAGATGTTCCAAAGCCATCTGAACACAATCCCAGGCAACTGGCTGTAGGTGGCCCTGCTTGAGCAACAGGGTGGACTAGATGACAACCAGAGGTCCCTTCCAACCTCAACCACCTTGTGATCCTACAAAACTCCCTATTAATATCCTCACCGGAAATCAATCATTAGAGCTGCCACTGACACCAGTGACCATTTCCAACAAACTGCTCTAAATGCCTTGCCAAAACGTCTTCCACTGGACTGAGAAATAACACATTCAATGAGTGAAATAATATTCAGTCAGATGCTCGCCCTTAGGTAGCTCTACTGAATTTCACTAAATATGAAGTTTGGGTTTGCATCTCCAGAACAATTTCATTGGCTGAATACACTCACTTTGTCATCTAACAGGATGTGGAGATTTTCCTCCAACCTGTACTGCAAACAGAGCAATGCTAAGCACTCTCATTTACTGCCAGGAAGTGGCACAAGCTGTTTTCAAGGGGCACTAAAAAGTTTTTCTCCTATTATGATCTACCTTCTTAAATCATTATTAGAGATATTTTTTTCTGAACAAAATGAAAAACATTTCCAGCTGTAGTTTTTGAAATAATTGCAAAACTTTTCTTCTAACTGGTGAGCTTACCTATTTCTTGGCCCTCAAAGAATGTAATGAAAAATACTCCTTGCCCAAAGGCAGTTGTAGAAAGAAGACACTACAACACCAAAGGAGAAACAGGATGTGAACATCAAATAAAATTTCATTAACAAGCTCCATGAAATAAAATATTTTGTGACACTAAAAGCAAGCACAAAGTAAACAGACCTTTGTTTCACATTGACTAATCGTCATTATTTTCTTTTACATTTTAACAATTCTGTTCCACATACTGCAGTAGTATTTGCTCCACCTTAAAGAGCACCATTGATCTAGTTATTAATATTGGAAAGCATTATTTAACTTTATAACAAGTTATAGACCATCATAAATCTAGCGTATACTGAAAATTTATAATACATAACACTGTAAAGGCAAGCAAATAAATATAATTTCTATAGTAAAAGCAGTGCTCCTACTCCTTTTTGTAAGACCAGAACTCAAGAAGAGACAGAAGCAGAAGGAACACACACACCGGGTCCTATATGCTGAGACAGCATCTTTGTGCAAGGCAATAACATTTGACTTCCAAGAAGCAACATAATCATGCTGTATCACAAAACTACAAAATGGAAAACAAGCAAGTTAGTGTGATGTAGCATAACAAGGAAGTGTGACTGTTGATCAGTGGAAAAACACTGGTGAGCTCATAAAGGTTGATGGGGAGATCCAAAACACTACTGCAATTAAAGTGTTACTCAGTGACAAAGTTCTGCAGTTTGAGAGTGAGCTGAAACAGAAGATCATTTTATCTTATTTCAAAATAATGCAATTAAATACTTTTTCTGCAATATTTGACACAAAAGGAATGCATCCTGCCAGCTGTATGAAGCAAAAAGTATAACATAGGCTGCTACTTAGAAAAAATTCAAAAACATTAGCGGCATGGATTACATTTTTGTACAGAGAAGTTAATGCTAATTACCATCAACTGAGTTTCTGCCTTTTACATTGCTAAGGTTTCATTATCTCACTTGATGGCCTCTCCTCTCTCTTCAAAAATTGTTACCTTTTTCACATGCTGCTGCCTCTGATTTTCAGCAAATGCAGGATATCTGAAGAGTTTTGAAATAAATTATTTTAAAGTGTGCAAATTATCTGATTCATACTTTTCCCTCTCTGTGGCCCAAAGGAGGGGTGAAAAAAAGCAACAGAAAAAAAATAATTAATTCCACCCTGTCTGTTTATGCCTGAATTCTGTAGTCTTACATCTTGCTTACTTGTATGCAAAGAACCAATATATTTTATCTGACCAACTGACACTGAAAAAGCAACCATATTTTTTAATAGTTTATGAATTATTCCACCAGGTTAATTTGGTATGTGAGTTATTTTGAAAGAGTGAAGCCATAATGTGAAATACGGTTTGCATTGTATGATGGTGTATTTGATGACCCAATCAGGGATATAGTATATTAAGACAATGCAAAGACATAAAACAGCACATGGTGTAAATAAAACAGGAAAGGACATGGAAGAACTGACACCAAAGAAACATATTACCTCAGACTAGCTATATGTATAGCTAGATAAACACTAGACAAATTTCCAATCTAATCCCCAATTGTACTCAATAGAGGATCAATCACTAGTTTTTGTCCAAACAAATAATGACTTTCAGGAGTGGCATGTCACCAGGTGTGCTTGAAAGTACAGTAACATTAAAAATTTTTTGACATCAAAACGTAAAGAGAACTTCTGAGCATGAGGAATGCAACCTCCTTATATTTTCTGTAGGTTTACAAAATTTCCTTAAGAATTTCTTTTTTATTCCTCTGTACGTTCAAAATATTTTCTCAATTTGGTATTTATTAATTGACTTATTTCCAGTGAAACAGAAAAGCAAACAGAAACCTGGGGAAAAAAATAAGTGAATTACAGTCTAAAGTTCAAAACTATGGAAAACCCACAGCATGATTGGAGAGGAAAAATTAGAAAAGGAAAATAAATATTTACCATTATAATCTGGCTGATGAAACTCAACTGGTTCTGCAAGACCAACAAAACTATGTAGGGTAAAAAACTGATCATATATACAAGGCTGGCACACAGAGCTGCTGTGTCAGCACTGCTAAAAAATGCTCCCAAAAAATAGCTTAACATAATAACTGTAGCTCCAAAATCCAGGAGAAAAAGGAAGATGAGGAAGCCATTGCTATAAGCAAAGATACCACTTGCTTTTAAAATAATGGCCAGAGCACAGCTGCTTATTGTGAGCACAATGACATTCTCCAGAAACCAAGCAAAGAAATGAACGGCTGGATGCACACCCATTGTCTTCATATACTGCAAGACAGCACAGCAAAGCAAGTTAAGGTTAGGAAACAAATTTTCTTCTTCTCTTAACATGTTACCACCAAGACACTACTAGCTCCTGAATGATGTAATTTTCCCATTAAATTACTACTTTCTTCTCTCTTTTCCTGTGTTACCCCTTCTGCTGCTTTCTCCTGGAACCACGTTCTGAGCAGGGCTGCCTCTGAGCTTATCACATATTAACATGAGGAATACCAGTGCTCAGGCACAACCCTTATGCGTAGGTTGCACCACCAGATGTCAGATTACTGGGTCCTCCGGTGAGGAGTTCGCCTTTTTATACTCTAAAAAGTAGTGAAGGTATCTACAGCGCTGTATAAGCAAATGTTTTTTTCCCAGCCTGTTGCTGAACTAAAAGTAACATATGGATATGTTTGTAAACCTTTAAGTATTAGCATGCAAATAATAATTTAGCCAGGTATGATGTATTACCCTTCTTTCTTTTTTTTTTTTTTTTTTAAAAAAAAAAAAAAAAAAAGCTTTTGGAAACAAGCCAATGCTACTTATGAAACATTTTTCATATGATGATGAATATTAAGTTTATTAAGTTGATTTAATATTTTAAAGCATTTTTAAAACAATAAGGCCTATATTAGAACACAAAGTCTAGAGAAATTAGATAATTTCCCAGATTAAAAGAAGCTTACTCTAGCAGTCTAAAGGCCAGTATAATTCTTCCAAAAAAGTATATTTGTCCATATAGAAAACTTATCATAAACCCCCTGTCCTTCCATATGCTTAGCACATGCTAGGACTAGCCTTTGATATAACCAAATAATTTTCGCTTTTTTTCTGTATCATCCTCCCTTATATTTCTGAGAATTACACAATATATGGAAAAAAAATAATTTGGTATAGGAAGTTTTATCATTTTAGACCATGTATAGAAAAACATGAAAAATAATCCCAAATAAAAATCATTCTAATCACAAGGACTTTTCCCAAAAAACAGTTTCCAGCTTCACGTTTTATGGATGTTTTGCTTGTTGCTTTTTGTCTCAGAGACAATACTTGCATATTAAGAAGACTGATGCTTAAACAATGGTTGTGAATCTGAGTTGGCAGGTAGAACTAAAACCTACTGCTCAGAGGAAACAAGTGAAAACAAAGCCAGCTGGATTATAAATACATAAACATACTTCAAAGTTTAAGTTTTGTATTACAGTACACTTTAATACATACATTTTATTTTCAGAGGCTAATCTGCCTCTTACCTCTTCTAGATGAATTTCTCTTTCATAAACCAGTTTGCGAACCATGCCAGCAACTGAAACCATCCATGTTAACATCATCATAAGCGGGAAAAAAAACCCTATATTGTTCAAGAATCTATGAAAGAACATATATGCAGAGTTATTAACCCCCAAAGGTAAAATACTTTTTAGCAGAATGCTAATAGATTAATACTGGGACTATTCTCAAAGTATGCACAAATAAGATCTGACATGAGTAATAAGGTTGATTCTTGTTCTGGTTAGAATTGCTTATTTTTCATGGAAGAAGCTAAATATATGTATTAGTACTATAAAGTTTTATTAGTATTTGTCAACAGTACAACTGATGTAATCATTCTTCAGGGCTCCATTCAAAGTTAAACAAAGTTCAGGTTTGTTTCTACGGCAAAATAATATATTTGGACAGTAGGGAATACCAAGAGCCAGTCAACTTTTGCTCCACTTTAACAGATATATTACCACTAAGTTTTAATTCTAATACTCAGGATGTTTGCATGGTTTTACAAAGAACATTTCTACACTATTTTTTTTTCTTCATCAACTTATGCTGTATTATAACACATACCAGGGATTAATTTACAGTTTGTGTACAGGACAACTAAGGATGGAAAGTGGGTTTCTTAGCATAATCTAATTTAGTTGCACCATATTTTGACACGGTCTCTGTCCAGCAGACTACTCCACAGTATAGCCACCAACAGCTCATCAGGGGTCATTTGCCAGACAGAAGTTGCATAATCTGTTGTGGTCACAGCTGTTAAACAACATTTGCTATGCTGTAACATCTGGTATTGAACATACTGGTTCAGTCTTGTGCTGAGATACACACATTCACCCACTACAAAGACCTAGTAGTTTCCCAAGTCCTCTAGTATTAATCTAATAAGGATAATATACTGAATTAAAAAGCTGAAAGTTTACTTACAGATCACTGGTATGACAAGGGTAAGGCATGGCTTGCACCTGAATGGATGGCTCTAAGGTATTTGTCCCAGTCTGTGCTGAAATAATTGCCCTTTCAATCATGTCTTGGAGAGGAATAAAGATGTGGTTGTATTTAAACCCATCAGCTGGCAATTTCTGTGGATGAGATTTCCACGCTGGGTTTTTAATCAAATCTGTTCTCATGCTGTAGAGAACACTTGTTCTAATTGTATATGAAATGTGTCGTGGAAGGAGATTGCTAGAATCTTGTGTCTTGTTCTTTGGTGTATCAAAGATGATACCTGCCACAAGAAGAAAAAGAGCTTCATACCCAAGCTTACATGATTTATGCCATTTACACAGCTAACTCATGGCCAATTACCATATGATAGTAGGATACATTCACCTTTCATGGCAGGCCTCTAAAATTTCTTGACCCCCCAACACAAGAATGGTAGGTTTCATAGAGACTTAAATTTTTTACATTCATAAATATGAAATGTAGAAGATTATTCACATAATAAATGTGTTTGCAACAACCATTTTTATCTGAGAAAATTCCTTCTCAATTTGTTGCTTTGAATTGCATTTTATTCTTTTTATATCCAGATTTAACTCGTTCTTTGGGACTGATCTCAATTCTACAGTGAAAGCAGTAGCCATAAAATTTGTCCATCAAAGGATAACAACCCCTGGAAGTGGGTGATAAAGTAAACAGTACCAACACACTAAAATTTACTCTGATTTTTAATTTCTGAATCAATTTTAAAACTTCTGTTTTAGCACAGCAGAATTTGCATGTTTATTTTCTCTAGCTTTGTGTAAAAAAAAAAAAAAAAAAAAAAAAAAGCAGGTGAAAGCTTAATTGTAGATGAAAAGATGAAGATACATCTGTACCAATACAGCAGATTGGTTGGTATTTTCTTTCTGGATGACCCAGATTTTTTAAGACTTCTTGATGAATGTAAAATTTTGACCTTTTTCCTCTTCTGTAAAGCTTATTTTTTCAACTGACCAATCTCATTTTCCTATTTATGCAAAACATTTAGTTTCCCAAGACATTTCATGAAGCTATGAAACTATAAAAAAAGCAAGCAAAGAAAATTCTGTTTATTCTGTTTTAGTTTTATACCTTACTGTGGAAAGGTAAGGCCCAGATATGCCTATATCTGAGCATGTAGTATTGGCATATTGGACTCATTAGGTCCCTTAAAATGCCATTTTACCGATTTAAGCATATAAAGAGATTATAAGGCCACAGTACTGAAAAAAAACTCCCAAGAAATGTTAGCTTATGTTAGCATATGACCCTTCCCTATGTAAACAGAAGCAAAATGGATCTAGAACTTGACAATTCAGTTTTTGAGGGTCAAGATCTATCCATCTCTTCCCCTGAAAAGGCAAAAAATTTCACCCCCTCAAAGTACTCCTGAGAAATTTTCCTTATATCATGGTATGGCCTGTCGCTTTTGTATTGTTGGAGGGCGGTCATTTCCATATTCTGCAAATGGGGGTACTGTGCAGGTTGTAGAACAAACATAGGATTCCAGACTAAGTAGTTTCATTCTCTGGAACTGTTTAGACATGTCTTTTCTTGTGTACTTACAGGAGTCTGGGGAGACAATAAAAATCAACAGGGGGGAAAAACATGGCACACTTTATGAAGACTTAAATGGGGCTCTCTTTTGGAAAGGCTAGATGCAACTTAAAACATTTTATGCAAGAAAAGAAAGCATGTGCAACAAGAAAAATATTCTTGTCTTTTAAACTTCTGTACAGTTAATTGAATCTCATCAATAAGAATATAATGCAGGAAAAGGATAGACAGTAGAATCCCAGGGAAGAAAAGAGATATATCTGTTGCTTAATAATTTATTTGCTTTGAATAAACAAGCTAATTTCTCTGAGGTGTTGGTTTAAGAATAAAACTTACCAAAAAAAACCCCTTCCTTTGCTTCATTTTGAAAAAACAAGAATATAAAAATTAAAATTAGAAAGGATGTAAACTATGATCTCATCATAATAATTAATCAAGTCTCCTTAGTACTATACAATTTTCAGCTTTTTTGTTCTATTTTAAACATTTATGACTATTCTTTTCAACATTTTGTTAGAAATAACAGACTTCATGGATTCGTTTGGCAATTCCACAATTAAAACAACATAATTAGTCTTTACAATATATATTACAGCATTCAAATGTTAGGGAATACCTCTTAAGGTAAACGTATTTTATTTTGCCTGTATTATATGTGTTTTAATACATAATGTGAAGCTGTGTAAGTTTAACCTACCTTATCAATAAACATAGACAACTACAAAGTCTGATGTCAATATGAATTTTAATTAAGGTACTTACTAGCTAAAAAATTGTTTTGCTGCATGAGTTCATGAGCCTTCTCCTCCAATTTCTCAACAGAGTCAAAAGGCTGGAAACGGTCCAGTAACACACAGGAAGAGATATTTACTACAAGCTGTGACAACAGGTCAATCTGTTTACTTGCTGAGCTGTTAAGCATCTTGTTCATCATAGTTTCTAAGATGAGGAAATAAATTTGACTTCCTTAGTTTTAATGATCAGAACAGAAAGGTATGTTCTCAGTTGCACATCCTATAAGAGTAAATACCCTTTGTATTAAAAAAAAAGGAAGAAGTTTTAAAACCATAGGAATTTTAGTGTGAACTTGTGGAAGCATAGTTCATGTTTCAGTGGCTTTTATAAGTCTTCAGCTATGTCTTCCCTCAATTTCAGAGCAACAAAAATGTAACAAATTCTAATAAAGTTCTAGAAATAGACCACATCCTTGAAGCTGCAGGACTTAACATTTCCCGATCTTTCCGTAACTACTCACACAAATACAAGTTACTATACTTCAAACATCACAACAGAGATCTTTTTCATCCAGCAATATATTTGCTAGTTCTTTCCTTGACACTGCAAATATCGTTGTATAGGGGGTAAGAGTTTTGACTCGAGCTCTACATTTAAAAAGCATCTGAAAAAACCTACAACCCCTCTATTTTTACTTTGATCCTTTCTATGGATCCAGAATGAATGTATACCTTAAAGCCTGGTTCCCAAAACTGCTGACCTTTGGAGGAATTCAGATCTCCATACATTGGTAGAGAATGTAGAGAGAGTGTTATATTCTTATGTCTGAGAGAACAACCAGGATAGCATGGTCTAGAAACAGTCTTAACTCATCTGGATTTAATGGAAACATCTGAATTTCTCAGGTAATAAACAATATTATAAAACATCCAACACAGATTTCCATCATAAATTTTTCAAGATTCACTTGGAGATATAGGCTTTAAAAAGGATAGGTGATGACCTCATTTGATAACAGTGGTGACAGATAAATCTGAATCATCGATGTTATTCAGCATCCGTATAGGGAAATAGGAAGGTAGATAAGTGGGAAAATGCATGGAGTAGTCTGAGGAACAGACATGATTACGAGTGAGAAAGGATAAAGAACACAAGAAAAAAGTTGAGGAACTGATAGTCTAGAACTCAGAAGACAGGCAAGCAAAGACAAGGTGAATTCATGGGTTGAGTGAAAACAGAGCCAAATGTAGAAACTTCAAGTCTTATTTACTGCTATCCTTGAGGAAGACAACAAAGGAAATATCTGTGCTGCTACTTTTTTTGCAGCATTAGAGAGAATAGAATATTCCTAACATTAAGTAGTAGGGTTAAGCTTTCATATATATATGTATTCGTATATGCCTATGTGTTTGTGTGTAACTATATATAACCCTATACATATATATACACACACAAAAAAACCCAAAACCACCAGAGATCTCTTTACCAGCTGATCTTTGAAAGACCTTAATTTGAAATCAGTAATTAACCAAAACACCTTCTCTCTTATGGATTAAACTATTGAACATTTTAGCATAAGAAATACCAACTAGATTGCTGTTTGCTTGGAGTATGGCATATTTAACTGTTTCTGGAAGCAAAATACTGTCTTTCACAATGTGCATGAATTTCGGTACTCTAGTATAGAAATAACACATATATATGAACTGATACAATCCATAGGAATGTTTTAGAATGAACATCTATAGAATTGCCTATCTTGTATTTTTCCCATTTATAAATGTAGGAATTACAAATAAAAAACTCAGCAAATCTGTTTTTACTATTATCATCATCATACTTCGTTACATACCAACTCAGCCCTCATCTTCCACTTAGCTTGTTTAACTTATGATTAAGTTACTGGGAGAAAATATTTCTGGTTTATGTAAATCTACCAGGTAGAAGTGCTATTTAAGTAAAAGGTTGCAAGATTAATAAATTGTAATAAACCAGCAATGAATGAATTTAGGTCAGAAATTAGGAGAAGGTTTTTAGTTATCAGACTGTTTTGGTGATGGCATAGTTTTCAGTGGTGATGATAGAGCTATTTGTTTCCAGCTTTCCATATACACATAAAACTATTTCATTTCAATGAGGGCAGTAGAGCTGTAGCATGGAGGAAAGCTGCCTGATTTTTTTCTACCCTGGTTGTTACATCCCAGGTCACAGGTAGCCCTCTATAAGGGAAATCCCTGTGAAAAACATATCTGGGAGAAATCACAGAAGTAGTACAAGAAAGAGACTCAGCAAGCAAGAATCCAAAAGAAGACCCTGCAGCACAGCTGCCTCCCAGTGCTTCTTGAAAGGTTCATAAGGACTGTGGCCAGCAAGGAGCTCACAAGCTCTTGTGGAACAGAGTTTGTATAAAGTTGGCTGCACCCAGGAAATGACTGCAGATTACAGAGTCAGAAAGCAAGCATAGAGGAATAGAGTTGCCTTGCCAACACAAAGCTAGCTTAGAAGGTAAAGAGTTTAAAAAGAAAACCACAAACTTTTTTGCCCTCAGTTAAATATTTATTTTGTTCCAGGTGAGTAAAACTGGCACAGTAACCCTGAAGAACTGTTTTAGAAATTGATAACTTTGCGAGGTCTTATGCATAATAATTTTATAGGGGTTGGAAGAGTGCTACATCAATCCACTCTGTGTCCCCAACACTTTGCAGCAGGAATAGCAGGGTTAATAAGATGTCACTAAGACTGTTAACCATTTTTATAGCATTGTGGAAAAGTTAAAAAAAAAATACAAACACAAACATCTTGGATTTGAGCATAATTAGAATTTATCTTAATGTGAGGGTAGATGTAATAAACCAAGGGAATGTTTGCTTTAGTTAAAAGAAAAATACATAATCACACAGATTAGGTGACTTTAGAAAACCTCAGCTTTGGATAGAAATAAACAGATTGTGAGTGGTAAACCCAATAACATATATGGATTCGTTTAGGACTTTAATTGGATCCAAGTAAGATAATTACAGGACTAAAAGTAAAAAGCTGATGCAGTATAAGAGTAATGATTAAAAAAAAAAAAACCCACACATAAGAACAGAGGTTTACAGTAACAGCTGCACATGATTATAGACTAATAAACTGAACAAAGAAAGCATACAAAACCAACACAAAAATAAGAGGGCATAGTTGTTTTTCAAAAACCAAAATGACAAAGTGAATCTGTAAATATAAGTGTAATCAAAGTGTAAATGCAGAAGAGTGCTTTGGCACCTTGGACATATCAGCTTGACAAAGGCATAAATGCTATTGCTATAGCCCATATTGATTTGCATTTTTTTATATGATGTTAATTTTCTTGGCTGTATTCCATTAAAATAAAGAAATTCTAGTTTCATAAGCCATTCTACTAAAATGATTTCCTGTACTCACCATCCAAGACTGTTGACCATTTATTACATATTTTCACATACCCTTAGCTCTCATAAAAATCTATAGCTTGAGAAACACATGCACATGTGATGATGTTGTCTGCAACAGTGAAGATAGACCTGATAAGTCCAGAGATCTTGATACCTACTTAATGAAATATTGTTTGCCCGTAACCTATCATGTAGCTCCCAGTGTTAGATCCAAACAAAATCCATCTCCTACTCAACTAATATATTGAGATAGTTATATTTCCAGCAGGCCTTGTGGGCTGAGAGACTTGCTCTTTCCTCCCTCTTATCTTTCAAACTATGTGGTTCTGTGTGTGGGGTTTTCAGTTGTATTGTGATCCAGCTTCACCATTAGAGGTGTGCTGTGCCTGACCCAGACTAGACAACAGTTCAGTGATTAAGAAAATCTTCCTGAGATGTAAGGAATTCAAATTTGAGTCCCTAATCTAAGGAGGATACTGAGCCCAGGCTCTTACTTTCTGGCTTGAATTCTGGGCAACATGTGCCATTTTTCTCAGTGCAAGTAAGTTCAGCTAGTCCTAGCCTTCAAACAGAGCCAAATCAAGGCCAGTTTCAAATAAATCTCACATCCTGCATGCAAAAGAAAATCCAAGAACTTCATCTCACATCAACCATGACAGAACCAGCTCAGGAAAGTAGTACAATTTAAGTGAAAAACACTTCATTATTTACAATCTCTCAGGAGCTTTTGTCTGTCTCCTGTGGAAAGGCAGGTACAGAAATCCAATAAAAGCTGCACTTCAGGTACATTTATTAGTTTATTTTAGCTCTAGACTAAAAAATCTTTGACTGTAGAGCAGACTTCATAACCTATATTGCTGTAATGTCCATTTATTCCAGCACTGAGGGCCACACAGCCCCTTTATGGGAGCTTATGGGAGCTCATCACTTCTCTTCTCCAACAAATGACTGGAACAGATTTGTGTCTGGTTCATAGTTATCCTAACACTCATTGATAACAAACTACACAGATCGGTCCTCTCTACCACTATCCTCCTTTAGAAAGCACCCAGTTCCCTTTGTATATGATGCTATACTACCTGTTACTGGATTTTATCCCACTTTTCTCTCTTTCTGGTCCTCAAAATCATGAACTTTTCTTAAATGATGTTAGACTCTACATTGGTATGGACAATTCCTTCTGGCACATGTCAGCAATCATTTTAATTATCATGCACCTACCTTACTGACAGCAGGCCATATTGATTTTTTGTCACCTACCAAATTCTTCTAAAAGTAACTTGAATTTCCAACGTTATCCTGTCTCTTCTTCTCCTTAAATCCCTGTATACCCAAAATTACTCATCATAATCTCCACGTCCTCCATTATAAACTGTTCCCCTTGGGATACCTGTCTGGCCCTGGAGGACATACTCTCTACTCCTGGAGGTCTGACTACCAGGGCTCAGCACCAATGCAGGAAGGGTGCATGGCTGTGACCCAGGGGGACACTGCTGGACAGCCCTGTGCAGATGCCCAAGCCAGGGCCACTGCTTTTCCATGTTGCACAGAACTGTGGCTGGGCCTGCCCCAGGCTGCAGATCTCACCACATCACAACTTGGCTGTGGACCTGGCCATGGACCTGCCAGTCTGGACCCAGACCCCCTACCCACAGGGTGATATCCTGGCCTGGCCTCAGCATCACCCCACATGGCCCCACTCAGCCATGCCAGGGGCTGGGTCTGACCCTGGTTAGTCTCTGCTGATCTGAACCCAAACTTGCCACCCTCTGATTTTAATTGTATCTCAAGCTTTTCTGAGGCTTAAGGAGACTACATGAAAGTAATCCTCAAATAAAAGGAGAAAAAAAATACAGACCCCTTTTGATTAAACACACTGTATCCAATCTCATTTTCTATTTATTTCCATTTAAAGTATATAGATTTCCTTCAAAATCTGCTACAAAGATTTACTACTAATGGAACTGTGGCTACTGGGATTACTTCTCCCTACTCCTTTTAAGTATAGCCCCTGTGTTTATAACTCTCCCATGACAGTTTGCCACTTCTAACTTGTTACCAGATTTTTGAAGTCTTTCAATATTTTGAAATGCAAATTAACCATTCACTCAGAAGAAAAAAGACAATTAGAAATATTTGAGACTAACTGAAGAAGAGAATTTAAAGTCTAGTACTTTAATACTATTTAAGTAGATAAAACCTTCAATTACAAGTGAACATAGCTCTAAGTTCAAGTTAAAGTCTTATAAGCGTAATCAGTACATGTACTTTTATGTACATACCGTATACTTGCATTTTTTTAAAGAGTTTTTCCATGTCAATATCCAAATTCGTTTCTAGAAAGTGCTTTATGAAATTGCTTTGCAGTGCTTCCTAAAATGAAAAGTGTTAGATGTTACATCAGGTTCATTGTCTCTAAAGAAATGTAAAATATAAGTATGCATTCATGCTCAATTCTATGACCAAGATTTCCTGCATAACACTGGAGAAGTCACTTAGCCTCTCCATGTCTTCAGTCTTCCCCTCTTAACAGGCTAACTCCAAATTAACACTAGCAATAGCAAAATAAATATCTTAAAAGAACTGGCATTTGGGAATTCCTTTTACATTATTTTAGCTTCATTACTTCATTTGCCAGGTTCTAAGGGGGGAAAAAATTGCTACCTCTACAAAAGCATCCTGAGATCTGCCAGTCTAATGAATGATTAGTGACATCATTCCTTAACTGAACTTAAAAGTAATAGCTCAATTGATATGTATGGGCCATGACTGGATTCTGCTTTTTTCTTAAAGTAGTAAAAAAAATACTCCTAAAGTGTAAAATTTTCCTGAAGTGTAACAGCCATGCATGTTTTCACAAGTCAACCATGGCAAAACTAAATTTTATTGGGGAAAAAAGGAAAAGGACACAAATATGTAGAATGGGGAAAACCCCAGTAACAAAAATGCTCTTTATTTTTAGTCAGTATTTCCTATATCAGGGTTTTTTTTATCAGTTGCACACATTGTTGGAAAATAGCAAGTGATAAACAAGCAAGTTCCAGAAAATATTTTATTTCCTACAATCTTACATTTATTTTAAGTAACTGCATAAAGCTTTTAGGTGTACTTATTTCCCTTATTGCCTGGTAATACTGGATATAGTGAAGTAACATTGCTTTTAAGTTTTTTCACCTCAGAATTTTTTCAGTATCACACTGTAGGCTCATAACCTAAAGCTAATCTGCCTCTTTTTCAGCTCTTTTTAAACCTGACGCCAGATAGATATGCAGTTTTACATGTACAGAAATTCTGTCCAGGTGACATAGCAAACTGGAAAATAGGCAGCCCTCCCACAGTTCACCAACCTGCAGCCGTGAGACTGTAAGGACATTTCCACTGGTTTTAAAAACCTCAGACATCCTAAGCCATGTCTCAGAATAAGTCTTCAAGTTTTCCACAAAAGCAAAAGTGAAATTAGCCTGGGAAAAAGAATACATGGAGACAAATGAAGTAAAAACTGTGCACAGCAAATCTTAAAAACGGGAAAAACTGGCATGCTTCAGATCTTCTGCAATTTCTTTCCATTTCACTTTGATAGTCAGCAGTAAGGATATCAATGTTTTCATTGTCCTACTTAAGAAAAGTATTTGTTGCAGTCTCGAGATATCAAGTAAATCAAAGAAAATTATTCCTGCAGCATGTATGTTTTCTACTTGAAGTATCATAAAGACCTCTATTTTGTAATGTCTCTTTCATACAGAGTATCATAGAGGTGTTTCAGAGAGACAGGAAAAAAAAGAAAAAGAATAGGACATACTCAAAAGAAAGCCTCTACAGAACTTGTAGGTCTTTTATTCAAGCTACTTTGACCAAATATAAAAGTGAAAGCTGGAAGCATGGTGTGGGCAATAAATTGAAGTGACCAATAAATCAATTTCAAAATACTCTCACACAGGAAGACTTGAGTATAGCAACATAGTCTCTGTCCCAGTCGAACCTAAGCTACAATTTCTCTCTTAGCCACTAGCAAACAACGACCATTTTTTTCTAGCCTGTTTTAAACAGATCACAAGTATACTCAAGTTTAGAAAACACTGCAGTATCTTTTTGTTTAAATTGGTGTTATGAGTCACAGAAGTGCATTTAAGAACAATCCAGCATTGTTATTATGGTAGAGATCATGACATTTCCCAGCAAAGAGTGTCTGCAATGAGTTGTAAACTCCAATTTGGGACCATACTATTTGCAGTAATTCCAATTGAAAGCAAACAATTTTTGCCATAGTATTTTAAGTGCCTTTTGCTAAATCTCACTCCTAACACAACATAGGAAGACCATTCGTGGTGATTCTTTTCTCCTGTTTGTAGGACAGAAGACCCAATAAGACCCTTGCAGATAATTTCATTTTTCTGAAGGAATTTATGCACTTAACTTCCATGACATTCCCCATTCCACTTTCAGAGAGAGAGTGATCCTAAATGTTAAACTAAAGTTTGGTGTCAAATCAACTAAAAAAGTTCTTCTGTTAACAAACACAGAAACCTCATGGACTGAAATCCCAGGCCTGACTCTCAGGATCATGTAACTCACTGTCCATGCATGATGATGGCAAGCAGAGGGAGACCAGAAAGGCTGCAAGCGTGGCAAACAGCCAAAATAGGAGAGTGCTATTTCTGCAGCCCAGAGCAAGCACAGGTCACACTGGAACACAAGGAGATCAAATTTTTGGACATCATTTGAAACTGTTATATCAAGCATCTTGTAAGATCTGAGCTCTACGCTTAGTCCTTTTTGACTTGATTCAGAAGAGATGGGTTTTTTTTTTATTTTTTTGCTGAAGTCACTTTCAAAGAGCTACAGTAACCACAATGTGCTTGTATTCGACCTCTTTATACAAACTATAGAAAACAAAATTACTGCAGCAGCATGGATTTTTGGAAAAGGTGAACCTTATATAATGTATAGGCTTATTTGAAAGAAATTAAAGTCAGCAAAGGTCCTGGCAAGCCTGGCCCTTGAGATTTTGGAAGCTGCAACAGTATTTGTGGGGAATATCACTTCACTGACATGTTGTTCAGTTCTTCCCTATACAGCCTTTACTGATTACAATAGGAATCAGAACGTAGGGTAAGGTGAATGTATAATCTTACACGTTATAAAGCAGCCTCTGTGATTTTGTATGCTAATGACTTGCTGGACTTAGATGTTTAATATAAAGTCTCTTCAAGTTCTCTTCTTCCTAATCAATGAAGGTTCATTAAAATAAATATTCTTGGTAACACCTAGACTGGATATTGCCTTTGATTAAAATTAGAGCTTTCAATATCACCTATGGTTTTGTCTGGATTGAATATGTCTAAGCCTCTTCCTGATGTAAGAATAAATAAAAATGGTATTTTGAGCTTATTGAACTGCCTTTATAATTACATCTTTTAACAGGCTCACAAGTCAAGTGTGCTCCTGCAAAGCTAGACGTGATAAGTTTAAAATAAGAACTTACACAACTCATTATCAATTTTTCAAATTATACTAGACAAAAAGACAGGAAACTGAACTTAATTTGCTAGTTTCCTTTCTTTCATTTCTCAATTGTCTTGCTACATTTATGTTTTTTATATACATTCTGACTGTTCCAATTACAAAGAAAGAGTACAAGGTTGTCCTAATGTGATTGCCCAAGATCAGCTCAGAATCTTTTGAAATACCAAATAGTCTCATAAGAATAGCTCCTCAGTTGCAAAAAGTACAGTTGCAAAAGCAAGGATCAAAGACATCACACATGGTCTTTGAACTCCTGGATGTCAGCTGTTACTGAACTTTTTTGCTCTCAGTCAGCACTACAGCCTGTATCTGTGATAGTCACTGTTATTCTACACAGTAGAACTGTTGACTTCTCAGAAGGTAGAACCAGCAACCTCACAGTTTAACAAAGAATCATCAGTTATACAGTCTTGAAACAAAACAGTCATATTAAAAACTTCAAGAACATAGCTTAGCTTACAAACTTTAATGTTCTTTTTAGCTTTAAACAGCTACTTTTTTTCTTCTAGTAAACAGCTGCCATGTGGTCACATAGTCTAAAGGAAATTAGAACTTCTGTCCCGATTTCAGTAGATTTGGCTGTGTAAGGGCTTACAGGGTTGGGTTTTAGTAGTTGTGTTCGAGGTACCTGGAACAATACTTTGCACTTAAATTTTATTTCTGTTCAAGCAATAGCAGATAGGCTTCTGTAATAAAATAAATTAAAAACCTGTTGAAGAAACTTTCCTACTACTTTCATATTTGCACATAAACAGATACATCCATAACTGCTTGTTAGATCTACAGGTTTAGGGGAAGGGTGAAGATGTGCATAGACAGGTTCCTGAATAAACTGATGGAACTTTTGTGAGCTTGAGAATACATAATGAGAATGAGAGATTGTGCTAGAGGCATCTACCAGAATCTTTGTATTGCTCCAGAGTATTAAAAAACAAACAAACAAAAAAAAAAAACAAAACCACAAGCAAACTTCATTGTTAACTGTATTATTCAGTCTTAATTTCAGTAAAAGATCTATAGGGGAATACGGCATATTTCAGGATATTTATCTTTTCTACACATATTTTTAAGAATGTCATTTTGATATATTAATTGGGAAAATAATGTGGAAATGTTCTCAGTGCATTATTCTAAATATCACTGTAACATAGAATATAACCATATATTCAAAACAATTTGGGATTTTTATCATTTCTTACAACTTATTCTTTGTGGTATTTCCATCTATAAACATCAAGTACAGCTTCATTTTTAGCTGACTAAAAATTTAAAATTAATTATACTCAACTCCAGAGACAGCCCATTGCCCAAATTAAGTTATTTAACAGCAAAGATTGTAATCATTGAAACCTTATTTCCAATTCACAGCAGAAACTATAAAATTTTCTAGTATCTACTACCTATGTATGTGCTTTTCAGCTTAGTTTTTTACTATCTTTTTAGAGTATAAATCAAAATACCACAACATATTCCATTTACACAGAATATAGTTACCATCACATTTAAAGTTACTACAGTCTTTTTGTGTACTACTTACAAGCAGTAGTGGTTTTTTTCTACATTTTAAATTAATCTAAGTTACCATTCTTGCAATAAGTAATATTCCAGGTTAAAATAATACATTTGCAAGATAAATGCAAAATTTACACAGAACACTAATGTGTATTTAAAAGAAGTCATCATTCCTCCTCTTACAGAAGTACCTCAAAGCTAGTCATGAACAAACATATCATTGCAGATAATCATGCTCAAGACAGAGTACCTACCATACCAGAACTGCGGAGACAGCAAAATTGTTGAATAATATCAAGTCACCAGCATCCACAAATATGGCAGCTCTGCTATTTACTGGCCATTCGTACTACTGGCGTTAGAAACATAAACAGGAAGGACGTACTGTAGGTTGGCTTGTATTTTTTTCAAGGCAGCTCAGTGACTCCCTCAGAACAGGCTTTCATTACTCTGGTGTCCCTTCCACACAGCTCCCTATGCTGCCCCATTGGAGTTCCCATCATAAGAAAATGTTGAAGGCAAATGCTTACTTGGAATATGTATATCCTACACCTTGATACAGCATGACACTTCTGCTAATGTGTTCTTTTTATACAAGGTTTAAGGGACTTTAAACAACCTTCTGCTTTTCATGCTGAAGTGAAACCACTGTAACAAGAGATATACTAAGCTTAAAGTAGGAATAAGGTGAGAACTCCAGGGGCAGGGTGGATCCAGTTTTCTAAAAGGCAATTATCCAATTGTTTCTACCTACCCTGAAAAAGTGGACCTTTAAAATGAAGTACAAAGGCAAAATCAATAAACAGAAATAGTGTTTCTTTTGATACTTACCTTTTCCATCACCAGGTCAATCATGTTGATGTTTGAATTGTACAGTATCTTCCCATGTAATAAAGGTTTCAGGAAAGTCCATAGCAAAGCCCCATTAGAAGACTGCAAAATCTCCTGATAAAGCTTCAAGCAAAATGGAGCTGCAAAAACAAAGACAGACTCACATTTAAGACATACAACACAGGTGAAGTTGGATTATTTTATTTTTTCTTTAATTAAAAGAAAATCTTGGGTCATAATTTCAGATCTGCCTTAGCACCATGACAAATACCATCCACCTGTCACTAAGTAACCACTACAGGTCCCTGAATAGAAATTGTTTAACCGCATTCTATGATAGTGTTGAGGATGTAGAACTCTAAACATTAAGACAAGAAAAAAAGAATCAGAGTCCAAAGGGCTTCTCACATTTCTGAAAAGCAGTCTATGAAGCCCATCTATCCTAAAAGTTGAATGCTGAGGGAAGTCACCTTAAAAAAAAAGATGGACTAACTCCACACTCTCTGTTCTGTAGCTTTCTACTCCTGCTTAAGAAAGAAGTAGGAATACAAAAGTACCTTCATAAATACAAACTTTTTTATTTGTATAATTTCATAAGAACCTACCAAAAGTACGGGAAAAAATTGGCATGACACTCAACTTCTTGATTTGAAAAATCTAGTCAATTCACTTTTCCACTCCTTAACCAAAAAAACATGTTCCTGCATCAGATGGAGCTATTAATGCATTAGGGTGCATGTCATTCAGAACTAGGATGCAAGGAATATCTTCCAAGATATCCTGCTGCACTTGCACTCAAGTAAAGACAATGAGTTTCCTGTGAGAAACATTTAGATTTTTATGTCCAGTTCATGTGTTTGGGATGGTTTGGTTTTGGTTTTGTTTTGGTGGTTTTTTTAAATTTATTATGAGTAGATTTAGAAACAACCCATTTCTAGCACTATGAGGAATTATTAAATAGTGTCATTAAGTCCTCAAAGAAGACAAATTATTGTACATAATGTAAAACTAGGCCAAAAACATCTAAATTCCTGCCAAAAGTTAAAGAAACAAGTGTCAGAAATGTATCAAGAACACCAAGTTCTTTGCCCAAAAACAAGTTCTTTGCCCAAATTTTTACTTACTTCAAGGGAACAATCATTACTAAATGCAATCATTGATAAATGACAGAAAAGAATTAAGAGGCTCCAAGCTGACCAGTCAGAAACATCAATATGCTAAAGACACAGAAGACTACCTGAGTTTGCTGCAATTTTCAGAAAGACTTTGCAGACTATAGAAACTGATAGTTCATAAGAGTCATGATTTACAGTCACAGATCCTTCTCTAGTGACACTCTATCACTGTATTTTTCTCTTGCACAGGGCCACCAAGGCACTAACAATGTTATTAACGATACTAAAATCAATCAGTGTAAAGTCAAATGTATATTGAAGAAAGGGAGAAAAAGGTGATCAAGAGAACAGGAGTATTAACTATTTAAAAACTTACTTTATCCAGAGGGCTTGCATATTTTACTGCACAATAATACCACAGCTTTGTGTTCACAGCAGAAAGGCATGTAGCAATAAATTCTTAATCTTGTATCTCAAAGATATATTTTTAACACCAAGTGCTTTAAAATTTCTAATAAATATGTCTCTAAGACAGAAATAGTCTTGTTTATTATTTGCAAAGATAGAAAACAACCAGAATCGCTTGTGTCTCATAAACAATTACCTTGTAGCCATAAAACTTTTACTGATTGACCCTCATGCTCCCGATTACAGTGTCAATTGAGATGTCAGCTGGTATATAAATATTTCCATTTTAGAGGGAAAAACTTCCCTACACCCTGAATGCATACATGCAACTTGTGATTGATAGTTTTTCTTACTTGAGTCTTCAGGAATGCCATATTTTGCCTTATTGTCATCCAAGAGTCCCATGATTCTAGGCATGTCGATGAACAGGTTTGCATTGCTGAAAAATGAAGTTTCTTCTTTGCACACTGCCTTGATTACAGACTCCAGGGATCCAACAGCTGAACTTCTGAACTGCCCACCTTGCAAGAACTAAAACAAACAAACAGAAACACAGATGAATCAAAGTTGCTTTTAGTAGCTTCAGGGAGTAGCCCTGGTGTTCTCTCAATATCGGCATCCAAGGAGATTGACAAAATTAGTCTGTTGAAACTGCCTACAAGAATGAGGGCCTGCTGTGCTGGTTTCTGTTCTCCTTATCACCTTCATCATGGAGGGGGGTGGGGACGACACAACAGTAATGCAGTTTTAATTTCCAGGTTAAGACAGTAGTATAGTGTACTACATTAAACTCTGAAACATTAAACTTTGAAAAATACTCTGTATTGCCTAGGCAGAAAAGGAATGAAAATATCAGGACAACTGCACTACAGATTCCTTGATTGTAACATCAGTTTTCACAAAGTCTGCTCTTCTGACAGACTGCTGCTATGTCACAAAGCACTAGAAACAACCAAACCCATCTTCCATATAATGTTTGCAGTGAAAACAGTTGATAAGAACAAAAAAGATATTCAAATGCACATGCCCTAAAAGCCTATTTTTCAAGTATGTCTTTTAATTTGTTAGATGTGCTTCTAGTTTTTGCACATCTTGAGTCATACCAGCATTTCTTATTGCCATTTGCTCATGACTAGCATATGTCTAATAAGGAGAGCGATTGACTACTTTTATGGCTTAAGCACCATCATTCCATTCCCCACATTAAAATTAAATAAATAGAAATTAAAACCAACTTTCTCCGTGCAGCTTCATTTTTCAGCTAACGTGCTCAGTTGTAACTGGTATCTCATGGCGGGCTGTACAGGTGCACAGTTCTGAGAGGATATAACTGCAAGGCAACATGCTTCTAGAGTGTAACTGAAGGATGCATTGGCCCGCCTGATAATCATCACTCTTGCAGACACTCGTCAAGAAAAACATAACTAGATTATCAGATATCATTTGAAGACTGCACAACTGGCAAACAGAAAAAGACACTGATATGTCAAACATACACATTTGACACTGAAATTTATTAGCATTTTTATCATTGGAGATTTTTTTTAAACAGAAGAGTCAATTCTCAAAGAGTACAAAAAGAATGAATTACAGACAATTTAAAGATTGTACTGTTAGAAACAGTTTATCCTGATCAATGCATTTACTGAAGTGCCAGGTGCTTCTTTAGTATTCCTGGAGGAATATTAGAAAGTGTTATTTAAAACTCAGTGTTGGCTGGTCCCAAAATCTGACTTTTTGCATACAGTTTCAGCTTATAGCATAGTAAATAAATAATATGCAGATTTTGTAATACCATCATCTACAGCTCTTGAATGAATCTGCTGGCATGGACTTTACTGGAGGAATAAACTTTATTTATGTACAATGCTGAATAAAAGTGGTTTTGAATCTATATTAGTAACTATTTGCACTAGAAGGATAAATGAGACTTATTTCAGTCAAAAAGCACAAACCTGCTAATTAATTCCAGTTCCAATCAAAATAACTTGAAATTCAAATAATGAATATTTATGCAGTAAGCTGCCACCAACAGACTGAATCTACTTACTGTCTTTCAACTAAATATCCACTGACTCAATAAGATATGTTTTCTAAAATTTGGCTTTGATAAAGTAGGAGAACTATATAGGATGAATGTTCACAAAAAGTTGTCTTTGATCCAGTTTTTCTAGTTTAAACTAGATGAAGCAGGCTTGTAATCAAGGCTGATGAATCTAAACAAGCAGCATCCTACAAAGTAACCATTCAAGTCAGTTGCTCCAACAAATTCATGGAAGAGGAAGGCTGGTACTGAAGATTAGAAAGCTATCTGGAACTGGATTCTCAAATGGAGTAAAAAAACCTCACAGCACAGGGGCTTCTGATGTAATTGGACAGCTGTATGTTTAAAAGAAATATTACGTATAAAAACAAATTAATATGGAGTAGTAATATCAGCTATTCAACAAAAGAATCCTGTAAGTCATACCAGGTTACAGCTCACACGTAAAACTAAAATAAAATTCAGAATCATTACATTAAGAGAGAAAAAAAAATAAAAATTAATTGTAATATTCCTGGAAAACTACAAGGAGGTTAAAGATAATTCAAAGTTTGATGAAACCAAAGTGCTACAGGAAACAAATGCAGAGAAACAGATATTCTTACTTGTGGGTAGAGTCATAAACAAAACAGTCTTTATTGTATTGAAATTGACAGAATCAGGGGAGGGGTGAAGGCAAAATTGCTGATCTGGTTAAATTATTTTTCAGAAACCTGTCAAATTTAGATGGCAATATTTGAATGAAAAGTAGAAAATTCATCTATACTCAAGAACGGGTGACACAACGTTCCAGTGAATAATGGATATCTCATGACATTTAATAGGGCAAGACATACAATAAGTTGTGAATACAATAAGTAGTGAGCAGTTAAAGGCAAAAATTATGTGAGCAGTAGAATTTAATATGGCCTTTTATTACAAAATATGTAGCATATCAATTCAACTTCACATTTTACAGATATTTTAAATGTATTTCTTGCTTTTCATTTTGTCTTTCAGACAAAAGTCCACATCTATAATTGACAATTACTTTATTACTTCTTTCACTATAGAAGCAATTTAATTTTTTTAAATCAACTTCAAACTTTTTCCATTAGAATTTAAAGAAGACAACAACCAGTCTTATTCTATGCTGAAATTTTACATATTCTTACTTTTAATAGCTTTACATACTTTATTTGGTAAACTTCCTAGGTCACTGAACTACTTTGCTGTTGGTTATCCTGAAAATAAAAACCCTGGAGGAGGGACTCCTTGAAAATAGAAGAGAATATTTAAAGGTGGAAAGTGTACAAGCAATATTTGCACTTCAGAAGCACACTTATTGAGTAGCACAAGTTTGGCCACTATAGAAAAGAAGGAAACAAAATAATCAATAATTAAAGGTATGGTTGGAAAGTAGAAGAAAATCCAGTTAAAACTGAAAAAAAGAAAGGATACTTAAAAATAAACAAATTTTACTAGTCTACAAAACAAAAAAAGTTACAGACAGTAAAGCCCTTCAAAACATCAAACATCTAATTTATTAACAAAAGAAATAGACACTGATTTTTTAATCCTCCACAATTTATTAGGTGACAAAAAAACCCAGCAATTTCTCAAGAAAAAATGAATTAACTAAAATTAAGAAAATAAAGATTGTTTCAGAAAAAGTGACCAAAAAGGTAAGATGTGAAAAGGAACAATTCCAAGGTTAAATCTATGCTATATTACAGGATATGTGTTGCCATGGCGCAAAGATTAAAAGTGTGACCAGATGGCCCTCTGCTGTTCAAGTTGTTTTATTGCAAGCTTTTTTTCAACAGGACGGACTGAGAGGGTCTTCTACCAAATAAGCAACTTTGTGATTTCACTCAAAAAAAAAAAAAAAATCTGTTCGAAGGAAAGTCTGATACAAGCAGAAATGGGTTAAGGAAAGCAGAAAGGATGTAAGCATCTGATGAAAGCCAGCTTTCATTGTGGCAGCCAAAGAGCTACCGCAAATAAAAGAGGATAAAACCCAAAACTGATATGCACAGAACAGCATTTTACAACATGCCTCTCTGTCACATAAATTAGAAGATCTTGAGAAAGATTCATATCAGTAGGGAAAACAGTATTTACTCTGTACTGTATTCACAAACCAGTTTGTACTGTTTACCACTGAGGGATTTTTTTAAAGGTTTGCAATTTTAGAAACAGATTCAACCCTAAACTTTCCACACAGAAAAGCAAATGCAGCAGGTAATGGCAGAGAGGTCAGCAGGTCATCTTATGGAATTGTACCCTACTAAGAAACGGAAATCATTTTTCAGATTTAATTAATACTAGATCCACCACTGCGCTAGCTGTTACAGATGCCCACACAGCAGCTGCCCTTAAAGGCAGGGACAAAAGAAATATCCTCACTCACACCTCATGCCACTCTTTTTAAAATGTCAAGAACAATTATCACACAAAATCCTTAAAATGACAGAAACAGAAACCCATGGCAGACACAAGAACTGCACATGCTATCTTGATAAAAACAAAGCAATAGTCTGCTCATTAAAAAAATAAACAATATTAGCAGAAAAAAATGTGGCTATCTCCAAATCACAGATAATACATCTTATTATTATTCAGTAGCCTAACACCATTTTAACTTAGGCTATGACCTTGTAAGTTAACCAAAAAAAAAAAAAGAGATGACAGAAATAACACCTCAATAGTCTCAAAATTACCACAATGCTTGAAGGAGACCAAAAGAATCTTCCTAGAATCTATGGACTCTCTTCCCTCTAAGTTCTCAACTTTCTGGGACACAATTTCTGTTAGTGTTCCTCCTTACTAAGCACGCATCATTACCAAAGCACCTCACAATGGGAATTAAGTTTGCATATTAAAATCATACACATACCTGTTGCAATGCAGAGATGTCAAGCACACCAGTGTTTTGTACTCCCTGGAGGAATACTGGAAGGTTTTCCATGACATGATGGGCTTTATTGAGAAGCGAGCTGATACTAGAAACCACATCCAGTAGCATGTTTAGTATGTTGCCTATCTCAGATGGTACCTTAATCTTGGAAAAGAAGGGAAAATTGGAACAATAAATTCCAATTAGAAACAAGTTTTAACCTTTCAATGAAATACTCAAAATCATTCAGTACTTTTCTAAAACTGATTATACAATGTCACAGCAAACTCTGTTTAACAAGGCTAATTTTCATTTAACTCCCCACTTACTGTCAAATTCAGCTAAAGAAAAATTCTCTTGTAATGTTAGAACTGGCCTGTGACAAATCAGGAATTAAAAATCCAGAGAACATGTTTATACTTACTAAGCTGAAAAGAACTCTCCTACTAAGATGCTAATGGGATCTGCAGCATCCTGCCCCCTTGGAAATCAGTGTAAATGAGAACTATTCCTTCAATAGGTTCAAGATGCGTAATGTACAGTTTAATATATTAAAATAATTATTAAATTAAATCTAGCAATGACTTTAATTGCTTTAGGAATCATAGTAGACAACAAACTTTCCTGTCACACTCTTCCTCCCTTTGCCTTTTACCTAAAATAATTGTGTATATTTTATTCCCTACTTGACAGCTCAGTTGGCTAATTGCTTTTTCTACTGTGCAAGTTTTGGCATTATTAATTTTCCCTCTATTTCCTTTGTTGTTATATGTTATTTAGATGATACAGTAATACAAACTGATTCATTACCTCTCTATGCATGATAATAAAAACAATATAATCTTATTATATACTTTCAGCTGCTTCCTGTGATTATCTTTAAGTTATCCACCTTTATTTGACTTGCTACTATAATAAAGTCTGTGCTTAATTTTCTTCTCAGCCCTCACCTATTTTCACACATTAAATAAAAAAGAAACTGTAAAAAAACTTATTCAGTTAAAAAATTAGCAAAAGTTCCATAATAATTTAGGGTGAGCTGACATAATTTTTTATGCTTTGCTAGAAATTCATTATGCTTCAGTAGGGATCAGTAGAAAAGCCCATTAGAATAAGCACTGGGTTTTTTCTTCCCCCTACCTCCCTCCACCCACCCACCCAGGTTGGCAGATAATTCAGAAAGTAGGAATCTTTTCTTTTCCTTCTGGTATCTTAACCTATTCTGGGAAATTGTCTTGTTTTTAAAAGTATGTGGCCAACCTGTTTAACTGTGCACACAACATCCAGAATATAACTCATCACCTACAGCTTTAGAACAAAACATTCTTCCTCCCAATGTTATAACTATTTTTCAATGCTTGTACTTGCAACATTTTATATTCTGTCAATCAATTACCCTAAAAGAACTGAGATAAACATCTGCTGTCAGAAATCCCATCCCATTTTGCTCTACAAGTAAAAATATTAACTCACTGAAAACCCATACTAGATCCCAGATTACATACAGTTGTACAGTTAATACAGTTCTGATAAAGACTTTTGCATTCCCATCATTACAGTTTTAGCACTGCATTATTCTTGTAAAAGTCGTTTGATTTGGGTCATATGGAATATAGGAGGTTTGCCCTTATAGGATCATCCTGAGAGCTGCACAAGCTCCTTCCTGAAGAAGCCACCTGAATTGCCAGCATGATTTCTACAGTAAATAAAACGCATTCCAGAGTGCTATGATTTTTTCCTATAAAATGATTTTGTAATTCTTGTAATGTGAGCTCCTATGCTTTAGCTTCCATGATGCCAGATCAGTCTTTCACACTTAAAAATTAAGTGACTAATTGCATGAACTGCAAACTCTGTTAAAGATTAATAAAGCTATGTCTTCATCTTCCTGTGTTTTATCTAAAGCTTTGTAATAAACTCTTCAGTGATAATTTTCCTGAGGAAGCAAGAAATAGAATACAGTAACATCTACCAACCCAATTCTTCAACTCTTGTGTTTGCTTTGTGGAGCTAAATAAGGACAAAAAATACCATATGTCCAGTGTTTGCTTCCACAGAGAAAGAACATCTGCAGAAATAATAGAATTGTTCATTTATCTACCTGCATGCTTTAGACCACCTTCAAAACAAAAACATAGGAACTGAATGTTTTTTCCCGTCTTACCTTGTAAATGATATGACGTAAGTTCAAATTCTCTATAACCAGTACAAACATGGTATACAAGTCCAGTGCTGGTAAAGAACATAATTCTTCCACCACCTGGGAAGTTTTATTGTTTTCAGGTAGCTTTAGCAGCAGGCTAAGTACTTCTTCATCACATCTTCCAGTTAAAGCTACCACAAAGGCACTGTAAAAAACCTGTCACAATGTATATTAAAACGTTTTCTCCCTGATATGCATCACCTTCTTTTATAGTCAATAAGGTGAAAAATTTTGTCACAGTAGCATGAGAATTTGCAATCATCAACAGACCTGAAATAAGGAACTATAGAGCTCTACCAACTATCAGACTGGTATGTTCTTACTTTATGTTCCATGTACATATAAAGAGATTAAGTATATTTCTTATAAAAATTTACTTTCATCTGTGAGCAGGTTGATCATTTGTTCTATGAGCATTCATACTCATACCATAAGCAGGCATATTTATAATATTGAATACATCCATTCTAGCAGATGTACACCTTTGTTGCAAAGCACCTAAAAATCAAAATCCAGATGTATGAATCACTAAAACCAAACAATGTGGACCTTCCCTCTTTCAGAGGACATGCAAATTTAACACTTAGGGCTGCCTGTGTGGAGCAATGCTCACTCTGAACCAGCTCACATTCTCAGTTCAACACTCCTTTGAAGTGTTATTATTTAATAGTGGATGAAGGGAGAAATGCCTAAGCAGACCTGAGCAAGACTAAAGTAAAAACTCCTTGAATAATGATGGTTTGTTTCCTCCTACAAAAATAACACATCAAAAGACAAATGCTTGCATTCCAGATATCTCAAGAGTTCTTAGCTACCCTTTCTCCTGGCATGCCTGAAAGAAAGCAAATGGCAGCAAGTCCAGAAAAATTACAACTTCAAAGGTTGTAGGAGCCAAAGTAAAGTACTCAGGGTCCCATTGTACTCCTTAGGACAGAACCTGTACTGCCTCCACTGAATGTACCTATAGCTAGCAACAGTATTCAGTGAGGGAGAGGATCCCCAAGAAAATCAAATTAGGAGTCAAAGTTGGTCAAGATATGCAATTTCACTTCTTAATTCCTACGACATTGCAATTTCCAGCTAATTAACTTTTAAATTTTTATTCTGGAATAGAATTTTGCTTTGTGATTCAAAAAAAATTCCTATATATTTAAATATTCACTTTTTGTGTGTATCTAAAAGGAACAGAACATGAATGTGAATATAATTCTGCTAGCAGCATAAAAAGATACTGATTTGGACTTGTTGTTGTAGAAGAAATTTGACTCGAATACATTTTAAATTTATTTCCTCATGCTCCACATTAATATCACCATTTCAGTCTAGTTTTAACTCATTCAGCATTTTCTCCACTAGATCAAGTCCCTCTGAACTTTCCTTGCAGCTTTGTGAGACCTAGAGCCAATCCAGACTCCTGTGTTCAGTAGATGAATGTTTATAGTCTTCAGGTTACAGGTTTTGAGCAGTTTCAAAACACTTAATCATATGGCAATGAGCATGGCCAGAGCATAATATTGTGGTAGAAATTAAGGCTAACTGCAATAAGCACAAATAACTTGCAGGCTTACTCTTTCCATTCCAGAGGCAAGCACAGTAGTAGCATACAGTCACGGGACTGCTATGGGCTTGCAGCTATCATTAGTTATCAGGCAGTAGCTATATATACGATAAACATAACGGGGATGCCTAAATTATAGCTTTAAAAAGTACTTGTGCATCTTGCACAATCAGTACAAGAAATAAGCTTTAGTGATCCAGTTGGACTAGGTAAGGATTTAAGCACTTAAGCAAATAAAAAGTTCTGTATTGATATGCAAATGTGAGATGTGTACATATATCACAACTCTACATAGGACTTTTCAAAAAATAAGGGAAGTAATTTGAAAATTCAGTCAATTAGTATTATTATTCCAAAAGATCAAAGATGTACTGAATCCCATTTAACTGAATCACTTCCAGATGTCTTCTCTCATTACCATCTACTGGTATCAAAATAACAAGCTACCAATAAAGGCAGTCACACTGTCAAAGAAGCAGAAGAATAAATCGTCTATAAGTAGTTATGATGGTCTGAACTGCCTTTTTAATAACCAGACTTTTCACGGACAAAACTTGAAACTGTTTCTGCAAGCAGAGCATCAGTGACACCCAGTGGCTGCTTGATTGACCCGACTAGTTTTATACCAAATGTACCCCCAACTCTTTTCAGTCATACAATCATTAACCTGAGAGAGAACCTGTAAGTTAGGGGGCATTTTTCATTATTTCTACTAATCACTGAGATCACAGGAAACAGCAGTAATGATAACACACACAGTTCTTCACTCAGAAAACTTAACACAATCCACCCTTCAGAATACTCAGGAGACAACCGATAATTAACGTGAGCATAAGTCAAGATACTGGTAAGATAATGTAATAGCAGTGAGGAGCATATGAAGGAAGGAAAAAAAAAAACCAGACAACTTCATACTGCAAGGATCTGAGGTGGGAAAATACGAATTGATTTCTCCACAACCCTCACATTTTCTACAGTACCAAGATAGCAAAGCTCTAATTCCATGCCAGCACAAGGGTGTAAAACACTGCTGAAAGCAATGAAGTGGTGCCATTTAGAGCAGGAGACTAGTGCTACTATAAATTGATCTCTCAATGCTTCACATCACTATTTTGAAGTCCTAAATCTCAGAAGTGATGAGTGAAAATATAAGATTCCATACAAACAAGGTTGTTTGTTTTGTTTTAGTTGGCACACCAGGTTACAGGTTAATCCTTTAATTTAACACCTCTTTTTGATCTTTTACCTTTGAATGAGAGATACTGGCCTCCAAGACAGTATTGATAGTTTCTTCAGAAATATTGACAGAAGAACCAATGTCCAGCCTCAGCTGAGTAAGATTCTGCACACAGTCTTTGACTTTCACATCTGGAAGAGAAGAAAAACAGTTCCAACAATACCAATCTGTTTGATTAAATTGCCCACGGACTATAACTTTTTTGTTAGATTTGTTTGGAGGGGTGATAAAGGACACAAAAATTTCATATCATGTAATTCACTTCTATTTCAAATGTAGGGATCACTCTCCTGGCAGACTGAAGGGCTTGTGCATCAGTTTGCATTATCCTTTAAGAGCACAAGTTATCCCACATCCCTGTATTATAAGAACATCTGAAATTAGTGAAGCCGCCTTTAGTCCTTTAAGATTTGTCACCTCTTCTTTCTAATAAATCCTTGCACTTTATTGGACAGACTCTGACAGAATAAATTAATGCTGTTCTATGTCAACTCAAGTGCATGTATGTGCATATATGTACAATGAAAATCTATTGCATTAAGTCAGTAGTCTCCATAAGCAGTATCCTTTTAAAGTTTGATGAGCAAGGAAACAATTATTGTCCTACAGAATTACACAGCCCTGACTTGTAAAAAAGTGAAGAAAAGTGGAACCCACCATTCAAAATGTTAAAATTGCTGAGAAAAGCTGCCGCTGGATATTCTGACAACTGTAGCTCCAAATTTTCAGCCACCCTGAAATGATAGCCTTAGTTTCACAAGTTATCAGAACTAAGTCATTGACATTACTATGTATAAAGGGCAATATGAATAGTGAAACGGCCACTAAATGATGCAAAAGGGTCACATTATGCTCTTTATGTGCACACACCGTGCATGTGGTAAGCACCTCTACAGACCTTCTCACACTGTATTTATATGGTGCAGCATCCACCATATTTCATACCTATATGAGACTGCAGATCTAGAGATCTGCCCATGATGGCTAAGTGCTCTAGCAAACAGTAGTTCATGGAGAAGCACAGGTCTAGCGATGCCTCACTTCCATGTTTCTTACTGAACACATATTTTCAGACCCTAGAGATACAAAGCACTGCAGTTCAGGATGAATAAAGTCTATCTAATAATAATTTAACAAATAAAGAGTATACATACTTCAGTTATTATTTATAATTCAAAAAATAAACATGAGTCTATGGTCCATAAAAGCAGTACCTAAGCACAAGTTCTTCTGTATTATTACTGTAATTCACAGAGAATATTCAAGTCCATTAAGGAAAGGATCCAACAATCAAACCAGTATAGCAATGACTATAACTTTTAAATACTCTGTAGCAGCAGCTTTATTCATTTACTTAGAATCTACTACTTTTCCTCAAGGTATTAACAAATATCTGAAATTATTTGGAGTTCAAGCCTGTCAGTTTAGAAGAACCATCCTGTGTTTCTGACTGTTTGAACTACTGAACTGATCTGAATGTTTAATGTTTTGCAAACAATATCCAGCAGCTGAGGGGACAAGGCCGTAACAAAACAGCTTTAAAGAAAAAACTAAAATATCAAAATTCTGACCTAACCAAGGTCATGAAAAATTAAAAATTTTCTTAGTTGTGATCCAAAACATTCTCCTTATGTAGCAGCAAGATCTGCTGCAAGTGCTCAGCAAAATTGTAAGGGCTATTAGAAATATCCAGAATTTTGCTAATTACTTAAATAATGCGTGCATTGTATCTGCTCAATTTCCAGCTAAGTGAACAAAGCTTAGAGACATGGATAAACACTGTTTCTCATGTAATTACATAATTTAAAACACAAGCATATGCACAAAATGATATCTCTAACAAGAACCGTTTAGGACACCAAAATGTAAAAGGTTTTACATTTGCAGTCGTCTCTCTATGTTCCCCAGCGTTAGCTGACATTCACAGCTGCCATTGCTGGTATTCTGCAAGGCTCTCAGGGAGCTCTCCAAAGTGTTAGAAAGTTTCTGGTTTATGTATGCCACATTTTCACATTCCCCCTTGTTAAAAGCAGGCCACATTCTTTCAATATCCTGCAAAAGACAGCAATCATAGGGTTAGCAATTTCATGAGATTATGTTATTGCTTGAAGCAGCAGGTCTTGGCAACTAGATGATGCCTATTTTCAAATGATAAAAAGGTAGTAGTCTTTTACTCATTGTATTTCTAATTGAAACTGGGCAAGAGGTTTTCAAGAACCAAGCAATTTTCAAAGATTTGGGCTTTAGAAACAACCAAAAATATTTTATCAAGGAGATCCATCCATTAACAGAAATGCCAATGTTTTCATTTGAAATTTAATTTGAATAATGAAATGAGGTCATAGAGTGGTGGTGACTGCAGAAATGCATTTGTTCTGTAAAAGTCTACTTTGAAATATCAATGATGCCTCTGGCGTCTGTTTACCTTAAAACATTGCTGTTCATATCAGCAAAAGTCCAGGTAGACAAACTAGCAGAGCTATTTCATAAAGAGGGGGGAAACTCTATACTAGAAGCATGAGTTTAGTGTTTTGTCTCTATGCACATGTGTGTGCTATCCAGAGGCCTGCTTCCAACTCTGGATGAGTCTGTAAATGTCAAATGTTACTCTCTCCTGCTGGTAATTTCATGCACTGTTAAAGAAAGACTGAACCCAACTGGTAACCACCATTCCTGTTTTAGTTTGAATTACTCTGACCAAGAAGTTTATTTGTATCTAGCTTGATTACACAGCTGTTCCTGTGCAGATTTAGAAGTATAAATGTACTCTGATTCATTAAATTAGCAGTATCACAAAATCTAAAGGAATTAAAAATGGGCTACTGTTTTGTATCGGGTGGCTAGTTATTCCAGTTATATTTACAGGTTTCAAAGCTTACCAATGTTTACTTAAGAAATTATTTCCAGGTATTGCTATCAAAAGTATCAGAGCTATCTCAGCTTTGTATAGGCACAGTGGGGACTCATCATTCAGAAAGTAGGAAAAAAAAGAAGAAATTTCCATTAGTTTCCAAAGTTTAACGGGTGTTGTAAAAAACACTTGTAGGTGTGGAAACCGCTCAAACCTGATAATGATCTTGAACCAGAGTGATTCCTTCAATGACAGAGAGGAGTAAGTGACTTGTTATTCCATCTTTACACTTTCTAACAACACAGAACAGGTTGCCAATGACAACTGGTTCTTCTGTAAGAGAAAATATCCAGACTTAATCAGTTAAAGAAACAAATAAATTACTGTAATCAGATTAAAATTAACCAAATAATAAGAAACAAAAGTTTTTAAAAACAAAGAAAATATGATGTGTTAAGGCAATGAGAAATATTTCTGGCTAAATTTATTTATCATTGCAGAGGGCAAGAAGGGCTAGTTTGTTTCCATTACTCTTCTCCATTGTGCCTGATTAATAATAAGAACAGCAATATCTACTATAGGACCATAAAAGAAATCTTCTTTTTTGTTTTTTGTGAGCAAGCATAACTCTGGGAAGCTCTGTATGTTAACCACATCTACCTCCTCCTCGGGCAGGCACCCCTGATTTTATTTTCCTGTGAAGACAACAGGATGTTACTAAAATTCCAGTAACAACTTTCAAACCCTAAGTGTAAGGGGAGGGAAAGAGCATTACATAGACATTTTGTGTATCTAGGGATAAAGAATCCATATAAGAGATATTTATCACCTGACCATCCATGGAGGAAGTTTTTACCCAAGCTTGAAGCCCCCAGGTCCCTGGAAAAAAACTCCATTCCCCTACCTGTAGTGGGTTTGTACATTGAGTAGCAGGGAAAGAGTTTACCTTGACAGTTGAATTATGGTTTATGGAAGGATGAAGTTAGGTATTTTTCCCCTATGGTTTTTTTTCCTTATGTTTGGTTCAGAAGTCAAGAAGAAAGAATAATAAACATTTACCACTGCTTCTAAAACATCTTGCTCACAGAAGTAATACAATGCAACTCAGTAATGCAAACCAAGTCAAGCAGTTTTCATCTTTTCTCATTAGCTTTTCTGTATCAAATTTATTGCTTTCTGTATCAAATGAAACGTTTTGTTACGCTTGACTAATCTCATAGCTTTCTGTGATGGAATGACTGGCTGGTTATATGAGGGGAGAGCAGTGGATGTTGTCTACCTTGACTTCAGCAAGACTTCTGACACTGTCTCCCACAACATCCTCATAGGTAAGCTGAGGAAGTGTGGGTTAGATCAGTGGAGGTGGATTGAGACCTGACTGAATGGCAGAGCTCAGAGGGTTGTGGTCAATGGTGCAGAGCCCAGTTGGAGGCCTGTAGCTGGCGCTGCTCCCCCACGGTCAGTACTGGGTCTAGTCCTGTTCAACTTATCCATCAATGACCTGGGTGAATGGACAGAGCGTACCCTCAGCAAGTTTGTGGATATTACAAAAACAGGATGAGTGGCTGATTCACCAGAAGGCTGCACTGCCATTCAGAGAAACTTGGACAGGCTGGAGAGCTCGGCAGAGAGGAACCTAATGAAGTTCAGCAAAAGCAAGTGTAGGATCCTGCACCTGGGGAGGAACAACCCCATGCACCAGTACAAGCTGGAGGTTGACCTGCTGGAAGACAGCTCTGCAGAGAAGGACCTGGAAGTGCTGGTGGACAGCAAGTTGCCCATGAGCCAGCAGTGTGCCCTGGTGGCCAAGAAGACCAATGGGTTCCTGGGGGGTATTAGGAGAAGCATGGCCAGCAGGTCGAGGGAGGTGATCCTGCCCCTCTGCTCTGCCCTGGTAAGGGCACATCTGGAGTGCTGTGTCCAGTGCTGGGCTCCCCAGTTCAAGAGAGACTGGGAACTACTGGAGAGAGTCCAGGCAAGGGCTACAAATATGATGAGGGGGCTGGAGCACCACCCTTATGAGGAGAGTCTGAGAGAGCTGGGACTGTTTATCCTGGAGAACAGAAGACTGAGAGAGGTTCTTATCCATGCAAACAAATATCTGAAAGCTGTGTGCCAAGAGGATGGGGCCAGGCTTTTTTCAGTGGTGCCCAGCAACAGGACAAGGGGCAATGGGCACAAAATGCAACACAGGGATTTCCATCTCAATATGAGGAAAAACTTCTTTACTTTGAGGGTGAGAGAGTGCTGGAACAGGCTGCTCAGAGAGGCTGTGGAGTCTCCTCTGGAGACATTCAAAACCCACCTGGACGTGACCCTGTGTAGCCTGCTCTAGGAAAGCCTGCTTTAGCAGGGGGTTGGACTAGATGATCTCCAGAGGTCCCTTCCGACCCTGACCATCCTGTGATTCTGTAACATCCCTGTGACCAGAGTATCGAAATAAGAATGACAAAAATTTAGTTCCTTAATCTCAGTTCTCTCAATGACTAAACTGTTCTTCAGGAGGTCAAAGACAGATCCAAGGCACCTGGCACACATTTTCATTATCACATTGTGAGCTCTTCATTGCTATTTTTTTTACTCTTTGGGAACTGCCATAAGTCACGGGAGGGTGGAGAACATAGAATTGGATTGTAATTGCATTTTATGTTTTGTTTGGAAATTAAGTTGGCATAAGACATTACTGGTATCATCCCTTGCTCTAGAACAAGAAGTTAATGCCTCCTAATTGTTCTTTGCAAACAATGCTGGGCATAGTTGTGTTAAAATATATAGCTTGAAAAGCAAAGGTGTTGGTTTCCCCAAAGAAAACATATTAAATTACACCCTTAGGTCAATACAAAGCCTGATGCTTATCTTGAGGGCCTATGTCCAAGGAATCAAACAAGCCAAACACTTTAAAATTTGAACAGTTTGTTGAATGTGAAGTTATTCAGCTACAGTCAGCCAACCCACTGGCTTAACACAGCCAGAAGAGAGAGGTGCCATTTCCTACATATATTTGTCACATTTTTCCTTTTTGTCAGCTATATGTTGCCTTACAGTCAAAAAACTGTTATTTGACTTAGTTCACTAGCCTGGCAGAAAAATATCCAGTAAAAAAGGTAAGACAAAACCCAAATGTGTATACAATATTCTGCTGGGTTTGTGAGTCAAAGCAAAAAAAAAGAAGTCCTCGTGTATCAGTAAGCCCAGGAGGAAGGGGAAGAACACATGACTAAAACTGAAAGAAAAGAGCTGCAAGACCTCCTGCTTCCACTGAGATTTTGAATCAACATGACCACTCCAGAAAGAAATCATCCCTTTATGTGATCTGCATCAAATTTTTTCCTGTGCCTCTGTTGGTTTAATTTCCAGGCATCGGTATACTTGCCTTGCATGGCATCACCCAAATTAACTTATTTTTACAAAAGTTTGCTTAGAGTAAAGCCTTAAGATTACAGTACTAACATGTATCACCATACAGTCACTACTGTAGTAACCAACCTGAAAAGATTTTAAGCACATTCAAAATGGTAAACTGCAATTTCTGCAATAGTAGGACAGTAGCAGGGTGTAAATGTTTATGAAGAATCTTGCAGATTTTAGATGCTCTGTAGAAAGATTAATAATAAGGTATTATTTTCAAAACAAGGGTACCACAGAAATTTTTCAACAACTGACTATGTACAATTGCAATCTTCAGTGGACCATATAAGGATTTCAGTATTATTACATTTGTCTGAAGTGTTTTAAAATCCTAACACAATTCTTCGGTGTAAAAACAAAACAAAACAAACAATAAAACAAAGAACAAACAAACAAACAAAAAACCCAAAACCAAACCAAAAAACAGACAAACAAAAAACCCAACAGTTTTCCCTCAAGGTAGCAAGTCATCAGCTTTCTTAGAAGCTTAAGAGTACTAGAAAGTACCTTCGCAAAATAAGCAAATTCATGATGGCTTCAGAAATACTGAAAGCTCACAGCATATACTGATTTGATGGCAAAGTGCAGAATACTCAAAATCTCTGACAAACAGCATTTAGAGAAAATAAACCACTTTTCTAGTAATTGTTTTTTGATTTCTCAACAAATTTGGTTAATACCTGGCCCTGCTGACCACACATGTCACATATTTGCATAAAATTAGTCATAAAAGTCTAAATACCACATAACACATCGAATTCAGTATGACATTTTTCAGTAGTCTATGTCACTTGGATCAGTAGCTCCACCAGCAAGGCACCCTAGAGCTGTTTGGAGCAATCATCTTGTGGGATCCATTCAGTGAGTATTATTTAAATGCAGTAACTCCATACTAGCAGTACTTCTATTAAATAAGTTGTAAGTAAACATTTTCCTCTGCTGCTGAATAACATTTGATCTAAATAATCTGACAAAAGTGATCTTCGTCTCAAGATTCCTTCAGGAACTGTATTTGTTAAACTGAAAACCACTATAACCATAGCCCAAAAAGGTCATCTTGTTTGCAGAAGTCATCAGCAAATTTAAGTTGAAGAAATTTCAAATATAGGATATCTACATTTGGGCATAGAAAAGGGGGGAAGGGGGGAAGAAGGGGGGAAGAAGGGGGGAAGAAGGGGGGAAGAAGGGGGGAAGAAGGGGGGAAGAAGGGGGGAAGAAGGGGGGAAGAAGGGGGGAAGAAGGGGGGAAGAAGGGGGGAAGAAGGGGGGAAGAAGGGGGGAAGAAGGGGGGAAGAAGGGGGGAAGAAGGGGGGAAGAAGGGGGGAAGAAGGGGGGGAAGAAGGGGGAAGAAGGGGGGAAGAAGGGGGGAAGAAGGGGGGAAGAAGGGGGGAAGAAGGGGGGAAGAAGGGGGGAAGAAGGGGGGAAGAAGGGGGGAAGAAGGGGGGAAGAAGGGGGGAAGAAGGGGGGAAGAAGGGGGGAAGAAGGGGGGAAGAAGGGGGGAAGAAGGGGGGAAGAAGGGGGGAAGAAGGGGGGAAGAAGGGGGGAAGAAGGGGGGAAGAAGGGGGGAAGAAGGGGGGAAGAAGGGGGGAAGAAGGGGGGAAGAAGGGGGGAAGAAGGGGGGAAGAAGGGGGGAAGAAGGGGGGAAGAAGGGGGGAAGAAGGGGGGAAGAAGGGGGGAAGAAGGGGGGAAGAAGGGGGGAAGAAGGGGGGAAGAAGGGGGGAAGAAGGGGGGAAGAAGGGGGGAAGAAGGGGGGAAGAAGGGGGGAAGAAGGGGGGAAGAAGGGGGGAAGAAGGGGGGAAGAAGGGGGGAAGAAGGGGGGAAGAAGGGGGGAAGAAGGGGGGAAGGGGGGAAGGGAAAATCAAACCCCACCACAAAACATTAGTCCCAAGCATTCCTATTTCCCAATATTTAGCTCCATAGCCAAATGGCTGTTATCCACCAATAACTGTGGGTTCAGTGTTCAGACCTGCAAAGATTTTAAAACACTACTATCTTCAAATGTTTTGTTCTATAATAATTCCACAGAAACTACCTCAAGTATCAATACAGATGATTAAACACATCAATAATCTGTTTCACACAATATAGTGTGATACCAAATATGGCTGGTCTGAACAATAGAAGTTGACATAAAAGATTGTTTTACTCAAAGGAACAAATCTGAAATGAAACAGTAACTCAATAAAAGTTTTGATTGAGATGTTCACAAAAAGACCTTCTGTCATTGTTAGCACACTGTCAAAATGACTACGTAGAAAACACTCACCTCAATTCTGCCATTATATCCTTATGCAAATCCTTTAATAAGAACGTTAGTTTGTTCCTGTCATGTTCTGTGGTAGACTGAAATATCATTTGCAAGACCTCTTGCATTATCTCCAGAGTTCTGTTTTGGGACTGAGTAGAAACTTCTTTATGATGTGCATTATCAAAAATTGAATCAATGAAGTCAACCATCTGAAGCTCAGTGTTGTTTGTATGCAGAGCTTCTTCTATAACAGCAAGATCATCAATTATATGAAGGAGACCGTTTAACAAAACTGAATTAGCTGTATGAGCATTCTTCAATTTTTCTCTGTTAAGATGACCATCAGCAAATAATATATCAGTGTAACCTTCCTTAGACATATTTTGGAATAGTTCCAGAAAGTCAATAATGTCTTCAACAACCAGCAGTAGGTCATTTGATGAATTTTCATTAGCCATAAGGAGAATTAGAGCATGCATTATTTCAGAATAATTTTTATTGTTACACTCACATAGAAAGCTGTTCACATTCTCTTGTATGTCTTCAAAATTTCTTAACATAACATCTACAGATGATGTATTAAACTGCTGTATTAAAACATCAAGAGTCATCGAAGAGGACCATCCAGTGGCTAACCTTAGTAACTGAAACTCTTTGTCTATCATTTCAAGTAAATGTTTAACATTAAAATCCACCAATAAATCTTCTATGCTTGTAACTACAGGAAACCAGAAGTTCTCAAAGTTACCAGAAATATTACTATTTCCATTTAAAGCTGATATTACCATAAGCATTGAGTATGTCTGGTTTCCATCAGGAGACAGCGTCATTAAAGGCTGAATTACAGAAAGAAAAGAAAGGACAGCTTCTGTATGCAGGAGTCCAGAAATTTCACTAGTCATATTCTTAATATTAGCAAGCACAGCCTTTATAACTGATGTTCTTGACGTGGTCCAACTTAGACCACCATAAAGACCTCAAGAACAACTTTGGCCATCTCCATTTCTGCCACTGGCATACTGCCCAGTGTTTCTACAATTTGTAAAACCATTTGTCTCTTTGGTGCAGAGGAACAATTGACTGAGTATGTATAATTCATTTGCAGTGGCACAGCATAGAAGGATAGCTCGTTCCAAAAATCTAGCAGCTCTTTGAGAACTGAGCTATTTACACGAGTGAGCTCAGAAAACTTCAAAAGAATAGAGTTCCATTCTTTGATCTGATGAAAAAAGCAAGTCAGATTGCGAGTGATATCCATTTGAAAGTCTTCCACAGTGCATGAGGAGCTGTCCTCCAGTGTGATGAGTTTCAGCTCCTTAATGACTTGAATGACTGCATTGTAACCAAGAGTAGAATTGCTATGCACAAAGTCACAAGGTTCCATCTGAGGTGTTGCTGTTGTGAGACTCCAGCAGAACGCTGCAGAAAAACAGACTGAGGCCTCTGCAGGTTCATCAGACATATCTGTCAGTGTCTCAAGTAATATTAGAAGACTTTCTACTTGATTTGAGAACTCCTCTTTAGTAAACATTGGCATTCTTGCTTCCTGAGTCAGTATGAAAGCATATACTTCAGCTAGTGCTTCTGTAACGTTTCCATGAGCTAATCTCTCTGTAAGGCTGATGACACTGAGAAGAAGATGAAACATCTCTTCTACATCATAGAGCTCATCTTGTCCAAAGAGTCGTGTTATTTGCCATAAGCCAGTGAGGTTCCAATTACATGAATTGTTCTCAAATGCATCCCACCAGTCAGTTAACATTCCTAACTCAGAATTCTCAATATACAAAGGTTTGATATTTTTAAAGACATTGTCTAGGCTCCTCTGGACTTGTTTGAATTGACTTATCAAGAACTCAGCATCCATGTCCCTCATATTTTGCACCAAGGCTACCACATGCTTTAAAAACTCTTTATCAACTCTTAATGGAGAGCCAGTAAAACTAGAAGAACTGAAAATTTCGAGTGCCTTCCTTACCAGTTCAATATTTAGAGCTACTGTTTCCATCAGGTTCTGGAGAAATGTGTTGTGTTCACCCTGCAAGTTTGAGTCAAGTTCATTAATCACATACTGAAAGAACTCCAACAAACTGGTATTTTTCTCATGCAAGAAAGGTTCAAACGCAATATCCACACGAGAGGAGCTGTTTTCTTGGTTTTCAAAAGTTTTACTTTTCAGAAGAGTTTGAATTTCTGCCAAAAGTTCTACTGATGAAAGTTGAAGATGGTGAAAAGGATTAAGGAACATCCTTGAAGTCCTGTTAAATCCATGGGTTGACTGACTAAAATGGGTCTTATTTAACATGTACCGCGAGTGCCCCACTAAATCTTTGACACCCATTTGTATTTGCCCTCCAGAGTTATTTAAAAGTTTAAAAATAAATTTAGGCACACGAATGTCATCTTTTACATAAAATTCAGGGAGAATAAACTTTAAAGTTTTTGCTATAATATTGAAATAAACATTTACACAAATCATATCAGAACCAGTTAGGGAACATTCAGGGAATATCAAATTTAAAATAAAATTAACAAAGTCCATCATGTTCATTAGCTTAGTATCTGTCTCAATGTTTCCCAGAGATTTCAGTAGAAATAAAATATTTTTTGCACTTTCAAGGTGGGAAGGCGAGTTGTGGTTTTGACTGAGGTTACTTAATCCACGTAGCCACCTGTTACAATCCTCTCCTTCATCCACTGTATCATAAAAGTTTAGAAGGGAATTAAAATAAGATGAAAAATTTGTTTGCAAATGGCTTACATCTTTCAGAGTATTGTCCAAAATTAATTTGGTAATATCCTGGAACATGTTGATACAAACCATATATTTGCCTTGAGTAACACTTCTAAAGAAATCAGATGTGTCTTTTATCTCAGTGAGAATAATTCCAAGTTCCTCTTCAGAGAGTTTGAGAATATTAGAAAGGGAATTTCCAATGGAAAATACATCAGCACCCCTATACTCTTCCTCGGATCCTCCTGAGATGAAAGTGCCAAGTTGAGAGTTCAAAAACTCTCCATTAACAATTTTCAGTATAGATTTCTGTAATTCAGTTATCACAACTGTTATAATTTCTAAAACACTTTCTAAACTGTTACCTTTAAGTGAGCTTGTGACACCAACTGCATTGTTAAATAGACTTTGAAGATTAAGGAAAGCTTCAAAATCTTTCCAGTCATTTACATCACCACCTCCTTCAAATATAATTTTTAATAGCTTCATTGCTGCTGTTGTAGCTTCAACAATAGCCATAGCTGTGTTATTGCAGAGTTCATCATGGGTTGCATTTACAAGACTTTCAGAGAGATATGTCAAATCATTTCTTAGAGAGACAAAAAAGCTTGAATTCAAATTTAAGATTTTGGATGCTTCTTCAAAAATGTCTGTCCAGGTTTGAAGCCATGTA